>NC_057795.1:521071070-521384093 GCF_018294505.1 Triticum aestivum | reverse complement strand
ACCTTAAGGGGACAATATAAACTTCATTATTGCTGAATTTTCTTTTATAATCATGTTTATTACATGGATGTGACTGTGTAAATTTTTTTGGGTGATTTGGAAAAGAAAAATCCCACCTTCTAACAGGAGATATCAAACCCCACGGCCTGCATACGACTAGAAACCCAACCATATGGGCCAGGATGCAGGCCCGTGGGATGTTGATTTCTCCTGCTAGTAGGCCCCACAGGGCATACACAGAAGTGGATAGGGAACGTGCTGTTTCAGTGAGAGAGGCTCATGCAATTGGTCTCTCAGCTGCGTATATAAGTAGGTGTGTGCGCATCTCGCTTGGCGAGGTGGGACTAAACTCCCACCACCCGTCAGTTGCGCCCGGTGCGTCTCAGCGCTGGGCCAAATTTTGTTGGGCTGTCCCAGGCAAACCTCACCCGCGTGTTGGACCACGCGTCCCTGTAGATGGTTGGGCTGGCCCATCATGTATGCGTATCCTTTTTCTTTTTTCTTTTCACATATTCTCTTTCATTTGTTATTATACAGTTGTAAAACAAAGGTTGTTGTAAATGCACAAAACTCCTTCTTCAGCCTCTCACCATCACGTTCACGTTGAACTCACCCTAAAACCAAGGAGAGGTAGATCGAATCTCCCCACGGGGGACAACCTCCACAGAGTAGCTAAATATGGTTACTTCAGATTTTCTTCCCAAGTCGTTTTTTGAGGGGAAAATACTTTTTTCTTTTTTCCTCCAATATTTGTGGCGAAATACATGGAACAAAAATTGTGGGAGGCACGGGGCTACCTGTTTTCCCCCTCCGAAAGTGCACTTGTTGCCAAAATGCATGTGAACGCATCATATTCCACATTATCCTTAAAACATGTTGTACAGCTGTAAAAACAATTGAATTGTCGTTTTTATTTTGTTATGAATTTCTATATCTTGAATTTCAGCATGCACCTATCCCATGGCGTCTCATCCAAGCTCTCACATCAACCGCACAGATTCTTCTACCATGCGCGTGTGCTGCTCTGGCGTCGGGTACAAGAGAGGGGAATCTTGATCCAATACGATGTGATTCATGTCTACCCATAGCATGCACCGCTAGGCAACCGGGCCGACAACATGCACCGCTAGGCAACCGAGCCGACAACATGCACCGCTAGCCGCCTCGATCCAGACCATGGGCAAAGATGCTCAGCTGGACATGTTTGTTGGCACTAGTGCATGATGTGCCAATCTCGATGTGCAAGATGTGTAGCCGTGTGTCCTTTTAACATGCTTGGCATACCGAGGGAAGGGACTCGTCGGAGATCCAATGAATCGACGTGGGGTCAAGGGTGGATGGATGGTGTGGGTCAACTTGGCTAAAGGTTTATGGTGGGTGTCTACGTGGCCAAGTGTGCATGCATGGTGTGAATCTAGTTGTGTGTGATGCACTGGACGGGCCTTTTTGGATAGGGCCCACATGAAGCGGCACCAAATTTTGAGGAAAATGAAGGAACGGGCCCCGCACTCCATCCGCATGCCAAACTCGTTCCCTCCAATTGCTAGATCTAGCATGCGACATGGCATCGTTTCCACATAGCCCATGTTAGGCCTTATGCGTGCCGCTCTTGGTATTTGACCACACCCTTCATGGGTCATACTATGAGACCACACCAGGCCCCGTGAACCACCGCCTAGGCACAAACTGGACGCGTTACGCATTGGTAGCTAGATCCAAACCATATGCACCCCGCCGTCTAGACCCACGTGTGGAGCATCACGTAGACATTTAGAGACTCATACATGGACATGCATCCTCTTGGTAGACGTTTAGACTCATGTGTTACCTCTTGGTAGCTAGATCCAAACTTGACTCACACCACTTACGCCAGTCCCTGAACCATGCATCCCCGCCGTTCAGACTCATACGTGGACATGTGTGCATGCATGTTGTGGGTCCATTTGAGTGCGATGCACGAGACAGGCCTTGGTTACTAGGTCTAACATCACGTGGCATCGAGATTTGAGGCAAATGAAGGAACGTGCCCCGCACTCCTTTCACAGGCCGGACACATTCTCTCTCGATGGCTTGATCCGACATGCGATATGGCCCCGATTGCACACAACTTATGTGAGGGCCGTTGCATCCCGCTCTTGATGTTTTACCACACCCTCTTGGGGTTGTATGATGGCACCACGCCAGGTCCCGTGAATTTTTAGCCCCTCACGAATTTGCATTGATTATAAAGACAGCAGACGGGCATCATAGCCCTAGATTGCATGCGTCGAGGCCACGCCTCCCGTTGGTAACATATGGCACATATATGGACCAAAGAGCTTAACATGGGGCAATCATCCCATTCCCTGCTATGATTTCATGTGGCAGCGTAAGATCTTGAACTTTCGAGGTTACAACCATAGAAATGCGGTAAATGGCCCGAATATGCGAGGGAGGGAGGGGGTGGGGGCGAGAAAGGCCACTCAGTTACCTACACCCATTATTGAAGTTTGTTTTTTCTGGAAAGAAACAATTTTTTATAAATAAGGAATTTTTAGCACTTATTAATAATGATTTTATAATTTGACATTGTAAGGTGCATTTTTTTATCTAAAACAAAGGTGTTGTAAATGCACAAAAGTCCTCCTTGAGCCTCTCACCATCACGTTCACATTGAACTCACCCAAAAAGGATTTCCCTATTTTTTATGATTTTCCTTTGTTTTTGTTTTTTAGATAAAAGGATTTTCCTTTGTGTTTTTTTATTAGTAACATAGGGTTTTACTTTGTGACAGGTAAGCAGCCTGTGGGCCTGTTTGGTTGTTTCTTTACGAACTGGACCCACGGGCCATTATTTTCTGTGCTTGACACGGATAGGGTCCATGTCATCACCCCCATCGCCCAAACACTCCCGCCCCCCTCATCCCACCCTCCGCACAAACCACCCCGCCGCGACCCCGCCGCCTCCTCGCCTGGCCGCTCTCGACGGTTGGAGCAGAAGAGCGCGGAGTGAGATTGGGAGGCCGCCAGCAAGCACCTAGCAACTACCAGCGACTAGGTGAAGTGAGAAACCCTAACTTGTAATCTTCGACTACTTTGTTCCTTGTTGTGTTGCCGTTTCGGGAGTTGGATATGGTTTTCAAAGTTGGAGATTAAATAGTTAGGATTTTCAATCGAAGGTTAGATGGAAGGCGATGCAGAGATTGAAGGAAGTTTTCTACATCGGTAGCTTGCTCGGTATTTTTTCCTAGGGTTTTGGTATTCCAGGGTTTTCATAACAATGAGCAAGTGAAGATGCGTAGACAATAGCAGCAAATATCAGCAAATAGTTCTTTAAAAATTTAGAATTTTTTTGGCATTGTGCAGTGGCGAATCCAGGAAGAAACCGGAGGGTGGCCCCAAAACTTATAAGTTGGGGTAGTGGATTAAATTCCTTTTTAGGCCGAAATTAGGTTGGGTTTAGTAATGCAGCCATTAACTTGTAGTCCTATATTGCAAGTCAACTAAACATTTCTCATAATAGTATTTACTGTAGTCCTAGATTGCAAGTCAACTAAACACTACCTCAGTTGTGCTGCTGAGGAGGAGGGGCCAATGCCGCGCGTCGACGCTCGGGGTGAGCCCATGCTGCCGGTCGAGGATCAAGAGAAGGACATGTCTGAACAAGCTATGGTGCGGCGGGCACGCGCTGTGTTGCGGGGTTATGAGGAGTGGAGGGCGAGCCACCCGCATAGTTCAAGTGTATGATTGTTGATTACTGATGCAGTACCTTTGTTGATTATACTGTATGATTGTTGCCTAGTGTGTTTACATGCATAAGCCCATTTCTTAAATTCTCATCCTTTGCTTTTCTTCATTTTATTTTGTTTACACAGGTGGTGTGCATAACTTGTCGACAGGACTGCAAGAGGCCCGATGCTGATGGGTTGACATTTACCATTAGGCTAGATGGGGACACTTCAGCTGTGGTATAAATAATCATGTCAATTTTTACTTGTAATTTTTTTGTTCCCCTCTACTTTGAAGATTAACAAAATGTAGGAAATAAATAGCAATTTAATTCTACATCTACAGATCATGCCATGCTACGCATGGCACCAGTTCAACACCGTCCTAGACAGTTCATTGCTTTTTCAAGCGAGAGGGAGCCGCACGTATGATTTTGGCGTGTACAAAGGGAATTCAAGGGCGATCATCGGTGGTGAAAACTGGTGCAAGTTTGTTGAAGACTTCGACCTGCGAGAAGGCGACCTTGTCTCCTTCGATTTGACTGAAGACATTCCTATGGTGTACTGCCGCAACCTGCCAAGGACATGCAATCAAAACAAAGAGCATAGTTGTCACGCCCAATATGCGACCCTATCCTAAAGGAACTCGAAGGTCCCACTAAGGATAGAAGCGCATATTGGAGGGGACGGTCGATTTGGTGCTCGAGCTCAGCTGCACCCTAAATCCGAGCCTTTGGTATGTGCGTTGAGATGGTGTCAATCCTGTCAGACGCGTCAGAGGTCGAGCAGGGGAAAATGAGGATACCGACTAAATACGGCAAGTACAGTGCGCGCTTGTGGGCCAATTCTGTACTTGGTGGCGTCGGTCCGTGAGGCTATGATTCTGAGCCGTGGCCCAGAACGTCTGGGTGTGGATAGTCCAGGTTGTATGGGGGTTTGCCGAGTAGTGAGATCGAGGAAGTGGTGAGGGGACTCATGGCGATGGCATCTGTGGCGGCTGCGACTTCCTGCGGCGGAGCGGCGATGGAAGCCGATGGCCTGGATTTCCTCATGGATCTAGTTGACCGGTGAGTTTCTCTAGCCCGGCTATCGTCCTAGATCTGCGTGCTTCCATGGATTCACCATCTCTTCGCCGTGGAAGCTTACTCTGGCGCGGCTTGAAGGTTTCCACTGAGGGATAAGTACACGGCCAGCTTTTCCGGCGGTGCCTCTAGTGCCGCCGCTGCGGGAGGAAGCACCGGCTTTGCCTGCGTTTTCTACTTGTGGCTCCGGCTGCGCACAACAATTGGGGGACTGCAACCCAGGAGGTCTGCGCAATCGACAGGGAACGTGGTTTTGGGAAGCGCCTGGGTGGACTAAAAGGTCATAGTTTCGTTTTAGCTGAACATGCCCAAAATGTTTTTTAGACTTGCGAAATCGTTCGATTCGATAGCTGATTTAGCACGGTCCATTGCATGTGCCTCATGTTCCCTGGTTCTAGTGCAGTCTGAATGATGTAAGTAGGTGATCTACTAAAATTTGAAGATTCAGGAGATGTGTAAACAAATTGTGCTTCCTGGTTAATTCAGGTTGCGCCTTGGTAGTGCTAGTGCACCTCCTGATAGGACACCGTGATTCTGGTTGTTCCTGGGTATAGTGCAGCTCATGATAGGAGCCTACTAAGACTGATGAAACCAGAACCTGGTTTGAGTTTTGACTCATTGGGTGAGGTGTACGACTTTTAGGTTGACTTTGGCATATGGTATGGGAAGAGCCGGCTAACCGCCGAGCGGACCAAGTCCATGCGGAAGGCGTGTGCGGCTGGTAAGAGCTTCTCGTATGCATACCTTTTAGTCTTTTTCTTGGGGTGAAGAACCATTTTCAGAGCATTATATTGGCTGGTGTGTTCGATGAGGGAAGAGCACGCAAAAGGTTTTGAGTCGGTGTTTGCAGAATTTTTGATGATGGGTGGCCCGGCTCTGAAAACAATACTCACCAGTTGTGCACTCTACATGTTCCTAAAAAAAGTTGTGCACTCTACATATTTTGTTAAGTAGTATTTTTAGTTCTGATTGGCTTGCATTTTCATATTGCTTAGTAGTTGTGGTGACAATCTTTGCAGATCAGAACAGAGCTGTGGTCTGTGGAGATGGCAAAGTTGACCGGGATTAAATCCGTAGGATGGACTTCAAGCTAATGAGATACAGTACAAGATTGAGTGGCTAAAAAAGGTAAACCCATAGATCTCCCATTATGTTCCATATGGCCATTCAGTCCGTATGCCCTCACATCGACGTAGTAATGTTGCAAATACTTAATTTCAGTTTTATGTTCCCGGTGTACTACATGGATTGCTGGTCCTTGTACATCCTGGAGGCAGAGAAGAAGATCTTCAGGGTGTTGAACCCGACTGAGACACACCCCAGTGACGGGATGGAAACGAAACACAGTGCCTTTGCAAAGAGAACCCAGCGTCGATTCTGACAATGCTTCAACAATATATTCGGTGGATGATTGGTTGACGTGGACGGATGGACTTCTGTCTATCTGTTGGTGGCCCATCGCGATCCTTGTACAAGGTGAGTGAATGCCAAGCGCAATTTTTGGAATGTACGGTAGTATAGAAGATATTGGTGTTGGACTAATGATTTGTTGACAGGGAGGAGAGCGGTATTTACATTGTGCATTACATCCATGAGTTCAATGGGCTGTACCTGCATCTTGTGATGAACATAGGTTACAGTAATATGTGATCTCATTTGTGTTGCAAATATTGTTTTATCACCTACGGAAAAGTCTCGAATATGAGATCGTGACTATGAGAGAGTATCAGGGTGACCTGCCAAGTTTCCTGTACCTCGAAATCGTGGACTGAGGGGATGAAGTTAGAATAGTTGCAGGGCGGCCCTATCTTTTGACCCTATTGCTCGTGTGTTCCCTAGTGTAGTTTGTCACTTTTGGTTTTCGCGCCTGCGAATTTCTAAAACCCAAGTGTGGGTTCTGTGGACATTGGATTTGAATGTGTATTGTTGGACGTAAAGTGCTAGTGGAATGTTGAAGTCGCAGCATTTCCCTGAAATTTCCATGAAATGTTTGAAGTCGGACCTAAAGTGCCAGTGGATATAAAAGGACGGCTAGTGTTGTGTCAGGCAGTTTATGAGTTGCAGATGGAACATGATGGCTCAGTATTAGAGCTGAGACGCGGGGGACTGGCTGTTCCGGCCGGACGGTGAGGATGCCTACCGCAATAAATGAGCCAGGGCCCACATCATTTCTATATCACATACAGTGAGAATACCAGATGGAATACGAGTTGTGACACGAATCCACATGTGACTGGGCGGCTAAGATATCAGGTTCAGATGGGCCTGAGCTCAAAAACGAATTTTCCATATTGGAGATGCTTTTGCAAGGTGGATATCATTACATCAACATTACATAATAGATGGGGATACATACAAGAGGCATACAATGCCACATGAATACAACAACATTATACACAAGATCAACATTCGACTATGGATGAAACATAAACAGAAACTCAAACGACATCCACCCTGCTAGCCCATGCTGCCGACCTGGAACCTATGCCCTGATCGAAGAAGAAGCAGAAGAAGAACTCCAAAACACGTAACATCGCTCTCGCGTCATGATCATCGCAAAACCTGTACCTGCAACTGTTGTTGTAGTAATCTGTGAGCCACAAGGACTCAGCAATCCCATTACCATGGGTATCAAGACTAGCAAAGCTTAATGGGTAAGGAAGGGGTAAAGTGGTGAGGTTGCAGCAGCAACTAAGCATGATATGGTGGCTGACATACGCAAATAAGAGCGAGAAGAGAGCAAACGAAACGGTCGTGAAGCTAGCAATGATCAAGAAGTGATCCTGTACTCCTACTTACGTCAAACATGACCCAAAACCGTGTTCACTTCCCGGACTCGGCCGAAAAGAGACCATCATGGCTACACACGCGGTTGATGCATTTTAATTCGGATCTGGTGTCAAGTTATCTACAACCGGATATTAACAAATTCCCATCTGCCGCATAACCGTGGGCACGACTTTCGAAAGTTTAAACCCTATAGGGGTGTCCCAACTTAGCCCATCACAAGCTCTCACGGTCAACAAAGGATATTCCTTCTCCCAGGAAGACCCGATCAGACTCGGAATCCCGGTTACAAGACATTTCTACAATGGTAAAACAAGACCAGCAAAACCGCCCGATGTGCCGACAAATCCGATAGGAGCTGCACATATCTTGTTCTCAGGGCACACCGGATGAGACATCCTACGAGTAAAACCAGACCTCAAGTTTCCCTGAGGTGGCCCCGCAGTCTACTCAGTTCGGACCAACACTCGAAGGAGCACTGGCCCGGGGGGGGTTAAAATAAAGATGACCCTTGAGTCTGCAGAACCCAAGGGAAAAAGGCTTAGGTGGCAAATGTTAAAACCAATGTTGGGCCTTGATGGAGGAGTTTTATCCAAAGCGAACTGTCAAGGGGGTCCCATAAATCACCCAACCGTGTAAGGAACGCAAAATCAAGGAACATAACACCGGTATGACAGAAACTAGGGGCGACAAGAGTGGAACAAAACACCAGGCATAAGGCCGAGCCTTCCACCCTTTACCAAGTATATAGATGCATTAATTAAGTAAGAGATATTGTGATATCCCGACATAATCCTGTCCACCATGGAGCAATCTTCAACTTCACCTGCAACTAACAACGCTATAAGAGGGGCTAAGCAAAAGCGGTAACATAGCCAAGCAACAGTTTGCTAGGAAGGGTGAAAAAGGTTAGAGGCTGACATGGCAATTTGGGAGGCTTGAAGAGTAAATGATAGGTAGCGCAGCATAGCGATAGAACGAAGCAACTAGCATAGAAATGATAGTAGTGAGATCTAGGGTAGCGGTCATCTTGCCTGAAATCCCGCAAGGAAGAAGAACGAGTCCATGAAGAAGATGAAGCCACGAAGACGAACCAAGCATAGACGAACGAATCCTCATGATCGCAACGAAATGGGAACTATCGAGAAGAAGCACACAACATGGTAAACACACCACACATATACATGGCATGATGCTTAACCAAGTATGATGCAAGGCAAGACTACATGAAGCTACTCATGGCAAGAGAGGATGCATACAAGAACAACACATCAAAGCAAGGTTAAATGAGGCCGGAAACAACATGTAACAATTCCGGTAAGTCCTCATATGCAAATTTCGAAATTGGTCCAGATCTGAATAAACCTTATGTTCAAGTTGTTAAACAACAAGTTAAGATGCACAAAGATGATCTACACGAAAT
Organism: Triticum aestivum; assembly: GCF_018294505.1. Lineage (NCBI taxonomy): Eukaryota > Viridiplantae > Streptophyta > Magnoliopsida > Poales > Poaceae > Triticum > Triticum aestivum. The sequence continues at coordinate 521,375,095 of NC_057795.1, read as the reverse complement.
TCTAGTCAAGTTACATATATAAAGTTCATTTAGTTCGGAGCTACGACCTAGAAGATATGAGCAAAACAAGTTAAACAAGGCATTGATGCAGAATGCATTGAAACATCAAGCAAACACACCAAAAAAAGATGCAACATGATAATATGAAACTACATGCAAAATCAAGCAAGTTTCATATAGAGCACACTCAAAACGGAGCAACGGTGCAACGCATACACTCCAAACAAGATATAAAGGACAAGCTGTCCAAAACAGCAACTACGCATATTGCAAGCATCAAAACAATATGCTACAACACCTTAATATTAAAACAAAAGGCATGGGCATGATGTACATGTAAAGCATAACAAAACATGAACACTGAGATATCTCCAGAAATCACTAGGACATGCTCAAAACGACATGGCAAGATTGCATATAATAACAGTTTCAGACTTTGCAGAAATAACATCAGGTTGCAATGTTTAGAGCTAACAAACTACATGATACAAGAACTTATCATGGCAAACAAAGGCATGGCATGAATCTACTAAACGCATAGAACAAAATTCCCTTACTGAACATGAGTGAAAAAGGAACAGAAGATATGATGGCACCCATGTAAACATGGCAAGTTATATGACAGATTCAGAAAACCAGTACATGGCAGGAACAACGATATGTAGGCATGTTGGTAACCTTGTACAGCTCACCACAGAGCAATACATGGCATGACAAGGTGACCAACAGTAAGAATACATGTTTATGAAGTTAAGAATGGCAAAAGCAAGTTCATAGATTGCATGGATCACTAGAAAAACACATGGAAAAACTGAACTTCATGTTAACAGGCTGACAGCAACATTATTTAGCAAATTGAGAGCAAGATTACAACAAGCTACATCAGGCTATAAATGCAAAAAGGGGCAGGGATGGATAGAGCATGACATGTATAACAAAACATCCTTAGTAAACATCTCCGGATTATGCATAGAATGACTTGTAGCAGCAGGTTTACATATCATCATAATATAGCAGATTCAGCATAGCAAAACAGTAACAACAAATACTCTACTTCATGAGCTTGATGCACTCACTACACAACTCACAAAAATACATGGATTGCTCCCCTGGAAAGATGGCATGACATAGCACAAAACACATGTAGACATCAAGCTCATAGGATGCATACACAAAATGCAATGAAAAAGACAAATCACCAAGTTCTGTTAACAGACAGCAGATAACATCATATAGCACTTTTGCAACGATGGTAAGGGCATCAAGATAAACTCAAACAAGCATGGCACAATGGAATTAAATGAAGAGCATCTCACAACGAACATTTTGATATATTATACACGCACAACGGAGCAGCACACACAAAGTTATAGAAGGTCAAAGATGCACACATGATGTAAAATTACTGGGACTTGGCAGATATTCACCTCGCGGGAAACTGGGATGGGGAGGACCCGGGACAGAGGGGATCCGGGACGGGGCCGCATTTGATTGGTGGGGCGTGAGCGGGCAGGGGCGCGAAGCCGAGACGCGGCACTGGAGGCGGCGGTCGGGGCGACCGGCGGCGGGATGGGGTGCGGATGCCGGCGGTGACGGGCGGCGGAGGTCGCGGGCGAGGCGCGGAGTGAGGCGGCAGCGTCGGCGGATGACGACAGGGGAGGCCGGCGGCGACGAAGGCGGCGAGCGCCTGGCGGCGGGGTCCGACGAGGGTGAGGTGGCGACGACGCTCGCCGGCGGCGGTAACGGCGAAGGCGAGCGCCAGCGAGGTCGGCAGAGCTGCGCGGGAGGCGCGGGGCGGACGGGCGGCCGCCCGGGCCTGGGTGGGCCGCGCGGGCCTGGGCGGGCCGCGCGGGCCTGGGCGGGCCACGCCTGGGCCCGACGGGCCGCGGCGGCGGGGACGGCGCGGGGGCCACATGGCGGCGCGCCACTGGCTGGGAGCGGCGGCGGGGTTTCGTCTGGTCCGGGACGTACATGTCCGGCGGCGTAGAGGGGAAGCGGCTAGGGTTAGGGTGGAAATCATCCGCTAATTTTGGGGGGAGGGGCTAATTTATAGATAGAGGGAGCTAGGAGACTCCAAATGGAGTGCGGTTTTCGCCCACATGATCTTGATCGAACGACAGAGAGCATGCAGAGGGTTTGGATGGGTTATTGGGCCACTTTGGAGGGGTGTTGGGATGCACACAAAAGAGGCCTTTACGGTTCCCCGGTTAACCGTTGGAGTATCAAACGGACTCCAAATGGCACGAAACTTGACAGGCGGTCTACCGGTGGTGTACCAAGGCCACTTGGCAAGACTCGGTGCATTCCGAGAATGTTTAACACCCGCTCACGAAAAGAGGTAAAAGGGGGTGCCGGAGGACATAGGAGTGTCGGATTGCAAAACGGACAACGGGGAAAATGCTCGGATGCATGAGATGAACACATATGCAAAATGAGATGCACATGATGACATGATAAAATGCAACACGCAAGCAAATGACATGGCAATGATGGCGAATAACTGGCAGACACCTGGCGCATCGAATCTGGGGCGTTACAATAGTCCTCTAGAATCAGCTGCCATAACAAAGGGAATTAATCCGACGAAGCAAGGGGAGCGTAACCTACATGACCTTTTGGCGATGAAGAAAGGTTATATAGGTGTATTCTTTGTCCACCGCTTCACCAAGTCAAACATAGCAGGAAAGACGATGATATGTTTTTGGTGTACTAGTATTTTTTATTTTGTATGCAATTTTCTTTGTTTTTTCATGGAGAGAAAGATTAATGATATGCTTTTGTAGCTGAAACCAGTGAGTACACTGATGTGTGTTTTTGCATATCCTTTTGTTTCCCATAACTGAAGATCCTTATGTAATATATGTAGATGTAGCTGAAGATCCTTTTGTTTACTGCTCCTTCACATATTTGATAATTTTTCTACCTATGATGGTGCATACAGAGATTACCGTCGAAAGTTGTCGACGCCCTGAAGACCCCAGGAGATGGGGAGATACCGGGAGATGGGCTTGCTAGCATTCAGCTGTGCAAGGACAGTTTCATGCCGGTCAAGTACCACAAGTGTTATGATGGCCGCATCATCTTCGGTAAGGGATGGAGTGATTTTGTTGACAGTGAAGAACTCAAGGTTCATAAAGCCGTTCTTTTCGGTTTCAAGACCACCACCCGTGAAGATCTTCAGATCGAGGTGGTTATGAACATGCTGACCGAGGAGCCACAAAAGTAGCACGGCAACGTAAGAGTGTCCTTTACACTAGGTATGGTGCGAAAACTATGTTGATAGCAGTTACGCATCTATGGGGTTACGTCTTCATTCTGTCTTGGGTGATGATGACTATGAGAGGAGGACATGTTGTAGTTAGAGTAAATGCTGTGATTGGGTCCTATTCATGACTCAAAATAGGGCCTACACAGGTGGTTGCTTTATTGGCTGCTGTTTCCCTGGCTATAATCATGAACTATGGTAATGTAAATGGAATCTTTAAGGGGGTTTTATTAATAATTTAAATCATGGAGTTAAGATGGTAGAACTACCTATGAGTGTTTAAGTTGGACATGCGGGAAGGGCATCATTTGTGTTATTCACTCTTTGGTAATGCAGGAATAATGTGAGATTACAAAATAAATGGTATATTGATCTTATGATTCTTGTTTAGCTAATTTGCTTGTTGATCATGGAATGGTCTATATTGCAGATGAAGGTGATAAACAAAGAGGTGCTGATGGTCTATATGCGCAGGCTAGAGCATGTAGCAGGTGAATTGTACAGTTCATCGCAAGTGTGGAGTCACAGGGTACTGCGGTGTCTCCTGCGCATCTATCAGCTATATTTTCTGTCCTTTGCCGTAGTCTTATTTTTTGGACCTTGATGTTAAGTCTGGCTGGGTTTGCTACCACGTATGATTTGTGTTGCTAGTTGATTACTTTAGTTTCTAGCTGAAGTTTGTTTCAGGGGCTTCAAAGACCATGTGGTTTCTATTAATGGAAAATCAGGGGGGACCCTTCTTTTGATTAAAAAATATGAACTTTCTCTATGCAATTAAAAAATAAAATTTATCTATTCAAACCCAGTTGAGACGAACATTATTCATTATAAATCTGAAATAATCTTTTGGTAAAAATGGCTATCGCATTCTGTATCATAGCTAGCGAAACCGAAACAAAATAAACGTCTTAAGTATAATATCTCTTGAACGTGGAAAAATTAGGCAAGACAACTAGAATAAAGGATGATTCAACTTGCAGGAAATTTGAACTTACGACTTACTAGCAGTATAATAAAGTTTACAGACTATCAGCTAGATAAATAGAAGAAACATTTTAGTTTGATTCATTCTTCCTTCCGGACTTCCTCGACCGCCTAGATGGTTTGGCGAGATGCTGGCACTGACTCTTGAACCCCTTTTGGAAGTTCACCAGTCGCCTGTATACATCGTAGGTGGCATACGCATCCTTGGAAGCATAATAGATGTTCTTCAAGGGCAAGGGTGCCTCTGCCCATATATGGTGGTCATCTTCTGTGATAGCATCTTGTTGTAGCTGTGGTGGATGATGGAACCAGCCTAGTCAGCCAAGCCATACTTCGGCTTAATCGTCACTGGATCAGGCACTCTCCACAAATTCTGGATATCCACAAAGTTTCGTACCACCAGACCAACATGCTTGAGTTTTATCTCATTATTGTTGATGTCCACCCTAACAAAGGTGTACTCCTCGTCAAGCAGGAAGGCGGCAAGCAGGCCACAGTGCTCATCAGCAACGCTTATGTGGTACACGAGGACATAGATGCCAACGCATAACTGGACCACGGCAGCTGTCTGTGTTGGACCACGAGGCCAGGTGAACTCCACATCCAGTGCAACTATCTTCTGGTCGTCGTTCTGCAGCCAGTATTTGAATCTGCGAATGCAGTACTCAACACTGCTAGCCTTGTTCGTGTACTTCACAAAAATTACGGTCTTTCCATCTGCCTTGAGAGCATAATCTTTCACGAATGCCATGCCGAAGGACTATAATTGATGAAACCAGTATAAGACATGAATCATGACAATAATATGATAACAATAAGCCGAGATGAAAGATAGTATAGTAATTCTTGCACTATTGAAAGTTTATGTAAACAAGTGCATGAACAATTTAAACTAAACATGTACTCCCTCTATAAAGAAATCACTAAAGTAGTGAGCCAAAAGTTGTTATATTTCCTTGCAGAGGGAGTATATGCGAATTAACAATCAAAATTTATGCTCTTGAAATATTTATCTAAACAACTGCATCAACAATCAAGAATAAACATGTATCTATGAATTGTTCATCGCCCATGCAGATGAATCTGTGTGTACAAACTAAAGAAGCAGGAGAAAAACAATAAATTGACAAGACAACAGACTAGATGTTGCATGAAGATGAATCTGTGTGCAAAATTCTCATAAGGCAATGGACTACATGTTGAAGGCAGTTGAATCTGTGCGCACAAAATAAAGAAGCAGGAGAACAAGAAATTGACAAGAAGAAGGCCATCGTATGTGCTGCTACTGGAGAACTACTAACAAAATTGACAGGAAGGAGAACTCACCGTTCCAGAAGCCAGATTGTTGGGAGAGTGGGCGACGCAAAGGAAGAGGGAATCAAGAGGACGCAAAGGCAGAGGAACCGTTTTTGGAGAGTCGTGGCAGTGAGGTCGAAGCACCCTTGTGCATGCCTGTCCTAAATAATTGGGACGGGGCTCGTCCCGCCTATTGGAGTCCTCCCGCCTGTTGGAGTCCTTGCTTTCCTTTCTCATGTTCTCATTTAAAATGGGCTCATCCCATTGTAATAGGCCCGTATAAGAAAGAACAAGAAGCCCAAACGCTTCATGGTTGAGATTAAGTTGATAAAAAAATTCTCAAAAAAACTTGCTAAAAAACAACAACCGGAAACGCTCTTTGACGAGCGAGCTTGGCAATGCTCGATCCCAATCTCTCTCCCCCCCCCATGATTCTAATCTTTCTGCCCCCTGATTTTCAGGTGGGCCTAAAGAGATCTCCCCTCTAATCTCTATGCCCCCCTGATTTCAACGTGGGCAAGTAAGATATTCTCTGTAAAATCTCTTCAGTTATCTCTCTCCTTTCTAATTTAAAGGGATTCCTGTTTGGACGTGGTTACCTAATAAATCCAGTCTAGTCGGAAATCGCTCGCCAGAGCGAGCGCGCACGCAATAGCATCACCCAAAAAAACATTACGTGATCTAAAACTACCTCTTCGTGAGATCCCAAATCCCCTATAATTACTCCACCCCACGCTTCCCACCCCACACCTCCACCCCCCATGCCTCCCATACCTAGCCTTCCATGACTACACCGTATTACCACCCCACGCCGCCCAAAGTAGCTCCCAGGTCGGTGAAACCGACGAAGCCTTCATCTTCGAAGCCTGCGTCGGCAAATCCTGAGATGAAAGAGAAGGGCATGTCAGAGAAGCCGACGAAAGAGATGGGCACGTCGGAGAAGCTGGTGAAGCAAAAGATGAAAGCGAACAGCAATGGAGCCGGTCGCCATCGAGAGAATCCTCCGGTAACGATCGAGATCCTTGTATTCTGCATACTCCCTCCTTCCCAAGTCTGCATGCAATCCCATAATTTTCCCTATTTTACCGAAGGGAGATGGGTGTGTCTAGAAAGAAAAGAAAAAATGACAAAAAAAGGCTTGCACGAATCTTAGCATAAAATCAATGACATAGGACTTAGATGTGCAATAAAATCAGGGTTATCGTCTCTATTTATATGCCTTAAAATTTGGAAATTGCTAATTTTTTGGCATAGGCTTTCTAAATGAGTTCTTAATCTCCAGTGATTGAAACTGTTGGTGATTCCCCTTAATTTTGCATGGTCTTTACTAATTGATCTTTTTAATCTGATCGGAACTAAGGAGTATGTGCTCTTGAATGCTTGCAATGGAACTGCTACATTCCTTTTTCGAGATTATCTATAAACTATTGATCTTCTGATCATGTATGCAATTATTTTCGTAAGCGTGACGCCTGAAACTTTAGTAGTGTACATAGACCAAAGTCTGCTCTTTCTACTAAAAATCAATACTATTATCAGTCAATTTGCCGACAGAGATAGCTTGTTTTTCTATGTCTGGTGTTCATTATATGGCCCAGAAGCTCTATGATTTCATGCAGTACTGTAGATCACAATTTTGATATTGGCATAGATTAGTCGGTTCTATGCGTGTTTAAATGAATACCATACAGAATCTAATCACACTATTTGTACATTCAGGGAACTCAGGTTGCTTCTTTGCTGCAATACGAGAAGTTCATAAAAGATTTAAACACACAGCAACTGACGTACATCAAGTTGATTGGACTGGGTGAACTTCTCAAGACTCCTGGCATGAGAATGAGACGTCTACTGTGCCAGGCCATCGCTTATTCATATGATACAGAGCAGGATGCCTTTATAATTAATGGGAGACCATGTAGGATCACACTAAAAGATGTGGAGCATATAACAGGCCTGCCCTGCATGGGGAAGAATCACGTCTCTTCAAATCACAATGATACTTTGGAGTTGTGGAAGGAACTGAAAGACCCCAGTGACACAAAAGTAACTCTGAAAGGATTGCTAGCCAAGATGAAAGGCGACAACACACCTAATTTTGTCAGGCCATTTGTCTTGTACACCATAGGCAAATATGTATGCCCGACAACACAGCAGTATGTGGACAACAGATACCTTGGGATTGTTAGAAACGTTGAGACAATAAAGAGCACCAATTTTGGACAGCTTACGCTTGACCATCTTATGGCTAGCGTCAGGAAATTTGTAAATGGTGGAGCAAATCTGGAGGGCAACCTACCACTGCTGCAGGTAATACAATCATTATTAACATACCATACATTTAATTTTATGGAAAATTGTCTAAGCTGTTTTTGTTGTAATGCAGACGTGGTACTACGAGAAGTGGAGGGTGCACCAATTGGACTCTACCATCTCGTATGCATCAAGGTTAAGGCCGCTGATCCAAAACTGGAGTGACGAGAAGGCACAGAAGGTTGACAACATAATCAACAAAAATTATATAGGGGTTGGAGAGGTAAAGTGTTAGTACTGTGTGCCTGGATTATGTACCATATGTTTTGAATGATACTAACGACACTAACATGCAGTATGTCGATGACCTGCTGCGGCCTTTCAATCCGCCACCAGTTGGGACGCCGGTCAAACCAAAGAATGACGGCCAGGTAAATGATGAACATCACGCACAAATATATATTGTAACTTTGCAAGTACAATCGAAGTCATATGCTCCTAACTGCTTGTAATTTGCAGGATAAGGCACTCATGGGCCGTGTATTGGCTGATTTGAAAGAAGTTGTCTCCATTGTGCGGGAGGCCAGTGCACAACAATTTGATAGGATGTGCACCCTTGAAAAAAATGGACGAGTGCCTTAGGCGTACCCTTGCGAACGGCAGACGCACGGACGACCTCATCACAGAATTCAATGTAAGTATACCATTGTGAGTTTCTATAAATAATTTTACTGTCAATACTCTCCACACTAACACATTTTTTAAAGAACCACCGCTATGGAATATTTGATGCTGATCGCCCAGGAGTCGAGGACATACAGCTATCTGACCTGGGAGTACCTGCGGACCCAATGGAGGTCCCAGGAGAGAATACTACTCGCCAGCAAAAACAAAAAGATGACACGGAGGTCATTGCCAAAGGCATTTCTGCTAAGGGAATACAAAAAGATTACATGGATGCCCCCAAGAAGAACGTATCTGAAGATTTGCAGCCTGCTCCTAGTTTGCAATCGCGAAAGCATTCAAAAGCCAAGATTAGCCTTGAAGCTTTCATGGTGATACACATTTTACATCTAACTGATTTTGTTTTAAGTTAACGCAGATTCGTAGCTAACATATGATCTTCCACGTTCAGGATGAAGAAGACAGAGCTGTTGCTGCAGCTTGCAAGGAGAGTCTCAAGAATGTTTCACAGCTTTATAAAGAGGTGGATGCATCGCAGGGTGCTCCGAGTTTGGATTCGCGAAAGCATTCCAAAGCCACCACAAGCCTTGAAGCTTTCCTGGTGATGCACATTTTACAGTTAACTGGTTTTGTTTTTTTATTTCGCGCAGATTGCAAGCTAACAAGTGCTTCATTTCGAATCACAGGATCCTCTGAATTTGAGGCACAATGAGAATGTGCGAAAGACTGAAGAAAGAAGAAATCAAGATGATGAAGATGTCAGTATTGAGGTGGGTGCAGAGGCAGGTACCAAAAGCAACCACCGGTCTGCCAAGGCTAAGGGAATAAGGGAGCCGGAAGAGCCCCATGTCTTCCCAGTTGATGAGGACAACTATGATGATTCTTTAGCAAAGCAGCGACAAGATAGTGGGGTTGATTCCATGCTACCAACTCGTGCGAGCAGCCGGAAAAGAGTGGCATCTTCATTATTGTGCAATGAAGATTTTGTTCTGTACGATAGTGATAAGAAGAGAAAGAAAAACAGGACTCCATCGGAGTCTACCAACGATTCCAAGGACACAAAGAATACAGAGAGGAAAAACTGTGCAAGCAATTTAAAAGATACAGACACAGGTGCTTAGACGCTGGAGACCAACCTTGACAAGTTTCGACAGAGTTATGTGGCCGAAATTATCAACACCTCAGATCTTGATAAACAATTGGTGGTAATTGATGACATTGTTCTGCAACAGAAGCATTTGCAATGCCTCACCATGACAGATGTAGGCGAAGATGACAAATGGTTGGGTGACGAAGTAAGATATTTGCCCAAATTAGTTTATCAATTTTCTTTTGCACAGTACAATTAACTTGAATTTTTTTGAATGCCACAATTAACTTGAATTTTGTTTTAGTTGGTTGATGCTGTGATTCAGATCATGCGTCATGATCATCCTAATGACATAAGGGATGGGCAGCTGGTTTACATTGAGAGGGTGGCCGGCGTCGCTATGCTCGAAAGAGATGGTAAGGTAGAGAACTGCCACGAGGCCGCTTTGGCGGGCAGTCATGGAACAACAAAAGGAGACAACTACCTCAGACATGATCTGGTACCATCTCACCATGACATAAACACATTTATTTTTCTAATTATTATGCATGTTGATGTAATCATCTTTGCTGTCCAGGTTTTTCTGCCTACGAACATGGCGAACACCCACTGGTTCCTTGTGGTCGTAAACCCCAGAAGGAGGGAGATTCAGATTCTTGATTCACTTTTCGGCTACCTAGAATGCAGACAAGTGGTTCACGTGGTGAGATTTTAAACATCTTTCAATATAACACAGGATTTAGCATCATACCTAGCCATGAACCGTGAGCAACTTCTCATACCATGGACTTTGGCAGATACGTGGGGTGGAAGCACATCTGAGAGCATCGCTGCGAATCAATGGACCACAGAGCCATGCATGGCAAGACATTAATGTGACCCAATGGACAGTAAAGCATGTGCCTGTGCCAAGACAAGATGACAAGTCAGTCAACAGTATTAGCTTCTAATTATGTTTTTCATTGTTAATACGTGAAATGCTGCTAACAGAATTAATTGTTGTAGTTCTTCTTGTGCACTCTACATGCTGAAGAACATCGAATTCTTTACGGGAGAAGATCTTAGACTGCATTATGACCAAGTACGCAGAGTAACACCTAAAATTCTCTCAATTTTGTAAACATATGGAACGATACTAACATATCCTCCCATGCAGGCATACATCGACAATTATAGAAGAGAGCTGCCTGTTGTCCTTCTTAATTCGCCCTACAACAAATTGAAGTCCATGAAAAGGCTGAAGACGTACAATGCTAGCCTATCGGATGCAGCTGCGATTGAAGATCATGAAGATGCAAGCATTTAGTCCAGCAATGGTCCATTCTTAGATATGGAGTGTACATTTGGTTATGAAGCGGTAGAGTAGGGTGTGGTTTGGTTTTAGTCCCGAAGAAGGTTTCCTAGCCATGTTCTTAGTCCAGTGCGGATTAATCAAGTTGTAATACTTCACAGTACTGGTTCCAAATACTATTCTTGAAATAAATTTGGTCTGCATGGGAGACGCTGAAACATATATTTGCTTTTGACAAGAATTTGAAGCTTAGGAAGGTTAACTGAATTCTTAAATTTATATTTAAGTTTCGTCGGAGTCTGGACAAGATTCAGAACAATTACGTCGCTAGTTAGAAGTTTCAGAATTTTTTTAACATCGCTAGTTAGAAGTTCCAGAAAAATTTCAGCGAGTGCTGAAATATTTTGGCCGAAATTCAGTGAGGCTGAAATATTTTGGCCGAAAGGCAAATATTGCAGTGAGTGCTGAAATGAATGAAATTCAGTTATTTCATCGAAATCTCACCGAAGCGAAAACCATGGTGTCGTGCCATCTTGAGCAGCACCAGACATGATTCAGTATTATCAACAAAATTTGGTCTCACATATACGAGGAAAAAAGGTATGAGCACGGATGGGCAATAAAATAGCTTCACAAGAGAGAGGAAAATACTTCGCGTGTGAACAGTCAATCCTAGTTGACTTTAGAACCAGTTTTCATCCTAAAAGAGGTCCAGTGATTTACTTATAACCAATAATAAAAGCGGTCCAGTTCTTTTGGCTGTTTTTCAAAGAAACGGGAACTATATCTTTTTGACGATCGTGATTCTCAGGAGACCTAAGTGTTGTTACGCAACTTACCTTAGTTTTTTTACACCATAACTTACCTTTGCTAAACTCTCCACGCCCCCCTAATATTCAACCAGGTGGGTCCCCTCCCTTGATTTCCTCCAACCGAAGAAATCTATACGTGGATATATGCCCGGGTTGTTACGATCCCTATAAATAGGGATCCTTTGAAACCTCATAGATCATAGTTCGTCCTTCTGCGCCGCCCAAAGCAGCAAGACCGAAGGACGGAGCAACCCAGGAATCCAGCAAGACCGAACGACGGAGCCAAACATGAATCCTCAGGTAACTCCCCACGATCTCCTGCTGCAGCCGCTGCTATTTTTCGTGCCACGATCTTAATCCCATGATCTCTTGCTGCAACCCCACTCGTTGTTTGCATATTCATGTAACTCAGCATGTTTTTAAACAAATTAAGTTGGGGGCGTTAGGGGAGGGCGCTAGGATTTGTTTCCTACCAGATTGGCAGTTCATTGATTAATTCCAGGCTAAATCTTAGGTTCTGGTCTTGTCGATGCCAATTAGGGCAGCGGGCGCTTGCCTTCTTTTTTCCTTCCGCACGAGTTATGGAAGGCATCGATGGCCCATGTTTTAATTCCATACTACTGACCATGATTAGCGCCTAGAGTTGAGGAGACCACGGTTGGATAGTTTTTTATTTTCGAATCTTGATTTTATTTCAGATCAGCGCCTTGCAATGGAGATTACCTTATATGACCGTTCAAACGTAACCAAGCTGAATCTAATGCTAGTATTTGCACATTCATGGAACTCAGCTTGCTTGTAAACAAATTACCTCATGAAGTAGCGTAGAGCACAATTTTTATGTTGGTATATATAAGCTGTATTCGTCTGTATGAGTGTTTAAATTGTATACCATGCTGAATCTAATCACACTTGCACATCCATTGAACCCAGGATGCTTCTTTGCCGCCATATGAGGAGTTCATAAAGGGATTAAACACGCAGCAAAGGATGTACATCCAGTTGATAGGACTGGGTGGACTTCTCAAGACACCTAGCATCAAAATCAGACGTGTACTGTGCATGGCCATCGCTAATTCATATGATGCAGAGCAGGATGCCTTTATCATCAACGGGAGACCATGTAGGATCACACTAGAAGATGTAGCGCATATAACAGGCATGCCCTGCCATGGGAAGAAGCACGTCCCTTCAAATCTTGATGATAATATGGAGTTGTGGAAGAAACTGAAAGACCGTAATGACACCAAAATAACTTTCAAAGGATTGCTAGCCAAGATGAAAGGCGACAGCACACCAAATTTTGTCAGGCCATTTGTCTTGTACACCATAGGCAAATATGTATGCCGAACAAAAGAGGAGTATGTGGATAACAAATATATTGGGATTGTTAGAAACGTTGAGACGATAAAGGGCACAAATCTTGGACAGCTAACGCTTGACTATCTTATGGATAGCGTGAAGAATTTTGTAAATGGTGAGGCAATTCTGGAGGGGAATCTACCACTGCTGCAGGTAACTCGTAGTAGTACAATTATCACTTACCTAACATACATTACATAATGTACGAGAATATTTGTAAACTGCTTTTGTTGTCATGCAGACATGGTACTACGAGAAGTTCAGAGTGCACCAATTGGACTCTAGCATCTCGTATGAATCAAGGTTAAGGCCGCTGATCCAGAACTGGAGCGAGGAGAAGGCAAAAAAGGTTGACAATATAATCCAGAATAATTATCTGGGAGTTGGAGAGGTAAAATGTCAGCACATTGCCTGGATTATGTAACATGTATATTTTCTAAATCATACTAACGACACTAAACTGCAGTATGTTGAGGACCTGATGAGGCCTTTCATTCCAGCACGAGATGGTACGCTGGCCAAACCGAAGACTGGCGCTCAGGTAAATGAGTTACATCAGGCACCCAATATATATTGTAACATTGCAACTAGTATGAAGTTATATGATTCTAACTGTTTCAAAGTCTCAGATTAAGGTACTCGTCGGACGTGTATTGACTGATTTGCAAGAAGTTGCCTCCCTCGTGCGGGAGGCTGGTGCACAACAAGTTGATAGGATGTGCACCCTTGAAAAGAAAATGGATGAGTGCCTTAGGCGTACCCATACAAATGGCAAGCTCACAGAGGACCTCATCAAAGAATTGAACGTAAGCCTAGAATTATGAGATTAGTATATATAATTGGAAATTTACGTGTACAAGGTTTTTTCTAAATTAGTTTACTATGAAAACACCCCAGACTAACATGTATTTTTTAAAGACAAAACGCGACGGAATATTTCCAGGACTGGAGGACATACATCTTTCTGACCTCGGGGCACCTTCACACCCAATGGAGGCCTCTGTTGAGAATGCTGAGCAGGCTTCTGACCAGGGGAAACAAAATGATGTCACGGAGGTCGCTGCTAAGCACCATTGTAAGCAGGGAATAAAAAATGATGACATGGAGCCCCCAATGAAGAACCTTGATGAAGAGTTTGACGTACGCATGTTAACTTAATTATGAAACAATCATTGTCGTTTCAGAAATAACATGTGATCTTCCACGTACAGGATGAAGCATTAGAAAGAGCTGAAAGAAAACTCAAACAGGATCTCAGTGGTATTCATAAGCTTTTGAAAGAGGTGGATGATATCCAGGGTGCTCCTAGTTTGGATAAGCAAATGCATTCCAAAGCCACCACAAGCCTTGAAGAATTCCAGGTGATGCACATTTTACCTATAATTGAGCAAGAATCTGCTAAAGGCTAACATGCGGTTTATTTCTATGACAGATTCCGTTCAACAGATGGAGTAAGCAGCACTCTGTGAAGGCTACGGGATCGCGAGAGCCCGAAGAGCCCCGTGCCTTCGCAGATGATGACAGCCATGATGAATCCTTTCGAAAGCAGCAAGAAGTAAGTGTGGTTGAATCGACGCCACCAAATCATGGGGGCGAAAAGAAAAATGTGGTATTGCAATTATTTAAGAATGACGAGTATGCTTCGTACGATACTGAGAAGGAAAAAAGGAAAAACAAGACTCCATCAGAGTCTACAAATGATTCCGAGGACACGAACAATAAAAAGAGGAAAATCGGCTCTAGCAACTTAAAAAAGAGGTCAGAAGTTACTGAAACCCAGAGGGACCAGCTAGATGTGGTTCGACAGGATTTCGTGGCGTCACTGATCAACAGTACAAATCATGAAAAACAAATGGTCTTAGTTGATGACATTGTCGTGCTATCGAAGCATTTGCAATGCCTCACCCAAAAAGATGGATCTGAAGAAGCCGTATGGTTGGGTGACGAAGTAAGATATTTCACAAATTAGTTTATGAAGTTTCATTTTTGTACAATACAATTAACTTGATTATTGTTGTAGGTGGTTGATGCTGCGATCCAGCTCATGCGTCATGATGACCCAATTGACACAAGGGACGGCCAACTGGTTTACATTGAGAGGGTGGCCGGCGTCGCTAAGCTCGAAAGAGATGGTAGGATAGAGGAGTGCTACGAGGACGCTTTGGCAGGCATTCCTGGAACAACACAAGGCACCAGCTACCTGAAACATGATATGGTATTTTAACCTGACTTTGAACATATTTTTTTATTACTATACACGTTGATCTAATTATCTGTGCAATCCAGGTTTTCCTACCTACGAACAGCCAAACGTCCACTGGTTACTTGTGGTCGTAAACCCCAGAAGGAAGGAGATTCAGGTTCTTGATTCACTTTTCCACTGTATGGTACCCAAAGAAGTACATAACGTGGTGAGAATTTCAACATATTTAATTATAACAAAGGATTTGACATCGTATGTAAGTATTAGTCATAGGCAACTTCTCATCCCATTGGGCTTGCAGGTACGTGGGATGGAAGCACATCTGAGAGCAGCGAGGCGAGTCAATGGGATAGAAAGCAATGCATGGGAAGACATTAACGTGACGCAATGGCCAGTACGGAACATTAATGTGCCAAAATCCGATGAAACATCAGTCAAAAATATTAGCTTTTGTTTTTGTTTTAGATTGTTAATATCTGAAATGCTGATCTAACAACATAAAATGTTGCAGTTCTTGTTGTGCACTGTACATGCTGAAGAACATCGAATTATTTACGGGACTAAAACTGAGTAAGCAGTATGACGAAGTACGTAGAGTCACACCTAAAATTATGTCATTTTCTGAACTTAAAGGAACGATACTAACATATCCTTGCATGCAGGCCTACATCGAGAAATTCAGAAAAGAGCTACCTGTTGTGCTTGTCGATTCACCCTACAAAAAATGAAATACAGGAATAGGTTCAAGCAGTACCATGCTAGGCTATCGGATGCAGCTGCGGTTGAAGACGACGAAGATGCAAGCAGTTAGTCCAGCAGTGTGGAGTGTTCACTTGGCCATAAAGCGATACAGTAGGGTGTGGTTGGGTTTTAGTCCCGAAGAAGGTTTCCTAGCCGTGTTCTTAGTCCATTGCACATGAGTCAAGTTGTAAAACTTCAATAATATTGGTTACTATATTTTGCTTGAAATAAATTTGGTCTGTACGGGATCTCGTAGAAATCTATATTTGCTTTTTACTACCATGTGACAGTAATGGTGCCTGGGGCAACCCTAGAAGAATAATGGATTATGATATGTCTATTATCATACGAGAGAAAAAGGTACGAGCATGAGCATAGCCTCACAACAGAAGTCAAAAATACTGCCTGATTCAACACGCAATCCCAGCTATGTCTCGTAGGCAGGCCGCAAAGCCAAAAAAATAGAGCATAGGATGACAAGAGTAAAGCACGTACCATAGGGGGCCTCTGCAGGTGCTGCAACGCTGAATTGAAGCGATCACCTTCAGGAGCACAGTGGTGTGGCCATGGTACATCCATCCTGCCTCAGGGAATCACATAGCATGTTCTGTCATAGCCCTGCAAAACAGAGGAAAAATTACTACTTGTACTAACCTTGTCAAGTGTGTGCATGTAACAAATGTTGGACATAACTAAACACGGAAGAATGAAATGCAACATATGGAAGAATCAAATGCTCATTCCTTTCTCTCTGCTTTTTGCGAGGACCATTACTCTCCCTTTAACAAGGCTAAAACATCATAATAAGAATTAACAGCAATCTTGAAAAGGTGGATATCCCATGTGAATCTAATTTTTCATATAAAGCACATGCCAAGTCTGTTGATCCCAGTCCAGCAATTGCACAAGAAGAAGCGAGCATCATAAATATTGAGCAACATAAGCTATGAATTGTTTATAGTACATTCCAAAATTAATAGCTTATCATCTCTATTGATCTCCAAATCTCACCTATCAGCCAAATTGAAAGAATACATGTTGAATGCAACGATTGAACCTCTCTCGATCATGCAGTCGGGGCTGGACAAATGGGGCTGGTCGTCGAGGCCGGCGACCGGCTTCATCTAGTCCCGCAGAACATGATCCATACCCAACCACCTTGCCATCGGACGAGATGCATGGCCAGATCAAAGCTGTAGCCATGGCTAAGAAATGATATGTAGAGGACGCAAACAACCAATTGGGGTGTGGGAAAGAGGTTGCCTATAACCTTGTGGCTATAGGCACCCGCATGGAGGACTGGGAGGTGGGATGGCGCCGACTCTTCGCTGGCGGCCGCCGCGGGGAGGGCAGTGGGCCTTCTCTCGTGTTCGTTGAAAAGGTGGTGCAAGATCGCGAGGGAATTGGGGTGGAGGAAGGGAGGGGCCGCGACGCGCGGCTAGATCCTGCCGGTGACGAGGGAGGGAGGGGCCACGACGAGCGGTTAGATCCTGCCGGCGAGGATTAAAACCCTAGCGGCGGCGAGGAATCAACCCTAGCGAATGGGATAAAAATCGAACCGAAAATAATCCTGAAATTCGTACCGAGAATACCCTCAAAATATTTGGAGGGAAAATCAGATCAGTTCGAAATATTTTTTTCTCCCGAAAATGCCCCTCGGGGTCAGATATAATACACGTGACATCAGCGTATTGCATCGGATCTGGACCGTCGAATTCGCCCCGACGGACGGTTCATATCGTCCGGATGCACTGTAAAATGACTCAAGAAATAACCAACGTGATGTATTCCTTTTAAATCTGAAACAAACTCATGCACATGTACGTGGTACAAAACATGGTAGCATCTAATTGATTTTTGGCTGGACCCATTGGCATGCAAGCCACCTGTTTGATTGCCCGATGCATGCAAATATGAAAGCACTCTTTGGTACTTCGGCCAAGACTTAAGCAAAACCCTTGCAACATGTACACCATCGACATGAACTATCACAGCGGCCGTATCATCCTTGTCTTCTTCAACTACAACAGCGTCAGCCGCCGTATAAGCAGCAGGCATTGTTGTTTTACATATGGTCATATCAGCAAACCTATCAAAGGAAAAGGCCCCGATTACAACCTGCTACCCGCCACCGGTGAACACGTGCAATAACAAGGTCATTCCTAATATCCCGTGGTGCCCGCCGGCGAGTGGTCGTGTTAAGCTGAATACTGATGGGTCAACGGTATAGCAGGAACGAGTATTGTTCTAACAGATCCTGAGGGGAGTATCATTTTCTATTCACGTCGTCATATGTTCTCCTGCGGTGATGTACTGGAAACTGAGATCCTTGCTACCAAAGAAGGCCTTATGTTGGCCCCGCAATGGAGCAGCCTCCCCATAGACATTGAATCCGATTGTCTTGAAGTAGTGAAGATGGTGCAGGGTGAAGGAAGTAAAAATCAAGGTACGCCTTTCTAGTGGAGGAGATCAAGGAGAATTTGAACGAACGTGATTCCTGTATTACTCATATACGACGTTGTCAAAATTCAGCTAGTCATGTTATGGCGAACTTTGGAAGGTCTCAGGCACTAACTGCAGTGTGGCTTCGATTGAGTCCAGAGAAAGTCATTGATATTGCGCGTCGTGATTGTAACACTGGATTTTGTGTAATACAAGAAATATTCAGGAAAAAAATTCAGTCACTTGGACAGTTGGCCATTTCACAAATTTAGGGCCACAAAAGTTCAAAGGGTTATTCTATTAAAAATGGTATAAGATAGAATGCTTTAACATCCTAGGAGAGCTTCGAAGTTTTTCCCTCAAAGTAGACCCCTTAAGAGTTTAGTGCTGAAATCTGAGATGAGCTCTAGGCCCATATTGCATTTTCTGAAAAATCTCTAAGGGCCCATGTGGGTTATATGGCACTAGGTGTGGTGGGAAGTTTAGTCCCACCCCGGAAGTGGAAGGAGAGTTGGAGTGGTTTATAAGGGTTTCTCTTCTACATGCTATTGAAGCTTGAGAAGAAAAGAGGCCCTCGCGCACTCCTCCTCCGCCGCCCACCACGCCTCAACGCGATGCGACGCGGGTTGCGGGATTGAGCCGAGCCGAGCTCACACCTACGCGCTTATTTTTGCTCGGACGTGGGTCGAGCCCACGTCTCTCCACACGGCAGCGCCTATAAGTATGCGGTGTCTCCTAACCCTAGCCGCCACGAACAGATCACATCTGCTCACGCGCACGCCCACCGTCGTTCCTTTGCTGCTGCTGCCGCCGGTGACTCCATCCCGTCCGCCATGTACACGGTTGACGGGAGAGCAGGTCTCCGAAACCACGCCCTTCTGGTTCCTGTACGGGGTGAGGGGCGAATAGGTTTTTGGGCAGCGATTACGCGACTGCTCGCTTCCGATCGTCTACTTCCTCTACGTCCGCGTCGCCTTCGTCATCACCATGTCCACCGACGCCGACCGTGCCGCCGCCGAGAAAGCTGAAGCCGACAAGAAGGTCGCCGAGGACGCCGCTGCTGCCACCAAAGCCGCGGCCTCTGCGTGGCCTACTGGAGGGTATAACTCGTTTATCCCGCTCCTGATTATTTTCATATTAGCAGTACGAGTAGTATGTGTAGATTTGTCTACTGTTTGCTTAGTACGTGCATGTTTAGATCAGAGTCAGTACGTCATCAACTTAGTCAATGCCATGCTAGTGATTTACTCATGGATTAATTTAATCGAGAAATTGCCTATTTACTCAACAATCCAAAAACCTATTATGTGTAGGAATTTCTCGGCAAGTGGCTTTGCCGCTGCACTGAAACCGGATAAGTTTACCGGTACATACTTCAAGCGTTGACAGACTAAGACCACGTTATGGCTCACGGCTATGAACGTGTTCTGGGTCACCGGTGTCTCCACGGGAACGATTGCTCCTGAATAGGAGAAGGCGTTCAAGGAGGCTACCGTTGTGTTTCTCGGAGCAGTTCTTAGCGTGATCGGAGATAAACTGGTCGACGCATATTTACATGTGCATGTCGCCAAGGACTTGTGGGAGGCGCTCGAATCTAAATTCGGGGCCGCCGATGCAGGGAGCGAGATGTATATTATAGAGCAGTTCCACGATTACAAGATGGTTGAAAACCATCCTGTATTGGAGCAGGCTCATGAGATAATATGCATTGTTAAGGAACTTGAGCTTCTCAAGTGCGAGTTACCGGGCAAGTTTGTCGCGGGCTGCATAATCGCTAAGCTCCCTAATTCCTGGAGGAACTTTGCCACCACTCTGAAACATCAGAGGCGTGAATTCTCTGTGGAGGATGTCATTGGCCATCTGAGTGTTGAGCAGAATTCGAGGGCAAAAGAATCGCACGGAAAAGGGGCCGAAGGGACTTCTGTTGCCAACATGGTGAACCAGAAGAACTTCAACTCCCACAAGCCCAAGGGAAAGAACGGTGTCCAACACAATACCGACTTTAAGAAGAAGGGTAAGAAGACCTTCAAGAAGAACAAGAAGGACGAGGGCTGCTTTACTTGTGGTTCGGTTGAACATTGGGCCAACAAGTGCCCAAACAAGTACAAGAAGTCAGGACAGGACTCCAAGTCTGTCAACATGATTGTGGGCAACAATGAGAATGGTGCATCTGGGTATGGTAATTTATTTACTGTTTTTTCAGTGTTTCAACCCAACGATTGGTGGGTGGACACAGGTGCAGGTGTTCATGTGTGTGCTGACATTTCATTGTTCACGTCTTACCAGGTCACAGGTCACGGGTCCGTATTGATGGGGAATGGCGCGAGTGCTTCTGTTCATGGTGTTGGCACGGTCGATCTAAAGTTTACTTCGGGAAGGATCGTGCAGCTGAAGAACGTGCAGCATGTCCCCGCCATCAAGAAGAACCTCGTTAGTGGCTCCCTTCTATGTAGAGAAGGGTTTAAGTTGGTTTTCGAGTCTAATAAATTAGTTGTTACAAAATATGGACTCTTTGTTGGAAAAGGTTATGAGAGCGGAGGGATGTTCCGCCTTTCCCTCGCAGATTTTTGTAATAAAGTCGTGAACCATATTCATTCGAATGTTAATGAATCTGAAGTTTGGCATTCACGTCTTTGTCACATTAGTTTTGGTGTTATGACGCGGCTAGCCAAGTTGGATTTAATCCCGAGTTTCACTTTAGCCAAAGGTTCTAAGTGCCTTTCATGTGTGCAAGCTAAGCAACCTCGCAAGCCTCATAAGGCCGCGGAGGAGAGACACCTGGCACCATTAGAACTCATACATTCTGATCTTTGTGAGATGAATGGTGTGTTGACTAAAGGTGGAAAGAGATACTTCATGACATTAATAGATGATTCCACTAGATATTGCTATGTGTATCTGTTAAATACTAAAGATGAGGCTCTACACTACTTTAAAATCTATAAGGCAGAAGTTGAAAATCAACTTGAAAAGAAAATTAAACGAGTCCGGTCAGATCGTGGTGGAGAGTACTTCTCGAGTGAGTTTGATTCCTTCTGTGCGGAACACGGCATTATTCATGAGAGGACGCCTCCCTATTCACCCCAGTCAAACGGGGTTGCCGAGCGGAAAAACCGTACTCTAACTGATTTGGTTAACGCCATGTTAGATACATCGGGTTTATCCAAGGCATGGTGGGGGGAGGCTATATTGACGGCATGTCATGTCCTGAATAAAGTTCCGACAAAGGATAGTGAGATCACTCCCTATGAGAAATGGGCAAAGAGAAGGACGACACTCTCGTACTTGCGCACTTGGGGCTGTTTGGCGAAAGTCAACGTGCCGATCCCCAAAAAGCGTAAGCTTGGACATAAGACCGTGGACTGCATTAATTTGGGCTACGCTAAGAACAGCGTTGGCTATAGATTTCTAGTAGTGAAATCTGAGGTACTTGACCAGAAGATCGGTACAATTATGGAGTCTAAGGATGCTACATTCTTTGAGGATATTTTTCCTATGAGAGATATGCAAAGCACTTCTAGACAGGAATCTGAGGAGACTCCTGAACCTGCCATCCCTATGGAATATTATGAACAAACACATGATGAAAATCCCGAGGAGGATGACGAGGAAACCCTTGGTAGGGGCAAGAGACAAAGGACTGCAAAGACCTTTGGTGATGATTTCTTCGTGTACCTCGTGGATGATACTCCCACTTCTATTTCAGAAGCGTATGCCTCTCCAGAAGCTGACTACTGGAAGGATGCGGTCCGTAGCGAGATGGATTCCATCATGGCTAACGGGACATGGGAGATCACTGACCGTCCCTATGGTTGCAAACCACTGGGATGTAAGTGGGTGTTCAAAAAGAAGCTTAGGCCCGATGGTACGATTGAAAAGTACAAGGCTAGGCTTGTGGCCAAGGGCTATGACCAGCAAGAAGAGGAAGATTTCTTTGATACTTATTCACCTGTGGCTAGACTGACCACCATTCGAGTATTACTCTCGTTGGCGGCCTCACATGGTCTTCTCGTCCATCAGATGGATGTTAAGACGGCTTTTATAAATGGAGAGCTAAAGGAGGAAATCTACATGCAACAGCCTGATGGCTTTGTGATAGATGGTCAGGAAAGAAAGGTGTGTAGGTTGATAAAATCTTTATATGGCCTGAAACAAGCACCTAAGCAATGGCATGATAAGTTTAATACAACTCTGACATCTGTTGGTTTCGTTGTTAACGAGGCTGACAAATGTGTATACTATCGCCATGGTGGGGGCGAAGGAGTTATACTGTGCTTGTATGTTGATGACATACTGATATTCGGAACAAACCTCAAAGTCATTGAGGAGGTCAAATCGTTTCTATCTCAGAACTTTGAGATGAAAGACCTTGGTGTGGCTGATGTTATCTTGAACATCAAGCTACTGAGAGATAATGAGGGTGGGATCACACTTCTGCAATCCCATTACGTTGAGAAGGTGTTGAGTCGGTTTGGATATTCGGACTGCACACCATCTCAAACACCATATGATCCTAGCGTATTGATTCGGAAGTCCAAAGGCATGGCTAAAGATCAATTGAGATACTCTCAAATCATTGGTTCACTGATGTACCTAGCGAGCGCAACGAGGCCTGACATCGCGTTTGCTGTGAGCAAACTAAGCCGGTTTGTTTCCAAACCGGGTGATGTACATTGGCATGCTGTTGAGAGAGTTATGCGCTATCTGAAAGGTACTATGAACTATGGACTTCACTATACCGGATACCCGTCGGTACTTGAAGGGTATGTGATGCGAATTGGATCTTTGATGCTGATGAGATGAAGGCCACAACTGGGTATATGTTTACTCTTGGAGGTGGCGCTTAACGAGATCGACAATGGAAGCAGAATTAACGGAATTAGACACATCTGGTGTTGAAGCGAGATGGCTTCGAGATCTTTTGATGGACTTGCCATTGGTTGATAAAGCGGTTCCGGCTATCCTTATGAACTGTGACAATCAGACTGTCATCACCAAGGTGAAGAGTTCAAAGGACAACATGAAGTCCACCAAACACATAAGAATGAGATTAAAAGCTGTCAGAAAATTAAGAAACTCCGGAGTGATAGCGTTGGACTATGTCCATACGGCTAAGAATCTGGCAGATCCCTTTACAAAAGGGCTATCACGTGTTGTGATAGATAATGCATCGAGGGAGATGGGTATGAGACCCACATGAGTTGCCATGGTGGTAACCCAACCTATATGATCGGAGATCCCGTGAACTAGGACCCGGGAAAACAAGCCAGTGGTGAACTGAGGAGAGTAACTATACTAACCCACTCCGTTGGAGATGCAATACTCTCGATACTGTATGGTAGGATGACTACGGTCTCAATGTGTTCCAAAGCTTATAAAAGCAAGATGCTATCCTACAGAGCGATCTTTGGAGGAACACACCTATATGAGCCCGACTGCTGGTCACAGTCTATGAGATTGGGGTGATCTCTAGTAAGCTCATGAATAGGCCAGGAGTGTGACTTATATGCTCCACCCGAGGGGTCAGCCTTCGGCAGCCTAGTACTAGTAAGACATGTAGTGAAACTTCTTTACGCCAAACTGACAATTCAAGGCATAGTCCATTGTTCAGTTGTGAAGGAGTGTAGCCACTTGTTCTAGGTGAAGTTCAACCTTAACAGGTCTTTACTGAAACACTGGTATATCGAAACAGCAATTGGAACAGAGGACACAATGGGCCCTCGAGATCTGGTGGGGGATTGCTGAAATCTGAGATGGGCTCTAGGCCCATATTGCATTTTCTGAAAAATCTCTAAGGGCCCATGTGGGTTATATGGCACTAGGTGTGGTGGGAAGTTTAGTCCCACCCCGGAAGTGGAAGGAGAGTTGGAGTGGTTTATAAGGGTTTCTCTTCTACATGCTATTGGAGCTTGAGAAGAAAAGAGGCCCTCGCGCACTCCTCCTCCGCCGCCCGCCTCACCACGCCACGCCTCGTCACGACGCGCCGCGGGTTGCGGGATTGAGCCGAGCCGAGCTCACACCTACGCGCTTATTTTTGCCAGTCACTAACGGAGAGTTTTCTGACAGCTGGGCCACGATCTGAGACGTCGGATCATGGGTTGTCACGGACTCGGACGTGGGTCGAGCCCACGTCTCTCCACGCGGCTGCGCCTATAAGTATGCGGTGTCTCCTAACCCTAGCCGCCACGAACAGATCACATCTGCTCACGCGCACGCCCACCGTCGTTCCTTTGCTGCTGCTGCCGCCGGTGACTCCATCCCGTCCGCCACGTACACGGTTGACGGGAGAGCAGGTCTCCGAAACCACGCCCTTCTGGTTCCTGTACGGGGTGAGGGGCGAATAGGTTTTTGGGCAGCTATTACGCGGCTGCTCGCTTCCGATCGTCTACTTCCTCTACGTCCGTGTCGCCTTCGTCATCACCATGTCCACCGACGCCGACCGTGCCGCCGCCGAGAAAGCTGAAGCCGACAAGAAGGTCGTCGAGGACGCCGCTGCTGCCACCAAAGCCGCGGCCTCTGCGTGGCCTACTGGAGGGTATAACTCGTTTATCCCGCTCCTGATTATTTTCATATTAGCAGTACTAGCAGTATGTGTAGATTTGTCTACTGTTTGCTTAGTACGTGCATGTTTAGATCAGAGTCAGTACGTCATCAACTTAGTCAATGCCATGCTAGTGATTTACTCATGGATTAATTTAATCGAGAAATTGCCTATTTACTCAACATTTAGTTGGGTCTCAGGTCTCGTATGACAATATCGAAACCATCATTTTATTAAGAACATTCAAATTTTCTTGTGAACTTCCAAAAAAGTCCATAAATTTTTAAGACCTTCATAAATTCAAATAATGTTCATAAATATAAAAATTCCTCAGGGATATATTATAAAAACATTCATGTATTCTTGAAAAATATAGAGTTTTACAATCATTCAGATTTTTTTTTAAATTTCACGTTTTTTTCTTTAAAAACAGTGATTTAAAAAGATTTAAATTTTTTAAAAGGTCACGACTATGAAAAAATCTTCATGTATGTTTGAAAAATATTCACAATTTTGAATAAAACACTTATGAACTTGAAAAAAATGTTAAAGCACTTAAATTATATCCCAGAAATTTGAAAACATCATAAATTAGGAAAAATTCAGAGTTTACAGTTGTTCATGATTTTTTCGAAATGGTGATAATTTTTTTTAAAAAGTTCAGAGATTTAAGGAAATGTTTGTATATTATAAAAAAATCACGAGTATGAAAAAAAAACTAAATGGAGTTTTAGAAAATGTTCAAAGTGTTGAATAAAACACTTATAAATTTGGAAAAAATGCTCAAGTATTTAAATTATATTCCAGATTTCAAAATATATCCTAAATTAGAAAACTATTCATGAATTCTAGAAAAAATTCAGAGTTGTAAAATTTCTCATGAAATTTTCAATTTTTTAGGTATTTTGAAAAATGTTTGTGAATTTTTAAAAATTTACGAATATGAAAATAATATTCTTGGGTTTTTTAAGTATTCGTAATTTTGAATAAAACACTTGTGAATTTGCAAAAATGTTCAAGAATTTAACTTATGTTCTGGTATTTAAAATATATTCATGAATTCAAAAAATATTCTGGCCATTGGATGGAGATCAAACGGCCAAAAACTACGACTGGCGGCAAAAAAAAAATCCAGTTACCTGATCGATAGGCTCTCCAATATTTTTCAGACGGAGTTGTGTGTTGTGTACTTGTGTCGTGTCCGTATGGGGTTGCGTTTGGATTCGTAAATAAGATTGCTGGAAAACCCTTATTTTCCCCTGCATACTCCGATCAAATAGAAGTCCAAACCCTAATCAGCGCAGAGCATCGACGGCGACGGCATGGCGCCAAACCCCCACCGCGATCGCCGCCAGAGCGGCAGCAACCGCACCCGCAGGACCCGCAGCCAGATCTTCTACGGCGTGTTCCCTGATGGCGATTCTCCTGACTACGAGGCGTTCTTCCGCCCACTCGGGGACAGCACGACGGCCGCATTCCATGGCCAGGCCCCTTTGCTGGGGGCTTGGAAGGAAGAGCCGGCCCCTGGGAGCCTGCAGGCTAACAAGACCGTGGCCAAGATGATGGCTAAGGGCATCTCCAGCCGTTGACCCCCCAGGGGGCGTCTAAAAGCGCCCCCTGGGGGCGAGCCGGCGACACACTCGGCGCTGGGGGCGGTTTTGCGCCCAGTCGTCGCCCCCAGCCCGCCCCCAGGCGCCGAAATTGGCCCACTTTGCAGCCCATTTTCGGCGAATAAACGGCCCATATGGGCGAGAATAGGCCCATATTCGACGTGGTTTCGGCGTTCAATTATCAACACACACATATTTCATCACAGAAAAATCAAATACTTCAACAAAATACTACAACAACAAATAGTTCAATACAAATTATATAGTTCAACAAATAAAAACTCGTATTTCATCACGCGGCGTCCC
The DNA here is from genome assembly GCF_018294505.1 of Triticum aestivum. NCBI lineage: Eukaryota > Viridiplantae > Streptophyta > Magnoliopsida > Poales > Poaceae > Triticum > Triticum aestivum. The sequence goes on along the minus strand of NC_057795.1, from coordinate 521,348,215 downwards.
CCTTGAGCCTCCATAGGTGCTCAATCAGATCTTTCTGCAGTTGATGATGCACCTGTGGGTCTCGGATCTCCTGACGCATACTGAGATAGGCAGTCCAAGTTGCCGGTAGCTGGTGATCAACTTCGGCTAGAGGCCCCTGCCTGTAGTATGGTTCAGTGTCAAACATTGGGTCTTCTTGCTCGCTCTCGATGATCATGTTGTGCAAGATGACACAGCAAGTCATGATATCCCAGATTTGATCTTTCGACCAGGTCTGAGCGGGGTACCGAACAACAGGGAATCGAGATTGGAGCACACCAAATGCCCGCTCGACATCCTTCCTGCAAGCCTCCTGAACCTTCGCAAACCAGGCGTTCTTGCCTCCTGCCACAGGGTTTGAGATCGTCTTCACAAATGTCGACCATCTCGGATAGATGCCGTCAGCTAGATAGTACCCCTTGTTGTATTGGTGCCCATTGATCTCGAAGTTCACCGGAGGAGAATGGCCCTCAACGAGCTTGGCAAAAACAGAAGAGCACTGCAGCACGTTGATGTCATTGTGAGTTCCTGGCATACCAAAGAAGGAGTGCCAAATCCAGAGTCCTGTGTGGCTACCGCCTCAAGCACCACACTGCAACCGCCTTTGGCGCCTTTGTACATTCCCTGCCAACCAAATGGGCAGTTCTTCCATTTCCAATGCATGCAGTCGATGCTTTCAAGCATCCCAGGAAATCCTCTTGCTGCATTCTGGGCTAGGATTCGAGCAGTGTCTTCCGCATTGGGTGTTCTCAAGTATTGTGGCCCAAACACTGCCACCACTGCCTGACAGAACTTGTAGAAACAATCTATGCTGGTGGACTCGGCCATGCGCCCATAGTCGTCGAGTGAATCACTGGGAGCTCCATATGCAAGCATCCTCATCGCTGTCGTGCACTTCTGGATGGAGGTGAATCCAAGAGCGCCAGTGCAATCCATCTTGCACTTGAAGTAGTTGTCGAACTCCCGGATGGAATTCACAATCCTGAGGAAGAGCTTTCGGCTCATCCGATAACGGCGCTGAAATGTTCTCTCGCCATGAAGTGGAGTATCGGCGAAGTAGTCGGAGTAGAGCATGCAGTAGCCGTGCAGACGATGCCGGTTCTTTGCTTTCAGCCGCCCCGGCGCCGAGCCACCTCGACGCGGCTTTTCATTGCTCGCCAGCAGCTGGGCGAGGGCGGCGAGCACCATCAGATGCTCTTCTTCCTGGACGTCGGCCGCGGCTTCCTCCTCCAGCAGCGTGGCGAGCTCTTCCTCCTCATCCGAGTCCATCACCGGCACAGTCAAAACGCCGAACACCTTGCGCTCGGTGGGCGTGTACCCGCCGTTAAACCGCGCCTCCGCGGCCGGAAACGGCGGCCGGAAATGCCCAGCTGCTGCGGGAGGCGCTGCTATTTTCCGGCGGGGAATGGCTATCTAGCGGAGTAGGCCGGCGGCCGTCGCCGGGATACAACTAGTGGTGGCCGAGGGCGCGGGGGTGCGAGGCGAGTCGGGGGGAAGAAAACCTTGACTTTTTCCCTGTCGGTGTGGGCCAGGCGTGCTTTTCCCTAGCGCCGGAGCCCCCAACGGCTCCCCAACGCGCCGGGTTCGGCCTGTGACCGCCGGGCGGAAAAAAAGTCCGAACCGACGATTTTCGGCGTCCTGGAGGCGCGACTGGGCCGTTTATTCGGCGCCGGCGCCGAAAAAGTGGCCTGGGGGGGCCTGTTGGGGGCGCGGCTGAAGATGCCCTAAGATGGGGTACAAGATCGGCATGGACGTCGGCAAGCCGCCAGCAGCGGTAACCTTCCGCCCCGCGACCGCCGGAGTCGGCTGCGTCAAAGGAGCCCAAACCCTTCTCCACCTAGGGGTTTGTCTGCTGATTAACGGTACTAGTATACTATCGGCTATCCTGTGCCTTTTGACACCATGAGTTTTGCCAGGGCATAACGATCCCACTAGTTATGTTTTTATTTTTTATTTTGATTGAGATAATCCCACTAGATTATTTAGCTGCACGCCATGAGTTTGTATGAATATAGTACCATCTCCACAGCGAGCCCAGTACTCTTTTTTTGTTCAGAGAATGCAAAAGATACACGTAGGCCGTATGTACACAAGAACATACGCTGGACAGACTACGGTACATAAGCAGGCCTTGTCACTGTAGAAGCGAGTACAAATTGTCCGGCCCGTCTCGACGTGTCGGCCTCTACCTGCTTCCCCGCCGGCCGCCGCGACCGATCATATGCACAGGCGACACGGTCGCTTCCTCTTTTCCTCAGCAGTCGCTGTACATATCACCGAACGAAAGCGAGGCGGATCTATCCATACGGTTGCCAACCGTACAAATGTCCACCGAACACCGTACGCGTTAACCGATCGAGAGCAGAGCCGTCAAATCAAAGATTATCATCACCCAGCTGCCGCTTGCTGCACCTGCACGATCCGTCATGCGTGTGTACATGTTCTTCCAGATCGAGATCTGGGGGCCAATCATGCAGGATAAGCAGCCCGAGAGCGACGGCGAGAAAAGCACGCGATCGTCGTGCAGAAATATAGAAGTACGTAGATGCGTCGCGTACCCTCGAGTACGGTACGGGCGGTACAGCTGCGCGTACATGCAGATCCTGATCGGCAAGGGTGCATTATTGTTCGATCCAACAACAATAAAAAAGAGTAGAGTACATTATTCTGGTAGTATATACACCAGTTTTTTAGGGAATTATTGTGCTATACCCTGCCATATACGGAGATAAGAGAACATGCGTGCGTGGCTGGATTGTTCGATGCGCACACCCCACTTGGGTTGGAGAAAGGAAGGAAAGTGGGATGAACATGCGCGTGTTTCGTGAATCAGGGACAGAGCATCAGCGGTTTCATTTTCTGTGCCGATGCTGTTTTGGGGAGTTGTAGTTATTTAGCGAGAGCACGGATATGTTTCCTATGTTTTGTCGTCCAATGTTCTTTTTTCGACTTTACTATTTCTATGGTCGCCTGAAAATGAATCCATGTCATTCAAATTTTCACGAAGCACCGAGACCCGAAATGGCGGCGCCACTCTGAGCGTGGTGAGGTGCGAGGATGTCGGTGAGGCCTCGGAAGGGAGCGACCCAGAGGAGGTATGGTGGGGTGTCGGGGGAGGATTGTCGGAACCGAAGAAATGAGGTGAGGAAGGAGAGGGGGGTGGGGGTCAGAGGGATGGCCGAGGGCAGTTAGAAAAGGACGGGTCGACCCGCGACAACGTTCGTCGGATGCGGGGACGGGAGCGAGCGTTTAGAGCATTTCTAGCAGATGCGCTTTCCCGCCACCGACTCGTCAATTTGCGTCCGGTTTAGCGTTTGCGGGCCGGAACAAAAGCGCTATTTATTGACCGGTCCATGAGAAAGAAATATACGGGCGGCCCGCAAACCGATGCTTTCGCCACTATATGTAGGTGGGGGGTGTTCTAGGGTTCCTGTCTCGGATAGATCTGCGACCCCCCCCCCCCCCAACAGTAGTCCACTCCCCCTTCGCCACCTTCCTTTCTTAGCTCCGGCGAGCAATTCCTGTCGTCCCCTCCCAAGCGCACCTCCATGGCGGGAGATGGGTGTGAACATGGGGGCCGCCGTGAGTCACCGCCGTGCAAGCGCGCCTAGCACGACGCGGAGGCCGGAAGCTCCAGCCACCCCGCCGTCAGCCGTGGCGCTCGGCGCAAGCGCGCAACCACAGCGCCCTCTCCCGCAGCGGCGGCAACCGTGCGTGGCAGCACTTCAATGAGATTCACGAGCAGCTCTGGCCGACGACAAAGAAGCTCCGTGAGACGGAGATCACGCACCACGCCATGAAGGAGGCCGTGGCGGCCGGCAAAGAGGGCGCCGCCGACTATGAGCTCGCTTACACCCTCTACCGCTCGGTGTGCGAGCACTTCTTGTCATGAGCCGTCGTCGGCCCTCCGTCGATCTAACAGGCACAGACTTGATGACCCACAGGTATAGGGGATCTATCATAGTCCTTTCGATAAGTAAGACTGTCGAATCCAACGACGAGCAGAAGAAAATGACAAGCGGTTTTCAGCAAGGTATTCTCTGCAAGCACTGAAATTATCGGTAACAGATAGTTTTGTGATAAGATAATTCGTAACGGGTAACAAGTAACAAGTGTAACTAAGGTGCAGCAAGGTGGCCCAATCCTTTTTGTAGCAAAGGATAAGCCTGGACAAACTCTTATAAGCAAAGTGCTCCCGAGGACACATGAGAATTACTGTCAAGTTAGTTTTTATCATGCTCATATGATTCGCGTTCGTTACTTTGGTAATTTGATATGTGTGTGGACTGGTGCTTGGGTGCTGTCCTTACTTGGACAAGCCTCCCACTTATGATTAACCCCTCTCGCAAGCATCCACAACTATGAAAGAAGAACTAAGGTAAATCTAACCATATCATGAAACATGTGGATCTAAATTAACCCATTACGAATCAACGCATAAACTAGGGTTTAAGCTTCTATCACTCTAGCAACCCATCATCTACTTATTACTTCTCAATGCCTTCCCCTAGGCTCAAAACATGGTGAAGTGTCATGTAGTCGATGTTCACATAACACCACTAGAGGAAAGACAACATGCATCTCATCAAAATATCGAACGAATACCAAATTCATATGGTTACTTATAACAAGACTTCTCACATGTCCTCAGGAACAAACATAACTACTCACAAAGTATATTCATATTGATAATCAGAGGAGTAATAATTATCATTAAGGCTCTGAACATATGATCTTCCACCAAATAAACCAACTAGCATCAACTACAAGGAGTAATCAATACTACTAGCAACACACATGTACCAATCTTAGGTTATGAGACAAAGATCAAAAACAAGAGATGAACTAGGGTTTGAGAGGAGATGGTGTTGGTGAAGATGTTGATGGAGATTGATCCCCTCACGATGAGAGGATCGTTGGTGATGACGATGGCTTCGATTTCCCCCTCCGGGAGGGAAGTTTCCCCGGCAGAGCAGCTCTGCCGGAGCCCTAGATTGCTTCTGCCCAGGTTCCGCCTCGAGATGGCGGCGCTTCGTCCTGAAAGCTTCCTTTTGATATTTTTTTCAGGTCAAAAAGACATCATATAGTAGAAGAGGGGCACCGGGAGCCTGACAGGGGGCCCATAAGCCAGGGAGGCGCGCCCCCACCCTTGTGGTCACATGGTGGGTCCCCCTATGGTATTTTCTTCGCCCAATATTTTTTATATATTCCAAAATAATTCTCTTTAAGTTTTTAGGACTTTTGGAGTTGTGCAGAATAGGTCTCTCAGATTTGCACCCTTTCCGGTCCAGAATTCCAGGTGTCGGCATTCTCCCTCTTCATGTAAACCTTGTAAAATAAGAGAGAAAAAGCATAATTATTATACCATAATGTGTAATAACAACCCATAATGCAATAAATATCAATATAAAAGCATAATGCAAAATGGACGTATCAACTCCCCCTAGCTTAAACCTCGTTTGTCCTCGAGCGAAAGCCGAGATCGATAATCATGTACACATGTTTAGAGATAGAGGTGTCAATAAAAATAAAATACGAACATGAAGGCATCATGATCATCTTTAGAACAACAACATATATTGACATATAATTTCTTATTCTAAAGTGACAATTCATTCACAAGGTAAAGTATGAATCAAGAATATTATTGAAAACCAACAAACTATGATTTCAATCATTGAAGCAATTGCAAGTTATCATAACGTTGGAAAGAGTCAATATAAGAGCTTTTCAGCAAGTTCACGTACTCAACTATCATTTAGTCTTTCATAATTACTAACACTCACGCGACATTTATGAGATCAAAGTTTCAATCGGACACAGAGAAATATAGGGGCTTATGGTTTCGCCTCCCAACCTTTTACCTCAAGTGTAATGTCAACGATAATAACTTATGATCACCTACATCCCAGTGGATATATGTATCTAGATCTTTCCCAAACATGTGATGCTTGCCAAGAGAAAAAAGCGAAATATAGGAAGTGGTGAGGATCACCATGACTCTTGCATAATGGTAAATACTAAAAAGATAAAAATAGGCCCTTGGCAGAGGGAAGCAGAGGTTGTCATGCACTTTTTGATTGGATGCACGAAATCTTAATGCAAACGAACATCACTTTATATTGCTGCTTGTGATAAAGAACGTTATTATGCAGTCCATCGCTTTTATTTCTTCTATATCACAAGTTCGTATAATGCTTATTTTCCTTACACTAATAGATCATACATATTTAAAGAGCAATTTTTATTGCTTGCACTGATGACAACTTACTTGAAGTATCTTATTTAATCCATATGTAGGTATAGTGGACTCTCATGGCAAAACTGGGTTAAGGGTGTTTGGATGCACAAGTAGTATCTCTACTTGGTGTGGAAGTTTTGGCTAGTATGAGGTGGAAGCAAGCGTCGCATGTTAGAGGACCCATGATAATATAACTTCTATTCAGAAATAAGCAAACATAACTTATTGTGTTGTCTTCCTTGTCCAATATCAACTTCTTAGCATATAATATTTTAATGAATGCTCACAATCATAAAAGATGTCCAAGATAATATATTTATATGTGAACATCTCTTTCTTTATTACTTCCTTTTAATTGCAACAATGACCAACACTATGTTTGTCAACTCTCAACAAGTTTCAATCGACATACTTCTTATATGTGAAGTTGTCACTATCCATAAGATCATTATATACTCCTTTTTTATTTCTTTTATTCTATTCTATCTTTATTTCTTTTTCTCAAGATCATAGCAAGAAAGCAAAGCCCTCAACTCAAAACTAATCTTTATTATATAACTCACGGACTTGATTACATAGATAGATCACAAAAGCAAAACTCAAAGACTAGATCATACCAAAACTTTATTCTACTAAACTAGGATGTAACCAAAAGGACCAAACTAAGAAAAAATAATAAAAGTAAAGATGTGATGGTGATAAGATACCGGGACACCTCCCCCAAGCTTGGCACAAGCCAAGGGGAGTGCCCATACCCGTGTACTCAATTCTCGTTCTTCGGAGTGCTCGGGGACGTCATGGCAATTTAGATTTGTCAAAAAAATAGCTCGAAACAAGAACAGAGGATATTGACGTAGTACAGTGGTCAAAACCTTCTGGAGATTATATAACGGATTTTTACCGACCAAAAGAAGTATCGTGCAAGAAAACGGAGTCCAGAGGGCACACGAGGTGGCCACAAGACTAGGAGGTGCGCCCAGGGGGTAGGGCCCAGGGCTTGTCGCCTCCTCATGCACTTTTCTGACTACTTTTAACTTTCTTAATCTTTTAAATATTCCAAAATGGAGTAAACGAGCCATTGGAAAAGTTTTGGAGTCGGTTTTTACTTACTGTACCACATACCTATTCCTTTTCGTAGTCTGAAACGTTCTGGTAAGTCTCCCTTATGTACTCTTTCGGGGTTATGGTATTAATAATAGGGTTTTTTTACATCTGTGGCCCTGGTTCCTTAGCTCTACTCATTCATCCCCGCGCTCTTAACTGGTCACAACGGACGTTGCCGCTGGGTCAATAGCTTGACCGTTAACTCTGGCCAGTGGGGCTGTGCTGGACTGTGTCGTCCGTTGGACCTGACAAGTGGGGCCGCATTGGGCGGTGTCGCTGTTGGACCGTTGGGCCGTGATTTCATTGGGCCGTCCCTTGCATTAAACGCCTGCGTGCGCCGCCATGATAGAAGCCTGCTATGCATGCACCCAGCAAAGCATGCATGCATGCCTCGATGCGCGCCGCCATGATGCACTGACCGAGACTGCATGCGCCGACCGAGCCTGCATGCACCGATGCGTGCGGCCACGATGCACTGGTCGGGCAGCTTTCTTGCATGCCAGCCGCCACGGATGCAGCGACGGTTGCTGCCACGGATGCTACTGACGTACTAAGCAAAATAAGATGCATAAAAGATAAACATCACATGCAATAAAAATATGTGACATGATATGGCCATCATCATCTTGTGCTTTTGATCTCCATCTCTAAAGCATCGTCATGATCTCCATCGTCACCGGCTCAACACCTTGATCTCCACCGTTGCGTCGTGGTCGTCTCGCCAACTATTGCTTCTACAACTATCGCTAACGCATAGTGATAAAGTAAAGCAATTACATGGCATTTGCATTTCATACAATAAAGAGACAACCATCATCTCATACAATGACGTATATCACATCATGTATTGACCATATCACATCACAACATGAACTGCAAAAACAAGTTAGACGTCCTCTACTTTATTGTTGCAAGTTTTACGTGGCTGCTACGGGCTTCTAGTAAGAACCGTTCTTATGTACGCATCAAAAACACAACACTGTTTCGTCAAGTTTGCTATTTTAACCTTCTTCAAGGACTGGCCACAGTCAAATTTGATTCAACTAAAGTAAGAGAAACAAACACCCGCCAGCCACCTTTATGCAAACTAGTTGCATGTCTGTCAGTGGAACCGGTCTCATGTGCATGAACATGTAAGGTTGGTCCGCGCCGCTTCATCCAACAATACCGCCGAATCAAAATAAGATGTTGGTGGTAAGCAGTATGACTATCACTGCCCACAACTCATTGTGTTCTAATCGTGCATATCATCAACACATAGACCTGGATCTGATACCACTATGGGAAACATTGCATGGAAAACAAAAAAAAATTCTACGCACACGCAATGATCTATCCATGGAGATGCATAGCAACGAGGGGGAGAGTGTTTCTATGTACCCTCGTAGACCATAAGCGAAAGCGTTTGACAACGCGGTTGATGTAATCGAACTTCTTCTAGCTCCGACCGATCAAGTAACGAACACACGACACCTCCGAATTCTGCACACGTTCAACTCGGTGACGTCCCTCGTGTTCCTGATCCAGTAAGGCATCGAGGTAGTAGATGAGTTCCATCAGCACAATGATGTGATGACGGTGAAGTAATCCTCATAGGGCTTCGCCTAAGCACCGTGAGAATATGACCTGGGGAGTAAACTATGGAGGGGGATGCCACCCACGGCTAACAATTGATGTTGTGTGTCCTAGGCGCCCCCTCCCACATATATATAGGTGGGGGGAGGAGGGAGCAGCCAGGGGGCGCCCCAAGTAGGATCTGAAACCTACTTGGGGTTTCCCCAAGTGGCGGCCCCCTGCCTTATTTCACAGGAGAAGAAAGGAAAGGGGGAAGAGAGAAGGAAGGGGGAGTGGGCGAACCCCCTCCTTTCCTTCTCCCACTCGGCCTCCTGCCATAGGTTGGCGCGCCACCCCTTGTGGGCTGGTGTGCTCCCCTCTCATGGCCCATATGGCCCATATATTCTCCCAGGGGTTCCGGTGACCCCTCCGGTACTCAGATAAATACCCGATACACTCTAGAACACTTCCGATGTCCGAATACTATTGTCCTATATATCAATATTTACCTCTCGAACATTTTGAGAATCCTCGTCATGTCCGTGATCTCATCTGGGACTCCGGAAAACACTCGGTCACCAAATCACATAACTCATATAATACTAAATCGTCATTGAACGTTAAGCGTGCGGACCCTACGGGTTAGAGAACTATGTAGACATGACCGAGACACCTCTTCGGTCAATCACCAATAGCGGAACCTGGATGCTCATATTGGCTCCTACATATTCTACGAAGATCTTTATCAATCAAACCGTTATGACAACATATGTTATTCCTTTGTCCATTGGTATGTTACTTGCTCGATTTTCGATCGTCGGTATCTCCATACCTAGTTCAATCTCGTTACCGGCAAGTCTCTTTACTCGTTCCGTAATACATCATCCTACACATAATTCATTGGTAACTTTGCTTGCAAGGCTTCTTATGATGCGTATTTCCGAGAGGGCCCTGATGTCTACTACAAAACCTTCTTCTTGTAGACGCTGTTGGGCCTCCAAGTGCAGAGGTTTGTAGGACAACAACAAATTTCCCTCAAGTGGATGACCTAAGGTTTATCAATCCGTGGGAGGCGTAGGATGAAGATGGTCTCTCTGAAACAACCCTTCAACCAAATAACAAAGAGTCTCTTGTGTCCCCAACACACCCAATACAATGGTAAATTGTATAGGTGCACTAGTTCAGCGAAGAGATGGTGATACAAGTGCAATATGGATGCTTGATATAGGTTTTTGAAATCTGAAAATATAAAAACAACAAGGTATCAAGTGACAAAAGTGAGCGAAAACGGTATTGCAATGCTCCAAAAAAAGGCGTAGGGTTCATACTTTCACTAGTGCAAGTTATCTCAACAATGATAACATAATTAGATCATATAACAATCCCTCAACGTGCAACAAAGAGTCACTCCAAAGTAACTAATAGCGAAGAACAAATGAAGAGATTATTGTAGGGTACGAAACCACCTCAAAGTTATTCTTTCCAATCAATCCATTGGGCTATTCCTATAAGTGTCAAAAACAACCCTAGAGTTCATAGTAAAATAACACCTTAAGATACATATCAACGAAAACCCCAATGTCACCTAGATACTCCAATGTCACCTCAAGTATCCGCGGGTATGATTATACGATATGCATCACACAATCTCAGATTCATCTATTCAACCAACACAAAGAACTTCAAAGAGTGCCCTAGAGTTTATACCGGAGAGTCAAGACGAAAACGTGTGCCAACCCCTATGCATAGACTCCCAAGGTCACGGAACCCGCAAGTTGATCACTAAAACGTACATCAAGTGAATCAATAAAATACCCCATTGTCACCACGGGTATCCCATGCAAGACATACATCAAGTGTTCTTAAATCCTTAAAGACTCAATCCAATAAGATAACTTCAAAGGGAAACTCAATCCATTACAAGAAGGTAGAGGGGAAGAAACATCATATGATCCAAATATAGAAACATCATGATCGTGCCAAATTAAGGACACGAAAGAGAGAGAGAGAGAGATCAAACACATAGCTACTGGTACATACCCTCAGCCCCGAGGGTGAACTACTCCCTCATCGTCATGGAGAGCGCTGGGATGATGAAGATGGCCATAGGTGATGGATCCCCCCGCCGATAGGGTGCCGAAACAGGGTCTCGATTGGTTTTTCATGGCTACAGAGGCTTGCGACGGTGGAACTCCCAATCTAGGTTTCTTTTTGGGGGTTTCTGTATTTATAGGTACTCTTGGCATCAGTTTCACGTCAGGGGGTCTCCGAGTCAGCCATGAGGTAGGGGGGCGCGTCATCCAGCCTCGTGGATGAGTCAGGACTCTTCTGGCCCAACTCTTGTGCTCTGGGGGCTTCTTCTGGTCCATAAAAAATCTCCATAAATTGGTAGGTCAATTGGACTCAGTTTGGTATTCCTTAAAACAAGGAAAAACAAAAACTGGCACTGGGCTCTAGGTTAATAGGTTAGTCTCAAAAATCATATAAAATAGCATATTAATGCATATAAAACATCCAAGATGGATAATATAATATCATGGAACAATAAAAAATTATAGATACGTTGGAGATGTATCAAGCATCCCCAAGCTTAATTCCTGCTCGTCCTCGAGTAGGTAAATGATAAAAATAGAATTTTTGATGTGGAATGCTACCTAACATATTTATCAATGTGATATTCTTTATTATGGCAAGAATATTCAGATCCATAAGATTCAAAACAAAAGTTTAATATTGACATGAAAACAATAATACTTCAAGCATACTAAAAAAGCAATCATGTCTTCTCAAAATAACATGTCCAAAGAAAGCTATCCCTACAAAATCATATAGTCTGGCTATGCTCTATCTTCATCACACAAAATATTTAAATCATGCACAACCCCGGTTTCAGCCAAGCAATTGTTTCATACTTTAGTATTCTCAAACTTTTTTGACTTTCACGCAATACATGAGCGTGAGCCATGGACATAACACTATAGGTGGAATAGAACGGTGGTTGTGGAGAAGACAAAGAGGAAGATAGTCTCATATCAACTAGGCGTATCAACGGGCTATGGAGATGCCCATCAATAGATATCAATGTGAGTGAGTAGGGATTGCCATGCAACGGATGCACTAGAGCTATAAGTGTATGAAATCTCAAAAAGAAACTAAGTGGGTGTGCATCCAACTCACTTGCTCACGAAGACCTAGGGCATTTTGAGGAAGCCCATCATTGGAATATACAAGCCAAGTTCTATAATGAAAATTCCCACTAGTATATGAAAGTGACAAAATAGGAGACACTCTATCATGAAGATCAAGGTGCTACTTTGAAGCACAAGTGTGGTAAAAGGATAGTAGCATTGGCCCTTGTCTCTTATTCTCTCATTTTTTTTGTTTTTTGGGCCTTCTCTTTTTTTGGCGTATTTTTTTAATTTTTTCGTCCGAAGTCTTATCCCGACTTGTGGGGGAATCATAGTCTACATCATCCTTTCCTCACTGGGACTATGCTCTAATAATGAAGATCATCACACTTTTATTTACTTATAGCTCAAGAATTACAACTCAATACTTAAAACAAAATATGACTCTATGTGAATGCATCCGGCGGTGTTCCGGGATGTGCAATGATTCAAGAGTGACATGTATGAAAGAATTATGAACGGTGGCTTTGCCACAAATACGATGTCAACTACATGATCATGCAAAGCAATATGAAAATGATGGAGCGTGTCATAATAAACGGAACGGTGGAAAGTTGCATGGAAATATATATTGTAATGGCTATGGAAATGCCATAATAGGTAGGTATGGTGGATGTTTTGAGGAAGGTATATGGTGGGTGTATGGTACCAGTGAAAGTTGCACGGTACTAGAGAGGCTAGCAATGGTGGAAGGGTGAGAGTGCGTATAATCCATGGACTCAACATTAGTCATAAAGAACTCACATACTTATTGCAAAAATCTATTAGTCATCGAAACCAAGCACTACACGCATGCTCCTAGGGGAAGGGTTGGTAGGAGTTAACCATTGCGATATCCCGACCTCCACTCATAAGGAAGACAATCGATAAATAAATCATGCTCCAATTTCATCACATAACGATTCACCATACATGCATGCTACGGGAATCACAAACTTTAACACAAGTATCTCTCAAATTCACAACTACTCCACTAGCATGACTCTAATATGACCATCCTCATATCTCAAAACAATCATAAGAATCAAACTTCTCATAGTATTCAATGCACTTTATATGAAAGTTTTTATTATATCCCTCTTGGATGTCCATCATATTAGGACTAAATTTATAACTAAAGCAAAGTGCCATGTTGTTCTAAAATACTCTCAAAATAATATAAGTAAAGCATGAGAGTTCATCTATTTCTTGAAAATAAAACCACCGCTGTGCTCTAAAACGATATAAGTGAAGCACTAGAGCAAATGACAAGCTACTCCAAAAAGATATAAGTGAAGATCAATGAGTATTTGAATAATTATGTAACCATGTGAAGATTCTCTAACATTCAAGAATTTCAGATCTTGGGATATTATTCAAACATCAAGCAAAACTAAATAAAATAAAATGACGCTCCGAGCAAAACACATATCATGTGGTGAATAAAAATATAGCTCCAAATAAGGTTACCGATGAACGAAGACGAAATAGGGGATGCCATCCGGGGCATCCCCAAGCTTAGGCTCTTGGTTGTACTTTAATATTACCTTGGGGTGCCTTGGGCATCCCCAGGCTTAGGCTCTTGCCACTCCTTATTCCATAGTCCATCGAATCTTTACCCAAAACTTGAAAACTTCACAACACAAAACTCAACAGAAAACTCGTAAGCTCCGTTAGTACAAGAAAATAAATCAGCACTTTTTGTACTGTTGTGAACTCATTCTAAATTCATATTGGTGTTATATCTACTGTATTCCAACTTCTCCATGGTTCATACCCTCCGATACTACTCATAGATTCATCAAAATAAGCAAACAACACATAGAAAACAGAATCTGTCAAAAACAAAACAGTCTGTAGTAATCTGTAACTCTTGAATACTTATGTAACTCCAAAAATCCATCCAAATTAGGAAATCCTGAGAAATTTGTGTACCAATCCATATCGAAAATAATCAGATCAAAAGCACGTTTCTGTGAATTATCAAAACTAATTTACTGGGCGCAAAAGTTTCAGATTTTCAGAAGGATCAACACAACTATCATCGTAAGCTATCCCAAAGGTCTTACTTGGCACTTTATTGAAACAAAAGCTATAAACCATGATTACTACAGTACATAATCATGTGGAAACACAAAAACAGTAGGGGTAAATGTTGGGTTGTCTCCCAACAAGCACTTTCCTTTAATGCCTTTTAGCTAGGCATGATGATTTCAATGATGCTCAAATAAAAGATAAGAATTGAAACATAAAGAGAGCATCATGAAGCATATGACTAACACATTAATTCTAACCCACTTCCTATGCATAGGGATTTTGTGAGCAAACAACTTATGGGAACAAGAATCAACTAGCACAGGAAAGCAAAACAAGTATAACTTCAAGATTTTCAGCACATAGAGAGGAAACTTGATATTATTGCAATTCCTACAAGCATATATTCCTCCCTCATAATAATTTTCAGTAGCATCATGAATGAATTCAACAATATAACCACCACGTAAAGCATTCTTTTCATGATCTACAAGCATACAAATTTTATTACTCTCCACATAAGCAAATTTCTTCTCATGAATAGTAGTGGGAGCAAACTCAACAAAATAACTATCATGTGAGGCATAACCCAATTGAAAATTTAAATCAAGATGTCAAGTTTCATGGTTATCATTATTTTTATAGAATACATGTCATCGCAACAATCATCATAGATAGCAACTTTGTTATCATAATTCATTGGAACCTCTTCCGAAATAGTGGATTCATCACTAAATAAAGTCATGACCTCTTCAAATCCACTTTTATCAATATTGTAATAAGATTCAACACCCTACAAAATAGTGGGATCATTACTTCCTAAAGTTGACACTCTTCCAAACCCACTTTCATCAATATAATCATCATAAATAGGAGGCATGCTATCATCAAAATAAATTTTCTCATCAAAACTTGGAGGACAAAAATTATCATCTTCATCGAACATAGCATCCCCAAGCTTGTAGCTTTGCATATCATTAGCATCATGGATATTCAAAGAATTCACACTAATAACATTGCAATCATGCTCATCATTCGAATATTTAGTGCCAAAAATTTTATAGACTTCTTATTCTAGCACCTGAGCACAATTTTCCTTTCCATCATTTTCATGAATGACATTAAAAGGATGAAGATTATGTGAAAAACTCAATTCCATTTTTTTGTAGTTTTCTTTTATAGACTAAACTAGTGGTAAAACAAGAAATAAAAGATTCAATTGCATGATCTAAAGATATACCTTCAAGCACTAACCTCCCTAGCAACAGCGCTAGAAAAGAGCTTGATGTCTACTACACAAACTTCTTCTTGTAGACGTTGTTGGGCCTCCAAGTCAGAGGTTTGTAGGACAATAGCAAATTTCCCTCAAGTGGATGACCTAAGGTTTATAAATCCATGGGAGGCGTAGGATGAAGATGGTCTCTCTCAAACAACCCTGCAACCAAATAACAAAGAGTCTCTTTTGTACCCCACACACCCAATACAATGGTAAATTGTATAGGTGCACTAGTTCGGCGAGGAGATGGTGATGCAAGTGCAATATGGATGGTAGATATAGGTTTTTGTAATCTGAAAATATAAAAACAGCAATGTAACTAATGATAAAAGTGAGCACAAACGGTATTGCAATGGTAGGAAACAAGGCATAGGGTTCATACTTTCACTAGTGCAAGTTCTCTCAACAATAATAACATAATTGGGTCATATAACTATCCCTCAACATGCAACAAAGGGTCACTCCAAAGCCACTAATAGTGGAGAACAAATGAAGAGATTATGGTAGGGTACGAAACCACCTCAAAGTTATCCTTTCTGCTCGATCTATTCAAGAGTTCACACTAGAATAGGTGCACTTGTTCGGCGATGAGATGGTGATACAAGTGCCATATGGATGGTAGATATAGGTTTTTGAAATCTGAAAATATAAAAACAGCAAGGTAGCAAGTGACAAAAGTGAGTGAAAACGGTATTGCAATGCTATGAAACAAGGCCTAGGGTTCATACTTTCACTAGTGCATGTTATCTGAACAATGATAACATAATTACATCATATAACAATTCCTCAACATGCAACAAAGAGTCACTCCAAAGTCACTAATAGCGGAGAACAAACGAAGAGATTATTGTAGGGTACGAAACCACCTCAAAGTTATTCTTTATGATCAATCCATTGGGGTATTCCTATAAGTGTCACAAACAGCCCTAGAGTTCGTAGTAACATAATGCCTTAAGACATATATCAACCAAAACCCTAATGTCACCTAGATACTCCAATGGCACCTCAAGTATCCGCGGGACATAATTATACGATATGCATCACACAATCTTAGATTCATCTATTCAACCAACACAAAGAACTTCAAAGTGTGCCAGAGTTTCTACCGGAGAGTCAAGACGAAAACGTGTGCCAACCCCGATGCATAGATTCCCAAGGTAACGGAACCAGCAAGTTGATCACCAAAACATACATCAAGTGAATCAATAGAATACCCCATTGTCACCATGGGTATCCCACGCAAGACATACATCAAGTGTTCTCAAATCTTTAAACACTCAATTCGATAAGATAACTTCAAAGGGAAAACTCAATCCATTACAAGAAGTTAGAGGGGGAGAAACATCATATTATCAAACTATAATAGCAAAGCTTGCGATACATCAAGATCATGCCAAATCAATAACACGAGAGAGAGAGAGAGAGAGAGAGAGAGAGAGAGAGAGATCAAACACATAGCTACTGGTACATACCCTCAGCCCTGAGGGTGAACTACTCCCTCCTCATCATGGAGAGCGCTAGGATGATGAAGATGGTCACCGGTGATGGATCCCGTTGGTGTCAAAACCGGCGGATCTCCGGTAGGGGGTCTTGATCTATGCGTCTAAGGCTAATGGTAACAGGAGGCAAGGGACACAATGTTTACCCAGGTTCGGGCCCTCTCGACGGAGGTAAAACCCTACTTCCTTCTTGATTGATATTGATGATATGGGTGTTACAAGAGTTGATCTACCACGAGATCGTAGAGCTTTAACCCTAGAAGCTAGCCTATGATGATTATGATTGTTGTGATCGTCCTTATACGGACCAAACCCTCCGGTTTATATAGACACCGGAGGGGGCTAGGCTTTACACAGAGTCGGTTATAAAGAAGGGAATCTAATATCCGGATTGCCAAGCTTGTCTTCCATGCAAAGGAGAGTCCCATCCGGACACGGGACGAAGTCTTGAGTCTTGCATCTTCACGGTCCAATAGTCCGCCCAAAGTATATAGTCCGGCTGTCCGGATACCCCCTAATCCAGGACTCCAGTAGCCCCTGAACCAGGCTTCAATGACAATGAGTCTGGTGCGCAGTTTGTCTTCAACATTGCTAGGCGGGTTCCATCTCTGAATACTCCAAAATAATGTCAAACACTTAAATCGTGCCTGGATCCGCAAGACGATCTTCACATACCGCCGTAGAGAGAGCGATATTCCACAAATGTAATCTGCTAATAATTTTTGTATGGCGTGTTCCTGCATCGTGGCCCGACCCAATACGAACCGGTTTTTCTCGGCCTACCTCGATACGCGTTGCGAGGCGGCTTCATTGGCGCACCTTGCCAAAGCAGAGATCGTGTTCCCCTTATCACGGGATGTTCTATCAATACGGGCGCGCGGAACCCCACGACGCCCGTTAGTATGACTCCATGTTTTTAGGCAAGTCCCAAGCGGTCACGCTGAGGACGCTTGATATTCACCCCCTTTATAAAGGGGCCGAGGCCTATCCCTCTTTTCCACCACCCTTGCGCCTTTTCACATCTCGAGTTCTAACACCTGGAGCCCTAGCTCAAGTACCTCAGATCCTCAATCATGTCCGGATCCAACCTTCAAGGCCGGTGGGTGGTCTCCTCGGTCACAGAAGAGGACATTGCGAATCTTAGGGAGGTCGGATATCTGATTGCCTACATCAAGCATAGGTTTCCTGCTCCAGGGCAGGTCATCCCCACTCCCGAACCCAACGAGAGCGTTGTATTTGTTCCTCACTTCCTGCGCGGCTTAGGCTTCTCCCTTGATCCCTTTGTGAGAGGGCTCATGTTGTACTACGGGCTAGATTTTCATGATCTAGCTCTGGACGCCATACTTCAAATCTCGTCGTTCATCGTTGTGTGCGAAGCCTTTCTCCACGTCACCCCGCACTTCGGCTTATGGCTCAAGACCTTTAATGTGAAGCCGAAGATGATTGAGGGGCAACACGCGGAGTGCGGAGGTGCTGTAATAAGCAGGAACACCGACGCTCCATGGCCAGAGGGCTCCTTCCCAGAGGTGTCCGATCTATGGCAGCAGAGGTGGTTTTAAGTCACGGCTCCTAGAGGCACAAAGTGGGCGGCTGCCCCCGACTTCCGTTCGGGTCCTCCTCAACTGGCATCATGGACCAACGTAGGACGGGATTAGGGGCCTGCTAATGATGCACCAACACTACAGAGCCGTATCCGGGAGCTTCTTGAGAGGGACATTAGCCTTGCCAGCATATTCAGGTAATGCTAATCCGACGGATGTTGCCGTGCAAACGCCGGCCTCTCTGGATGTGGTAATTCAATCCGGAAGGTCCGCGGACTGTTCTGCACTTCTTCGGCCTGACGCTCGAAGGGATGTGTAAGTTATTCTTTGGACCACAAGCAAAGTGTCCGGACACCACCGAGGATGCGGGCCAGAGCTACAATCGCCCAGATACCCAAGTAAGTAACCCAGAAACCGAACACTTCGTTTATATTTATCATAACATTATTCAGAAAATCCTCCACGGCCAGGAATGGCGTAGCAAGGCGGAGAGAATCATGTGTCCGGCATCACTTCCCGAAGGCTCGCCTAGTCCTGCCATAGCCAAGATGCTTGATCGTGTGCTAAGCAAAATGCCCTTGGGGGAAGGCGAAGGGAAGAACAGAGAAGCCAAACTTCACACGTTGCGCATCCAGACCGGGGGAATCGCTACCTCCCCAAAGGAGGATAGCCGGGGAGGGGAATCTAAGGCCTCCTCCCCTCGCGGGAAGAAAAGGGCCGCCTACGAAGACTTGGAGATGGAGGTGCCCAGACAAGGGAAGAAAGCTTCACCAGGGGCCCTGCCCCGAAGGGCGTCCTTATCGCGCCATGCCCGCCAACGAGCCAGCCCTCATCCGAGCTGTAAGTTAATCGTAAATACGAAGGTACTACTTCCTTCCCTGAGAACAATAACCAAGATCTATTTTTTGCAGTCCGGCTAGCAGCTCTTCTCGGCAGAGTTCGTCTTCGGGGGATCTCCTTCCAGAGATGATGGATAGTGAGACCCCACCAACCTCTCCGTCTCATGAGGCGGGCGACCCCGAGGTGTCGTCATAGAGGAGTCCAGATCTGCCGAAGCCAGAAGCTAGCACTTTGACCGCCCTGAGGCTGGAGCGTTCGGCTCCCACGGGGGGCAATAAGAAGGGTCTAGCACAATTCAGCGTCGGACCAGACACACTGACGGGCCTTCTGGAGCGAGCTGATCTTTCGGAGGAGCACCATTCATTAATGAGCACGGTGCTGAAGAAGATTTCATCCGCCACAAGCGGGTTGAATGAAGCCTTTACGAGCCTGCTCAGAGGCTTAGAGGTATGTAATGAAAAATACATATTTTTGGCTGTGACGCACGCGCTAGGTGTGCTCCATATGGATAGTAGCCCCTGAGACTCTGGTTGTCCACCCTAGGCGGCAAACGGAGGATCATATTGTGTAAATAATGACCACACTGTATTTATGCGCAGGTGTCCAAGGATCCGGCAGCCGACCGGTCCGTTGAAGTTGCCGAACTGAGAAGGCAGATTGGATCGATTGATGCCGATATCACACTGGTGAACGAGCAGCTTAACAAGTCACATGGTATGTGCTCTGCTTTCCTTATTATTTTTTGTAGGAAAAACTGAGAGGAGCATAATGCTATTGTTATATGTTTGGACTGCAGATGGAGCTACTGCCGTGGAGGCCCTGAGGGAGGAACTTGCCCTGGCCAAGGATCAGGCCCGGGCCAGCGATGCGGCTGCCCTAAAGGCGGCTGAAGAATTGAGAGCCGAACGGGCTGCTCGTCGCCGAAGCAAAGACAAAGTAGCCGAGATGGCTGCGGAGCTGAAAAATGCTGCCAATCGGCATGAGCTTCTTGAAAAAGAAAATAAGGCTATTTCGGCTGAACTGAAGAAGGCACTTGATGCGGCCAAGGAGACGCGGTCCGAAATTAGGGACGCGCGGGAGGAGCTTCGACAGGCCGGAGATATCGCGTTTGGAAACCCCTACTTGTTGCGGCTGAAGTTTTTAGATCCGAAGTACGCTCCTCTAGATCGACGCTGGAGTCCGGCAGACGCGTATGCGGATTTGGCGAAGAGTACGGCTGATGCGGCCAAGTTTTTCGAGGATCGAAAAGATAATGAAGTGGAAAAGCTGTTCTGGTCGCAATTCAGTGCTCCAACACGCACATTGCCGTTGAGTGAGAAAATGGCTGTTGTGGCTGAGCTCCATAGGATGTCCGGACTTGCAATGCGGTCTGTGATAGACCATCTATGGCCAAAGGGGCCCAAGCCGGACAGTTATTTTGGTTTAGTGCAACAATTCCTTGGTGCCGTATCACGGATTGATGCCATGAAGAGGTCGTCGTGCATAGAGGGTGCACGGATGGCCCTTGCCCGCGTTAAAGCATATTGGACAGATATGGAGGCCACCATCATTGCGACCCAGAATCTGGCAGGAGTCCAAGATCCGTCCGAGCGCTACTTGGATCACGTACTAGAAGGCGCTCGTTTAATAGAGGCTCAGTGCTCGAAGAATGTCATGTTAGAGTGACAAATCTTATCATTGTAAAAACAATGTTATTTTAATTATGGAGCATATATTTATACTTTTTGCCCGAAAGTATTATTGTGCCTCCCGTGCGGCCGTTTCTATGTATATGTGTAATCTGAAAGTTAGCAGTCGTTGGCTTCAGCCCCCACACACACAATGCGGGGGTGTTCGCGAAAAGTATGCGTAACCACACTTGATCCAACGTCTTGGTCCATTAAGGAGGTGATCACACATCGAACAAGCCAACCGGACTATATAGCTGTAACACTTTCACTTAGCCATAGGAGTTTGACGGTGGGGCTACTATGTAGCCCCTGGTACCTTTGCGTGCATCCGAATACGGGCGCGTGTGTACATGACCGGGAAATGATCGTTCGTTAATGCGGAGGGATCCTAAAGATTCCGATAGGTCTTCGAGTGGTTGAACAGTCTCTCGCTATATCATGACAGTTAATTTTCAGCTTTCTCTACTGAGGTGCTCATC
Source organism: Triticum aestivum (assembly GCF_018294505.1). Classification (NCBI taxonomy): domain Eukaryota; kingdom Viridiplantae; phylum Streptophyta; class Magnoliopsida; order Poales; family Poaceae; genus Triticum; species Triticum aestivum. The sequence continues at coordinate 521,326,792 of NC_057795.1, read as the reverse complement.
TGGAATAACCAGGGCACAATCACAGTAGTTCTCCTTTGGTCGCCTTAGCCGATAAGAACGGAACATAAGGCAGCGAACCCAGGAGCCAGGCAAACCCAATATTTGACCAAAGACATGATTCGGAGCTGATGCATATAAGGCCAAACTCGCGATGCCGAACACTCCCGAAGGTATTCGTACTTTACTGGGCTGAGTAACGCCCCTTATTATGAACCCCGTTGTAACGCCCGGATAATCATGCTACAGTAATCTCACGTTAATGGTGCCACATCACCTCTGTCACTGTAGTTAATCTCGGGTTAATTCAAAACCGTTTCAAAATTCAAATTCAAATTAATGTCAACAAATGAAGTTTTCAAAAATTGAAACAAAAATGTTCGGACAATGCCAAATGTGGCATAGGCAATTATGGTGTAGAAGACACGATTTTATAAAATACCTCAATGCCTTAGAATAATTAAAACAACAAGGGAAAAGGAAATAAATGAAAGAAAATACAAAACAAAAAAACAAAAAAAAGGAAGAAGAAAAGGGAGAAGCCCCCCCTGTACCAGACGGCCCAGCTTGCAGCCAGCCCGGCCCACCTGGCCCATTCGGCCGAACCGGCCTGCCTCCCCCTGCCGCCTCCTTCCCCTGTTCCCCCGACCCGGGTCGGAACAGGGGCGCGTCCCCGTCGCAACACCACGCCGTCCCCGCTGAGGGGATAAGGACGCCGACGCCGCGCCCCCTCGGGCTTCCCTCCCCACTCGCCCCCACTCTTGCTTTGGCTCATGCGCCTCTCCCTCTCCCCTCCAGATCCATCTCCCCCTTGTTCCCCACCGCAACCGAGCGCCGCCATGGCCTCGCCACCGTGAATCGCGTGGCCAAAGTCACCGCGTCGCCGCGCCTGCGTGTCCGTCGACGTCTCCATCGTCTTCCTCGTCCACCGGAGGCCTCAGCTGGAGCGGGGGAGCCCCGAATCACCGGATCCCCTTCGTCCACATCTCCGGCTGCCGCAATCTTCACCAACTCCGGCGACACCCCTCTGCTGCTACTAAGCCACCAAGGGCCACCGTGCGTGCCGCTAGGTGAGCTGCCTCCCCCCTCTGCCCTCTAGCTCCCCTAGCTCACGCTCTAACTAGCCCGTTGTCGTGCCGAGACTCTGGTCGCCGCGGTGTACCTCGCCGCCGTGGCCACCGCCGCCGTCACACTCGCCCGAACCCACCACTGTACTCCTGGGGTTCCTAGGAACCCAACGCACCAGCGCACGCTCTCTCCCGTGCCACCTAACCCTGTCCCCGTTGGGCGCCCGAACGAGCTGCCGCCTGCGCTCGTCGTCGGCGTGCCTCCGGTGACCAAATGGTCACGGGCCAGCGCCCGTTGTGTTCGCCGCATCGCGTATAACTCGCCTGGCCTCCCCTTTCTTTCGCAAACACGGTGCCTCGCTGTTTCCTCCCGCGCCCAACTCCAGCCGTCTGCTAATGAGCTCGCCGCGCTCGATTCCGGCCATCCCTGCCGCCACGATCACCGCCGCTAGACGCGGCGCAGCCGTAGCTCTCGAACGCGCCCGAAAAATCGATGAACGGTGCCCTGTAGGTGATTTCCGGCCACCTCCCGAGCCGCGCCGCCGCGTTTTGCCTCGCCGGCGTCGTTCCGGCGCCGTCCGCCGACGTGGCTAGGCGGCCCCCACCCCTGGGTCACTGCCAGTGGGCCATGGGGGCCCCGTTGACTGGATTGACCCAGTCAACGTGCTGACGGGGCAGCCCAGTGGCACTGACATGCGGGGCCCATGCCATAAACAAATAAAATGAATAGATAATTGGCTAATTAATTAAATAAATTAATTAAAACCTAATCTCTCACTGACTACCGGGCCCCACCCACTAATTAGCCTATTTAGTTAGTTTTAAAACTCTGTTAGTACCCTGTCAATGACATGTGGGTCCCACTGGACCCACCTGTCTGGTTTGACTGGTCAACCGACCAGTTGACATGCCGACATCACTCTGATGTCATGCTGACGTCATCATTTGCTATTCTGGATAATGTTGGATTTAAATAATTAATTAAATTCCTGAAAATGATTTAAATCTTTAGAAAATCATATCTTTTAATCCGTAACTCAGATGAAAATACTTTCTACATGAAAGTTGCTCAGAACAACGAGACGAACCTGGATACGCAGCCCGTTCGTCCACCACACACCCCTAACATATCAAACATGCAACTTTCCCCCTCCAGTTCATCTGTCCGAAAACGCAAAACACCGGGAATACTTTCCCGGATGTTTCCCCCCTTCGTCGGTATCACCTACTACCGTGATTGGGCACACCTAGCATCGTTACTTGTCATGTCATGCATCGATATGCATTTGTTTGCATTGTATTCATTGTTTCCTCCCCCTCTTCTCTCCGGTAGACCACGAGACCGACGCTGCTGCTGCCCAGTTCGACTACGGAGTTGACGACCCCTCCTTCTTGCCAGAGCAACCAGGCAAGCCCCCCCCCTTGATCACCAGATATCGCCTATTCTCCTCTATACTGCTTGCATTAGAAGTAGTGTAGCATGTTACTACTTTCCGTTAATCCTATTCTGATGCATAGCCAGTCATTGTTGCTACAGTCATTGATACCTTACCCGCAATCCTAAATGCTTAGTATAGGATGCTAGTTTATCACCATTGGCCCTACATTCTTGTCAGTCTGCCTTGCTATACTATTGGGCCGTGATCACTCGGGAGGTGATCATGGGTATATATTATACACACATACATACTATACAGATGGTGACTAAAGTCGGGTCAGCTCGAAGAGTACCCGCGAGTAATTCATGGATAGGGGCTGAAAGGACCTTTGTCCCGACAGCCCTCGGTGTGGATCTTTGTGGCGGAGCGACAGGGCAGGTTGAGACCACCTAGGAGACAGGTGGGCCTGGCCCTGGTCGGCATCCGCGGTTGCTTCATAATAACACGCTTAACGAGATCTTGGTATTTGATCTGAGTCTGGCCATTTGGTCTATATGCACTAACCATCTGCGCGGGAGTAGTTATGGGTATCCCGACGTCGTGGTATCAGCCGAAGCACTTCGTGACGTCAGCGACTGAGCAGCGCTCGCCGGATTGGAACGTAAGCCTGCTCTTGTATTAAGGGGGCTAGTTTTGCTTTCGGCCGCCCATGCAATGTGCAGGTGTGCTAAGGGCGATGGGCCCAGACCCCTGTGCGCTTAGGTTTAGACCGGCGTGCTGACCTCTCTATTGTGTCTAGGTGGGGCTGCGACGTGTTGATCTTTAGAGGCCGGGCATGACCCAGGAAAGTGTGTCCGTCCAAATGGGATCAAGCGTGTTGGGTTATGTGGTGCACCCCTGCAGGGAAGTTAATCTATTCGAATAGCCGTGATCTTCGGTAACAGGACGACTTGGAGTTGTACCTTGACCTTATGACAACTAGAACCGGATACTTAATAAAACACACCCTTCCAAGTGCCAGATACAACCCGGTGATCGCTCTCTAACAGGGCGACGAGGAGAGGATCGCCGGGTAGGATTATGCTATGCGATGCTACTGTAGATGCTACTTGGAGATGCTACTTGGAGGACTTCAATCTACTCTCTTCTACTTGCTGCAAGTCGGAGGCTGCCAGAAGCGTAGTCTTCGATAGGACTAGCTATCCCCCTCTTATTCTGGCATTCTGCAGTTCAGTCCACTGATATGGCCTCCTTACACATATACCCATGCATATGTAGTGTAGTTCCTTGCTTGCGAGTACTTTGGATGAGTACTCACGGTTGCTTTGCTCCCTCTTTTCCCTCATTTTCCTCTTCTTCTCGGATGCCGCAACCAGACGTTGGAGCCCAGGATCCAGGCGCTACCTTCGACGACGACTCCTACTACACTGGAGGTGCCTACTACTACGTGCAGCCCGCTGACGACGACCAGGAGTAGTTAGGAGGATCCCAGGCAGGAGGCATGCACCTCTTTCGATCTGTATCCCAGTTTGTGCTAGCCTTCTTAAGGCAAACTTGTTTAACTTATGTCTGTACTCAGATAGTGTTGCTTCCGCTGACTCGTCTATGATCGAGCACTTGTATTCGAGCCCTCGAGGCCCCTGGCTTGTATTATGATGCTTGTATGACTTATTTTATTTTAGAGTTGTGTTGTGATATCTTCCCGTGAGTCCCTGATCTTGATCGTACACGTTTGCATGTATGATTAGTGTACGATGAATCGGGGGCGTCACAAGTTAGTATCAGAGCCGACTGCCTGTAGGAACCCCCTTCCACACTCCTTGGCCGAAGTCGGGTATAGTCACTACAAAACTTTTACTAACTTGGCTGTGTGCCTTACGGGCCCACGTCACCATTGGGTGGTATTAGGATCTTTTACTTCTCGACCTTTACTCTGGGGCTCTGAATTCTCTCCTACTCGGGTTAAACGAATTTACTAACTCTGACATTAGGATCCAGTTACCACGTTCACCCCAAAGTTGGATAAGCCATAGTTATTCTGTAGGATAGTATTTTGAATAGTGCCCATATTGTCATTTGACTCCATTGAAACATCTTTGTTTTCAGATGGAACCCACGAGGCAGGTCGTGCGCCACACTGCGGCCATTGGTGCCTCAGGATCACCTGCTGTGCTAGCTGAGATGATGACCTATCTGGGTTATCGCTGGCACCCTGAGTACACCGTCTACGAGGAGTACCAGGACTTTAACCAGGAGCAGTACCGTGCCATCGTCCACCTCTACTCTCGGGAGTATGAGTCCACTACCGTGCTGCACACCGCTCATGGTGTTGGAGTGACCATCGAGATGGCAGTCCACGATGCTGCTCATGCTGCTCTAACACGTCTTCGTGGAGAGTATCAGGCGTTGGACACTTCCCCTTTCAGGCACATTCCTATCGCATCTGACGTTGGTGCGGAGGGATACTACACTACCGCCTACTCCACCGTCACCCGAGAGCCCTTCCACCATCAGCGCCTGGTTCTGCATGCTGATGGGCTGGACCGAGCTAACAGAGCTCTTCGCCACGAGTTGTACACCACTCGTCAGCACCTTTACAGGGCTCTGACGCTGTTGCACCCCTTTGTTCGGTCTGGACAGCTGCCGCGTTCTGCGATCTACCCAGCCAGGACCGTGATGCCCCACGGTGTCGGTTGGCCAGAGGTGGGAGGCTACTCTCCCACACTTGGTCCTCTTCTGCCACCTGAGCGTCGGGTTCTACACCAGAGTATCCGCGGCCCCCAGGCCACTGACGTGGAGGACTATCCGTTGCCTCACTACCAGCTGTCAGGCTACAGCTACCTTCACAGTACCTCATGGGACCGATGTAGTCTTGCTTATTAGTATTAGATGCATTCGCGAGCCCGCGTGCCGCCTATGATGACTTAGTCTATGTACTGAACTCTGTGTACTGAACTCTATGTCCGACCCCTTTTGTAAGTTATGCCGACTACTATGTGGTATCTGTCGTGCTCCTTTCATTATGCATGTTTCATCATGAATGATTCTTGTCTATGCAAATTTCTCAATACTGAACTACCCCTGTTATATATTAGCAGGATGGTTAGACCAGCTGGTCGTGGTCGTGGCGGCAACGCCCCACCACCGCCTGAGTACATGGCTGGTATGGTCCAACAGCTCGAGATGAATCGCCAGTTCATGGAGAATGTGATGGCTCAGTTCCCTCGTCCCAATATGAACGAGCAGCCAGCCCAAGTGACTCTGCAGGATTTCATGCGCCTCAACCCAACCGTGTACCGCAGCTCAACTCAGCCGCTGGATGCTGATGACTGGCTCCGTGACATCACCTATGAGATGGAGTCTGCTGAAGTAGCCCCTGCCCGCTATGTCACCTTTGCTTCCTTCTTTCTGAAGGGACCCGCAGCTCAATGGTGGGACAGCCACAGGCGTACTCTGCCAGTTGGGACAATCATCACCTGGCCAGACTTTCAAGCTGCCTTCCGTGCCCGCTTCATTCCTCAGGGGATCATGGACAGGAAGAAGCGTGAGTTCCGCAACCTCACCCAGGGCAACAAAACTGTGGAAGCTTATCAGCGGGAGTTTCTGGACTTATCCCGCTATGCTGAAGAAGACATTGCAACTGATGCTCGCAGACAGGAGAAGTTCCGTGACGGCCTTCAAGCTGACATCAAGCTCGCACTTCTAGTGCATGACTTTGCCGATTTCGCCACCTTGGTGAATAAGGCCATCAATGTCGAGACTGGTCTGCAGGAACACCAGAGCTCTCAAAGGCGCAACCGTGACACGGGCTCATCTTCGGGCCCGCCCTCGCAGAAGCGTAAGATATGGATCCCGAACAGCATGTACCGTCCAAATGCACCTGCCCCAAGGCAGTCTTATGCTGCACCTCGTCTGCCTACTGCTCCAACTAGGCAGCCAAGGCTTCCAGCTCCACCACCCCGAGCTCCTGTTCCCACTCCCAATAATGGTCTGTGCTACAAGTGTGGTCAACCAGGTCACCGTGCTAGGGAATGCAATCAGAATCAGAATCAACTGGCCCTTCCAGCTGCTGGCCGTGGAAACAACCAGGCCCGCAACAACAATGCCAAGTCTTATGGTCGTGTTCATGCCAACCACGTTGATCTGAATGAAGCTCAAGACCAGCCTGCTACTGTGATGGGTACACTCCTCGTAAATTCAGTACCAGCATCCGTTTTATTTGATACTGGTGCATCGCATTCATTCATGTCAGAAGATTTTGCATGCTTGCACGACATTAAATGTGAGGACATGAACGCTTCTCTATTAGTGCACACCCCAGCGGGCCAATGTCGGACCTCCATGATTTGCAACGACGTCCCCGTTGAAATCGAAGGACTAGAATTCCTTGTCTCTCCCATCGTACTGAAGTCATGTAGCATTGATCTCATTCTGGGAATGAATTGGTTAAAAGCGCATACTGCTTCTATCGTTTGCGCCACCAAGACCGTCCATCTGCTACACCCTTCGGATGAAATAATAAGCTACAATGCTCGTCTGGTTCAAAATGCCGAGGCAAGGCTCTATGCATTGAATGCATTGAACGCCGCACCACTCGAGGGCATTGAAAACATTCCCGTCGTATGTGAATTTCTAGACGTCTTTCCTGAAGAACTCCCAGGGATTCCCCCTGCTAGAGCTGTCGAATTCGTCATCGACTTGAAACCAGGCACCACTCCTATAGCCAAGCGACCCTACAAGATGCCGCCGCATGAACTCCTTGAGCTTAAGGAGGAAATCGACAAGTCTCTTCGCAGTGGTTTCATTCGCCCAAGTTGCTCTCCTTGGGGAGCACCTTCTCTCTTTGTCAAGAAGAAAGATGGGACAAACCGATTAGTCCAAGACTACCGTCCTATAAACCAAGCTACCATTCAGAATAAGTATCCTCTTCCTCGGATCAATGATCTGTATGATCAACTGGCTGGTTCATCAGTGTTCTCTAAACTCGACTTGAGGTTGGGTTACCATCAGATCCGTGTTCGTGAGGAGGATATCCCCAAGACCGCATTCGTGACTCGATATGGTTCATACGAGTACACCGTCATGTCTTTCGGCTTAACCAATGCTCCAGCCACCTTCTCTCGCCTGATGAACTATATATTCATGGATTACCTCGACAAGTTTGTCGTGGTTTATCTGGATGATATTCTGGTATTTTCCAAGAACGAAGAGGAACATGCTGAACATCTTCGTCTTGTGCTGGAAAAGCTACGAGAGCATCAACTTTATGCCAAGTTCTCCAAATGTGAATTCTGGCTTCCCGAAGTAACCTATCTTGGGCATGTCATCTCTAAGGATGGTATTGCCGTCAACCCTGAACGAGTCCAGGCTATTCTTGATTGGACTCCTCCGAAGAACGTTAAGCAAGTCAGAAGTTTTCTCGGTCTCGCCAGCTATTGCCGTCGATTCGTCGAGAACTTCTCCAAGATCGCTAGACCTCTGACTAACCTGCTTCATAAGGGCGTCAAGTTTCAGTGGACAGATAAGTGTCAGGAAAGTTTCCAGGCGCTCAAAGACAAGTTGACTTCTGCCCCAGTGCTTGCTCCTCCAGATACTAAGAAGGACTTTGTCATTTATTGTGATGCTTCACGTCAAGGCCTAGGCGCTGTCCTAATGCAAGAGCGCAAAGTGATTGCTTATGCCTCTCGTCAATTGCGCCCTCACGAAAGCAAACTATCCAGTTCATGACCTCGAGCTTGCTGCTGTTATCCATGCACTAAAACAGTGGCGACATTACCTTCTCGGTAATCGTTGCGAGATCTTCACCGACCACCAAAGTCTGAAGTATCTGTTTACTCAACCAGATCTGAACCTCCGTCAGCAGAGATGGATGGAGATTGTTGCAGATTTTAACCTGGGTATTTCCTATACCCCAGGCAAGGCTAATGTAATGGCTGATGCCTTGAGCCGCAAGTCTTACTGCAACCACCTCCAGATTCACAAAGTTCAGCCCTCACTTGCTGAAGAATTCAGAAAGCTGAACCTCCATATTGTTCCTCCGGGTGCAGTCGCTCCCCCTCCTGAGGAGTCTCGCAAGATGAATCTCCGTGTTGTTTCCCAGGGTTCCCTCTATACCCTGGCTGTTGAACCCGATCTCGTGAGCTCCATCAAGACTTTAGAGGGATATGACTCTGAAGTCCACAAGATTAAGCGCGACCTCAAAGAAGGAAAGCCATCATTCTTCACTATTGCTGATGATGGCGCCTTGTACTTCAAAGGCCGCCTAGTGGTGCCGTGTAAGAAGGAAAACCTGAATATGACTCAGGAGGTTATGAAAGAAGCTCATGATACACCTCTATGTATCCATCCTGGTAGTACAAAGATGTACCAAGACATCCGCCAGAGATTCTAGTGGTCTAACATGAAGCAAGACATTGCTCGTTATGTTGCTGAATGTGACGTTTGCCGTCGTATCAAAGCAGAACATCAAAGGCCTGCTGGAACTCTGCAACCTATCTCTATTCCTGAATGGAAATGGGACCATGTCGAGATGGACTTCGTCACTGGATTTCCCAAATCGCAGAAAGGTAATGATGCTATTCTTGTCGTCATTGACCGGCTTTCTAAGGTTGCACATTTTCTGGCGGTCAAAGAAACGATCACTGCTAGTCAGCTTGCAACTCTCTACATGTCCAGAATTGTTTCGCTTCACGGTATTCCACTGGTTATCAGTTCGGACCATGGCAGCTTATTCACTTCAAGATTCTGGGCAAGTTTCCAAGAAGCTATGGGAACTCATCTGTCATTCAGTACTGCGTTTCATCCGCAGTCGCAAGGGCAAGTTGAACGTGTCAACCAAATTCTCGAAGACATGCTTCGAGCTTGTGTTATTTCCTTCGGCAAGAAATGGGAGGAATCTCTCCCGTACGCTGAGTTCTCTTATAACAATAGCTATCAAGCAAGTCTGAAGAAGGCCCCCTTCGAAGTGTTATATGGACGAAAGTGCCGAACCCCTCTGAACTGGTCAGAAACTGGGGAACGTCCACTCTTCGGTCCGGATATTATCCAACATGCCGAAGAACAAGTCCGCATTATTCACGAGCATCTCAAGACTGCTCAGTCTCGTCAGAAGAGTCAGTATGACCGTCATCATAAAGACATGGTCTATCAACCTAGCGAAAAGGCCTATCTTCGAGTTACACCAATGAAGGGTGCTCACCGCTTCGGGATCAAGGGCAAGCTAGCTCCTCGCTATATTGGCCCATTCACTATTCTCGAAAGGCGTGGAAAAGTGGCATACCAACTGGAACTTCCACCAAACCTTTCTCAGGTTCACGATGTGTTCCACGTGTCACAGCTCCGCCGTTGCTTCAAGGACCCAATCCGAGGAGTGGATCATGAAGTGCTCGAATTACAACAGGACCTCTCCTATAAAGAACATCCGGTCCGCATTCTCGACCAAGCTGAACGCCGCACACGCAAGAAGGCGATCAAGTTCCTCAAAGTTCAGTGGTCACACCATTCTGAAGATGAAGCCACTTGGGAACGAGAGGATCATCTGCGTGATGAATACCCCGCACTCTTTCCTGCTACCTCCTAAATCTCGGGACGAGATTTCTTGTAGTGGAGGAGATTTGTAACACCCGGATAATCATGCTACAGTAATCTCACGTTAATGGTGCCACGTCACGTCTGTCACTGTAGTTAATCTCGGGTTAATTCAAAACCGTTTCAAAATCCAAATTCAAATTAATGTCAACAAATGAAGTTTTCAAAAATTGAAACAAAAATGTTCGGACAATGCCAAATGTGGCATAGGCAATTATGGTGTAGAAGACACGATTTTATAAAATACCTAAATGCCTTAGAATAATTAAAACGACAAGGGAAAAGGAAATAAATGAAAGAAAATACAAAACAAAAAAAACAAAAAAAAGGAAGAAGAAAAGGGAGAAGCCCCCCCTGGACCAGACGGCCCAGCTGCAGCCAGCCCGGCCCACCTGGCCCATCCGGCCGAACCGGCCGCCTCCCCCTGCCGCCTCCTCCCTGTTCCCCCGACCCGGGTCGGAACAGGGCGCGTCCCCGTCGCACCACCTCGCCGCCGCCGAGGGGATAAGATCGCCGACGCCCCCCCCCTCGCTTCCTCCCCACTCGCCCCCACTCTCGCTTGGCCCGCGCCTCTCCCTCTCCCCTCCAGATCCATCTCCCCCTCGTTCCCCACCGCAACCGAGCGCCGCCATGGCCTCGCCGCCGTGAATCGCGCGGCCACAGTCCGCCTCGCCGCGCCTGCGTGTCCGTCGACGCCTCCATCGTCTTCCTCGTCCACCGGAGGCCTCAGCTGGAGCGGGGAGCCCCGAATCACCGGATCCCCTTCGTCCACATCTCCGGCTGCCGCGTTCTTCACCAACTCCGGTGACACCCCTCTGTTGCTACTAAGCCACCAAGGGCCACCGTGCGTGCCGCTAGGTGAGCTGCCTCCCCCCTCTGCCCTCTAGCTCCCCTAGCTCACGCTCTAACTAGCCCGTCGTGTGCCGAGACTCTGGTCGCCGCGGTGTACCTCGCCGCCGTGGCCACCGCCGCGTCACGCTCGCCCGAACCCACACTGTACTCCTGGGGTTCCTAGGAGCCCAACGCGCCAGCGCACGCTCTCTCCCGTGCCCCTAACGCCGTCCCCGTTGGGCGCCCGAACGCGCTGCCGCCTGCGCTCGTCGTCGGCGTGCCTCCGATGACCAAATGGTCACGGGCCAGCGCCCGTTGTGTTCGCCGCCTCGCGTATAACTCGCCTGGCCTCCCCTTTCTTTCGCAAACACGGTGCCACGCCGTTTCCTCCCGCGCCCGACTCCGGCCGTCGCCAATGAGCTCGCCGCGCTCGATTCCGGTCATCCCTGCGCCACAATCACCACCGCTGGACGCGGCGCAGCCGTAGCTCTCGAACGCGCCCGAAAACTCGATGAACGGTGCCCTGTAGGTGATTTCCGGCCACCTCCCGAGCCCGCCGCCGCGTTTTGCCTCGCCGGCGTCGTTCCGGCGCCGTCGCCGACGTGGCTAGGCGGCCCCCACCCCTGGGTCACTGCCAGTGGGCCATGGGGCCCCGTTGACTGGATTGACCCAGTCAACATGCTGACGGGGCAGCCCAGTGGCACTGACATGCGGGGCCCATGCCATAAACAAATAAAATGAATAGATAATTCGCTAATTAATTAAATAAATTAATTAAAACCTAATCTCTCACTGACTATCGGGCCCCACCCACTAATTAGCCTATTTAGTTAGTTTTAAAACTCTGTTAGTACCCTGTCAATGACATGTGGGTCCCACTGGACCCACCTGTCTGGTTTGACTGGTCAACCGACAGTTGACATGCTGACATCACTCTGATGTCATGCTGACGTCATCATTACTATTCTGGATAATGTTGGATTTAAATAATTAATTAAATTCCTAAAAATGATTTAAATCTTTAGAAAATCATATCTTTTAATCCGTAACTCGGATGAAAATACTTTCTACATGAAAGTTGCTCAGAACGACGAGACGAACCCGAATACGCAGCCCGTTCGTCCACCACACACCCCTAACATATCAAACACGCAACTTTCCCCCTCCGGTTCATCTGTCCGAAAACGCGAAACACCGGGAATACTTTCCCGGATGGTTCTCCCCTTCGTCGGTATCACCTACTACCGCGATTGGGCACACCTAGCATCGTTACTTGTCTTGTCATGCATCGATATGCATTTGTTTGCATTGTATTCATTGTTTCTTCCCCCTCTTCTCTCCGGTAGACCACGAGACCGACGCTGCTGCTGCCCAGTTCGACTACGGAGTTGACGACCCCTCCTTCTTGCCAGAGCAACCAGGCAAGCCCCCCCCTTGATCACCAGATATCGCCTATTCTCCTCTATACTGCTTGCATTAGAGTAGTGTAGCATGTTACTACTTTCCGTTAATCCTATTCTGATGCATAGCCTGTCATTGTTGCTACAGTCATTGATACCTTACCCGCAATCCTAAATGCTTAGTATAGGATGCTAGTTTATCACCATTGGCCCTACATTGTTGTCAGTCTACCTTGCTATAATATTGGGCCGTGATCACTCGGGAGGTGATCATGGGTATATATTATACATACATACATACTATACAGATGGTGACTAAAGTCGGGTCAGCTCGAAGAGTACCCGCGAGTGATTCACGGATTGGGGGCTGAAAGGACCTTTGTCCCGACGGCCCTCTGTGTGGATCTTTGTGGCGGAGCGACAGGGCAGGTTGAGACCACCTAGGAGACAGGTGGGCCTGGCCCTGGTCGGCGTCCGCGGATTGCTTCATAATAACACGCTTAACGAGATCTTGGTATTTGATCTGAGTCTGGCCATTGGTCTATACGCACTAACCATCTACGCGGGAGTAGTTATGGGTATCCGGACGTCGTGGTATCAGCCGAAGCCTTCTTGACGTCAGCGACTGAGCGGAGCGCGCCGGATTGGACCTCGTAACGTGACTTCCTTTGTAATGGAGGTTGCTAGGTCTGCTTCCGGCCGCCCTCACAACGTGCAGGTGTGCAATGGGCGATGGGCCCAGACCCCTGCGCGCATAGGATTAGACCGGCGGGCTGACCTCTCTGTTGTGCCTAGGTGGGGCTGCGACGTGTTGATCTTCCGAGGCCGGGCATGACCCAGGAAAGTGTGTCCGGCCAAATGGGATCGAGCGTGTGGGTTATGCGGTGCACCCCTGCAGGGAAGTTAATCTATTCGAATAGCCGTGATCTTCGGTAACAGGACGACTTGGAGTTGTACCTTGACCTTATGACAACTAGAACCGGATACTTAATAAACACACCCTTCCAATTGCCAGATAAAACCCGGTGATTGCTCTCTAACAGGGCGACAAGGAGAGGATCGCCGGGTAGGATTATGCTATGCGATGCTACTTGGAGGACTTCAGTCTACTCTCTTCTACATGCTGCAAGACGGAGGCTGCCAGAAGCGTAGTCTTCGATAGGACTAGCTATCCCCCTCTTATTCTGGCATTCTGCAGTTTAGTCCACTGAGATGGCCTCCTTACACATATACCGATGCATATGTAGTGTAGTTCCTTGCTTGCGAGTACTTTGGATGAGTACTCACGGTTGCTTTGCTCCCTCTTTTCCCTCATTTTCCTCTTCTTCTCGGATGCCGCAACCAGATGTTGCAACCCAGGATCCAGGCGCTACCTTCGACGACGACTCCTACTACACTGGAGGTGCCTACTACTACGTGCGGCCCGCTGACGACGACCAAGAGTAGTTAGGAGGATCGCAGGCAGGAGGCCTGCGCCTCTTCCGATCTGTATCCCAGTTTGTGCTAGCCTTCTTAAGGCAAACTTGTTTAACTTATGTCTGTACTCAGATATTGTTGCTTCCGCTGACTCGTCTATGATCGAGCACTTGTATTCGAGCCCTCGAGGCCCCTGGCTTGTATTATGATGCTTGTATGACTTATTTTTATTTTAGAGTTGTGTTGTGATATCTTCCCGTGAGTCCCTGATCTTGATCGTACATGTTTGCGTGTATGATTAGTGTACGATTGAATCGGGGGCGTCACACCCGTATTCCCAGGTACATGCATTAGTATGTCGTGGCGAAAAGCCAATAACGGCAGTATCCTCTGTGGGTATAGTACCCGTGGGATGTGTAAGCAACAAGAGACAATAAAGAAGGTTTACACAGGGGCTTAATCTAAAGAGAAACCTTTGAGCGGGGCCCTGCTGCACGTCTGCGCCTTTGTCCCCATTGTGCCGTGTCCTAGGAGGGTGTCGCTCGAATGGCGTCTGTAAAAGAAAAACTCATGGAGAATAGTATGACATAAGCGTGCGAAAAGTTAGCTATCACTAATGAATAGTAAAAGTGTTTGACATTGGCCTGTTAATAAGGTTAGGCCGAGAATTGGGCTTTATTAATTATCTATAGCCCCTGGAGTCCTCTATGGGATTACGTGTGTGGCGCCTAGGTCAGATTGATCTGGGCTCCCGGACTCGTCTAACCGTGTCCGTGGTCTTAACGACCAATCATGCTTTCTGGTATTAGAGGCTTCTTAGAGTCCGGCTGCTAGAGCCGTCACGTATTCCTCCGTGCGTAAGGAACGCTCTGTACTTCCGTTAACGGTGATGACGCCGCGTGGACCGGGCATCTTGAGTTTAAGGTAGGCATAGTGCGGTACTGCGTTGATACGGGTAAAGGCCGTTCTCCCCAGTAATGCGTGATAACCACTTTGGAGGGGGGCGATGGCGAAGAGTAGTTTTTTGCTTCTGAAGTTGTCTGGGGAGTCGAATATCACCTCTAGTATGAGGGAGCCCCTGCAGTGGGCTTCGACACCAGGTATCACCCCTTCAAAGGTGGTGTTACTGTGGTTGATTCTGAATGGGTCTATGCCCATCCTGCGGACAATGTCCTAGCATATTAGATTAAGACTACTGCCGCCGTCCATGAGGACGTGAGTAAGAAGGTATCCGTCTATTATTGGGTCGAGCACCAAGGTAGCTGATCCTCTGTGCCGCATACCAGTCGGGTAGTCCCTGCGATCGAAAGTGATCGGGCAGGGCGACCAGTGGTTAAGTTTGGGGGCCACGGGCTCTATAGCATACGCGTCTCTGAGCGCGCGTTCGCGCCTTCTTGTGGTTATGTGAGTCGCGTGGATCATGTTGACTATTTTTACTTCTGGTGGGAATTTTTTCTGTCCCCCAGTGTTCGGCTGGCGAGGCCCATCCTCGTATTCACTTGGTGTTTCCCCTCCCATGTGTTTTGTGTTTAATTCGCCGGCCTACTTAAAGACCCAGCACTCTCTATGAGTGTGGTTCGCAGGTTTCTCGGGGGTGCCATGGATTTGGCACAGTCTATCCAGGACTTTATTCAGGCCGGATGGTCCTTCTTTGCTGGCTTTAAGTGGCTTCTTTTGCTGACCGGGTCGAGAGCCCATGAATCCGGCATTGACTATTGTGTTGTCCGGACTTTCTTCCTTGTTTCGACATTTGTTTTTATTGCGCCGTGGCTTCCCGTTACCATCCCTTATTTCGGATGTACTTGGGTCGCTGGTGCCTCGACGGGCCAACCAGCTGTCTTCACCCACGCAAAAGCGGGTCATAAGGCTTGTTAGGGCTGCCATTGTCCTCGACTTTTCTTGGCCGAGGTGTCTGGCGAGCCACTCGTCCTGGATACTGTGCTTGAAGGCCGCTAGGGCGCCGTCATCCAGACAATCGACAATTTGATTATTCTTAGTGAGGAATATATTCCAAAGCTAGCGGGCAGACTCTCCGGGCTGTTGAATTATGTGACTTAAATCGTCAACGTCCGGAGGTCGGACATAGGTCCCTTGATAATTTGCCCGAAAAGCGCCCTCGATTTCCTCCCAACTTTCGATTGAATTTTCGGGGAGGCTTTTCAACCAGTGCCGAGCTGGTCCCTTCAACGTGAGAGGAAGGTATTTAATGGCGTGGAGGTCGTCCCCACGAGCCATGTGGATATGAAGGATAAAATCCTCAATCCATACCCCGGGGTCTGTCGTTCCGTTGTATGCCTCTATGTTCACAAGTTTAAAACCTTGTGGAAATTCATGGTCTAATACCTCTTCGGTGAAGCACAAAGGGTGAGCAGCCCCTCTGTTTCTGGACGTGTTATGGCATGCCGTCGGCTGTTGATGTGTCTGGTACTGATTCCGGACTGGTACCCGACCAGTCTGATCATTTTGGTGACCATAGTCCTGTGCTGGGGCGTGTCCTCTAGATCCATAGATGGACCTGGTCGCGCTAGCCTTTTTATCCAGGAGCTCACGTAAATCGTGTGCGTCGTCGGTAGCTGCTCCATTGCGGTTTCGAAGTGGTTTGTTCAGCCTATTGGCCGTATTGTTCTTCGGTGGAACGGCCTCGTCGTCGAATTCTGGTAGTGCTTGCGCTTTGGATAGCTCTTTGTTTGGCGATCGTCGCCGTACTTTTCTTCAGTGTCTAGTACTTTATTCCATTTGCGATTGAGCGTTTCCTGTGCGGCTTTAAGCTTTTGCTTCTACTTCTTCAGACTTCTCACAGTGGCCATAAGCCTTCTGTGGAGGTTGTCTCGTTCCAGGCGTGTCTCCGGGATGATTAATGAATTGTCATCCGGATTGTGCTCTTGTCCCGGGGCAGTTTGATGAGTTCGTCCCTCGGGATCATTGTGATGGGGCGTCTGCTCCGAGCTGTGTTCGGCGTGACCTGGTTCATCCTGCTCCATCGCTGGGTCCGTATGGTCGTTGCTGCCTTCGGGGTTGACTGTGGTGTTGATCTTTCGAGCGCTGCTATCGCTATTTTTACTGTTGCTGGACTTGGAGCGGCGCCTGCGGCGTCATTTTGACTTTTGTCCCGGGGTTTTATCCTCTGGTTTGTCGCCGTCGTCCTTATCGGTGTCAAAACCGGCGGATTTCGGGTAGGGGGTCCCGTACTGTGCATCTAAGGCTAATGGTAACAGGAGGCTGGGGACACGATGTTTACCAAGGTCCGGGGCCTCTCGATGGAGGTAATACCCTACTTCCTGCTTGATTGATCTTGATGATATGAGTATTACAAGAGTTCATCTACCACGAGATCAGAGAGGCTAAACCCTAGAAGCTAGCCTATGGTATGATTGTTGTTATGTCCTACGGACTAAACCCTCCGGTTTATATAGACACCGGAGGGGGCTAGGGTTACATAGAGTATGTTTACAGAGAAGGAGATCTACATCCGAATCGCCAAGCTTGCCTTCCACGCCAAGGAGAGTCCCATCCGGACATGGGACGAAGTCTTCAATCTTGTATCTTCATAGTCCAACAGTCCGACCAAAGTATATAGTCCGGCTGTCCAGATACCCCCTTATCCAGGACTCCCTCAGTAGCCCCTGAACCAGGCTTCAATGACGATGAGTCCGACGCGTAGATTGTCTTCGGCATTGCGAGGCGGGTTCCATCTCCGAATACTCCAACGTAAATTCCGAACACAAGGACCATGCCCGGCTCTGCAAGGTAAATCCCATATACCACCGTAGAGAGAATAATAATCCACGAATCTAATCTGCTGACAACTCTTCGAAAAGTGACATCATGCCACGGTCCGGTTTTTATTCGAACCATTTTTACAACTTGCTACCGCACACATCACGAGGCGGTTTTCTTGGCACGTCTTGACAAACCAGAGATCGTGTCCCCCTTACTACGTGATCCTCATTAATATGGGTATGGGTAATCCAACCGTGCTTGTTGGCATGACACCGTGTTTTTAGGCAAGTCCCGAACGACCACGTTTGGGGACGCTTGATATTCTTCCCCCCTTTATAAAGGAGTTGAGGCCTATCCCTCTATCTCCATGCTCGCGCATCTCGCACCCTGAGTTCCAACACCCAAAGCTCGAGCCTAAGCAGCCCGGATCATCGATCATGTCCAGATCCGACCATCAAGGTCAGTGGATGGCTTCCTCAGTCACAGAGGAGGATATCGCGAAGCTCAGGGAGGCCGGGTATTTGACCGCCAATGTCAAGCACAGGCTTCCTGCTCCCGAACAGGTTATCCCCACTCCCGAGCCCAATGAGAGCGTCGTATTTATCTCCCACTTCCTCCGGGGCTTGGGCCTTACTCTTGACCCCTTCGTGCGGGGGCTCATGTTCTACTACGGGCTAGATTTCCAGATCTAGCTCCGGATTCCATCCTTCACATCTCGTCGTTTATCGTTGTGTGTGAAGCCTTCCTCCACATTACCCCCCACTTCGGCTTATGACTCAAGACTTTCAATATGAAGCCGAAGATGATTGAGAGGAGACATGCAGAGTGCGGAGGCACCATAATAAGAAGGAACGCCGATGCCCCGTGGCCCGAAGGCTCTTTCCTAGAGGTGTCTGATTTATGGCAACAGAGGTGGTTCTACGTCACAGCTCCGGCCCTCCACCTCAACTGGCATCGTGGGCCAACGTGGGACTGAACTGGGGG
The DNA here is from genome assembly GCF_018294505.1 of Triticum aestivum. Classification (NCBI taxonomy): domain Eukaryota; kingdom Viridiplantae; phylum Streptophyta; class Magnoliopsida; order Poales; family Poaceae; genus Triticum; species Triticum aestivum. Next base: position 521,308,411 of record NC_057795.1, on the reverse strand, counting down.
CCTGCGAATGATGTACCGATGCTACAGAGCCGCATTCGGGAGCTCCTCGAGAGGGACATTAGCCTTGTCAAAATAATCCAGGTAATGCTAGTTCGGCGGACCCTGCCGTGCAAACGTCGGCCTCTCCGGATGTGGGAGTTCAATCCAGAAGGTCCGCGAACCATTCAACACTTCTTTGGCATGATGCCCGAAGGGATGCATAAGTTGTTCTTCGGACCATGAATAAAGTGTCCGGACACCATCGAGGATGCGTGCCTGAGCTGCAATCGCCTAGATACCCAAGTTGTAACCCTATAACCGAACACTTTGCTTATATTTGTCATAGCATTGTTCCGAATACTGTCCGCAACCAGGATTGGCTTAGTAAGGCGGAGAGGATCAGGTGTCCGGCCCCGCTTCCCGAAGGCTCGCCCGGTCCAGCGATGGCCAGGATTCTTAAATGGATGCTAAGTCAAGTGCCACCAGAGAAAGATGAGGGGAAGAGTGGGGAGGCCAGGAGTGGGCCTCACACATTGTGCATCCGAACCGGGGGAATTAACGTCTCCATGGAGGAGGAGAATCGGGGAGGCGAATCTGAGGTTTCCTCCCCCCGCGGGAAGAAGAGGGCCGCTTCTGAAGACTTGGAAACGGGGGCGCCCAAACAAGGGAAGAAAACTTCACCAAAGGGCCCTGCCCCGAAGGGCGTTCTTACCGCACCGTGCCCGCTAACGGGCCAGCCCTCCACCGAGCTATAAGTTTAATAAACAAGAAGCCTATTGCTTTTTCCTCTGAGAGTAATAACCGGGACCTATTTTTTGCAGTCCGGCTTGCAGTTCATCTGAACAGGGTTCGTCTTCGGGGGATCTTCTTCCGGAGATGACAGAGAGTGAAACCCCAACTACCTCTCTACCCCGTGAGGCGGGCGACACCGAGGTATCGTCACGGAGGAGTCCAGGTAAAATGGGGCCGGAAGCTAACACTTCGGCCGCCCCGAGCCCAATGCGTTCGGCTCCTCTGGCGGACAATGAAAAGGGCCCGGAAGAGTCCGGTGTCTGGCCGAACACGCTGACAGGCCTCCTGGAGTCAGCTGCTCTCTTGGAGGATCATTGTACACTAATGGGTACGATATTGGCGAAAATTTCCTCCGCCACAAGCGGGTTAAATGAAGCTTTCAAGAGCTTGCTCAAAGGCTTTGATGTAAGCCACAAAATGCGAAGCTTTTGGTTGCGTCGCATGCAATAGATGCACTCTGTATGGATAATAGCCCCTGAGACTGCGGATGCCAGCCTATGGCGGAAAATGGAGGATCACACTCCCAGGTAATGATCGCACTTGTATTGATCTGCAGGTTGCGAAGGGTCCGGTGATAGACCAGACCGCTGAATGCACCGAATTGAGGCGGCAGATTGACGTGGTGGAGGCCGACGTCACGCTTGTAAACAAGCGATTCGAGGAGTCGCAGAGTATGCGCTCTTATTTCCATATTTGCTTTAGGAATTTATAAGAAGGTTGCAATATTAATATGATGCAATGTGGCTGTAGGCGGAGCTGCTGCAGTTGAGGCCCTGAGGGCGGAGCTTGCTCTAGCCAGGGAACAAGCCCGGGCTAGCAATGCGGCTGCGCTAAAGGTGGTCGAAGACTTGAAAGCCGAACAGGCCACTCATCTCCGAAGCGAAGAAAAAATAGCCAAGATGGCTGTGGAGCTGAGGGACGCCGCCGGTCGGTATAAGCTTCTCGAGAAGGAGAACCAGGCAAAGGCGGCTGACCTGAATAAGGTGCTGGATTCGGCTAAGGAGACACGCTCTAAAATTAGAGATGCGCGGGAGGAACTTTGACAAGCCAGAGAAATCGCGGCTGCAAATCCTTATTTGTTGCGGATGAAGTTTCTAGATCCAAAATATGCTCCGTTGGATAAGCTATGGAGTGCTGCAGATGAGTGTGCGGACTTGGCGAAGAGTGCGGCTGATGCGACCAAGTTGTTCAAGGACCATGAAGATAACAAGATAGAAAGGCTGTTCTGGTCGCAATTTAATGCCCCAGCGCGCTCCTTACCCTTGAGTGAGAAGATGGCCGCTATAGCCGAGCTCCATTGGCTGTCCGGCCTTGCAATGAGGTCTAGAATAAACCATCTGTGGCCGAAGGAGCCGAAGCCGGACAGTTACTTTGTTTGGTGCAACAATTATTTGGCGCCAGAGCGCGAATAGATGCTGAGAAGAGGTCGGCATGCATTGAGGGTGCGCGGATGGCCCTTGCCCGTGTGAAGACATACTGGGCAGACATGGAGACCACCAGCATTGCAACCCGGGGTCCGGCAGGAAGCCAAGACCTAGTCGAGCACTATTTTGAGCAGGTCATAGAAGGTGCCCGTAGAATAGAGGCTCAGTGCTCAAAGAATGTTATGTTTGAGTGATGATTCTATTAATTGTAAACAATTATGTGTTTAATTATAGAGGCTGTTTTTTATACTTTTGCCTAAAAGTATTATAATGTCTCCTGTGTGGCTGTTTATGTATGCATATAACATGAAAGTTAGCAGTCGTTGGCTTTAGCCCCCACGCACATAATGCGGGGGTGTTCGAGAAAATATGAGTGAACACACTTGATCTAATGTCTTGGTCCGTTAAGGAGGTGATCGCACGTCGAACCAGGCAACCGGACTATATAGCTGTAACACTTTTCACTTAGCCATAGGAGTTTGAAAGGTGGGGCTACTATGTAGCCCCTGGTACTTCCGCGAGCGTCCGGATACGGTGCGGGTACTTGACCGGGAAACCGGCCCTTCGTTAATGTGGAGGAATCCTATAGATTCCGATGAGTCCTCGAGTGGTTGACCAGTCTCTCGCTGTATCATGACAGTCAGTTTTCGGCTTTCTCTACTAAGGTGCTCATCCGGAATAACCAGGGCACAATCGCAGCAGTTCTCCTTTGGCCGCCTTAGCCGATAGAAGGGAACGTAAGGCAGCAAACCCAGGAGCCGGGCCAACCCAACATTTGACCAAAGACATGATTCATAGCTGATGCATATAAGGCCAAACTCGTGACGCCGAACACTCCCGAAGGTATTCGGACTTTATAACATATATTGGGCTGAATAACGCCCTTGACCCTGTAATTCCAGGTACGTGCATTGATCTGTCGTGGCAAAAAGCCTATAATGCCAGTATCCCTTATGGGTGTATGAAATACCCATGGGATGTCGAACAACAAAAGACAGTAGAGAAGGTTTACGCAGGGGCTTAATCTAAAGAGAAACCTATGGGCGGGGCCCTGCTGCACGTCTGCACCTTTGTCTCCGTTGTGCCGTATCCTGGAAGGGTGTCGCACTGGTAGTGTCTGTAGGAACGAAAACTCATGAAAAAAAGAGTAAGCCTGCGAAAAGTTAGTTATGCTCGATGGATGTTTGAGATATTTGCCTATTAATGAGGCAAGCCGAATTGTGGGCTTTGTTACATGTTTGGCGCCCCTCGTGTTATTTATGGGGACACATGTACAACGCCTAGCTCAGGTTTATCCGAGCTATTGTGAAAAATGGTGTACTGGACTCGTCCAGCCGTGTCCATGGTCTTGACGACCGGTCATGCGTTCTGGTGGGAGAGGCTGCCTAGAGTCCGGCAGTGGTAGCTGCTACATACTGCTCTATGTTTCCGGTAACCGTTATGACGCCGCGTGGACCGGGCATCTTGAGTTTAAGGCAGGCGTAGTTCGGTATTGCGTTAAAGCAAGCGAAGGACGTCCTTCCAAGCAATGCATGATACTCGCTGCTGAACGGAGCGATGTTGAAGAGTACGTTCTCGCTTCTAAAGTTGTCGGGAGAACCGAATGTCACTTCTAATACGAGGGAGCCCCAACAGTTGGCTACAATGCCTGTAATCACTCCATTGAAGGTGGCGTTATTTTGACTTATTCTGGATGGGTCTATCCCCATTTTGCTGATGGTGTCTTGATATATCAGATTAAGACTACTGCCGCCGTCCATTAGGATGCGAGTAAGATGGTATCCATCAATTATTAGGTCGAGCACCAAGGCAGCCAATCCTCCGTGCCGGATACTGGCCGGGTAGTCCCTATGATCAAAAGTGATCGGGCAAGTCGCCCAGGGATTGAATTGGGGGGCTACGAACTCTACGTGAGTTACGTGTACCATGTTTACCATTTTGACTTCCGATGGGAATTTTTTCTGGCCCCTAGTGTTCGGCTGGCGAGGCTCATCCTCGTCTTTGCTTGGTGTTTCCTGTCCCTTGTGTTCGGCATTTAACTTGCCGGCCTTCCTGAAGACCCAATTTCTCTGTGGGTATGATTTGTAGGTTTGTCTGAAGTGCCATGGATTTGGCACAATCTATCCAGGACTTTGTTCAGGCCGCATGGTTCCTCTTTACTACCCTTAAATGGCTTCTTTCCTTGACCATGTCGAGAGCCCCTGAATCTGGCGTTAACCGCCATGTTGTCCGGACTATCGTTATTCCAACGTTTGTGTTTAGTGCACCGTGGCTTCCCGTTGCCATCTCGAATTTCGGATGTGCCTGGGTCGCTGGTTCCTCTACGGGCCAACCAGCTGTCCTCGCCCGCGCAAAATCGGGTCATCAGGCTTGTTAAAGCTGCCATCGTTCTTGGCTTTTCTTGGCTGACGTGTCTGGCAAGACACTCGTCTCGGATACTGTGTTTGAAGGCCGCTAAGGCTTCGGCATTCGGACAGTCGACAATTTGATTCTTATTAGTGAGGAATCTGTTCCAAAGCTTGCGGGCTGACTCTCCAGGCTGCTGTATTATGTGACTTAAATCGTCAGCATCCGGAGGCTGGACATAGGTTCCTTGAAAGTTGGCCCTGAAGGCATCCTCAAGTTCTTCCCAACTTCCAATTGAGTTTTCAGGGAGGCTTTTCAGCCAATGACGAGCTGGTCCTTTTAACTTGAGGGGGAGGTATTTGACGCCGTGGAGGTCATCCCCTCGAGCCATGTGTATGTGAAGGATAAAATCTTCAATCCAGACCCCAGGGTCCACCGTTCCGTCGTATGACTCTATATTCACGGGTTTGAATCCCTATGGAAATTCATGATCCAGCACCTCATCAGTGAAGCACAGGGGGTGCACACCCCCTCTGTATCTGGCCGTGTCGCGGCATGCTGTCGGCTTTTGTTGCACCTGGTGTTGATTCCGGACTGGTATTCGATCAGTATGATCTTTGTGGTGATCATAATCCCGCGTCGGAGCACGTCCTCTGGACCCATAGATGGATCTGGCCGCACTGGCCTTTTTGTCCAGGAGTTTTCGTAAATCGTGTGCAGTATCGGTGGCTGCTCTATCGCGGCCATGAGGTGGTTTGTCCGGTTGAGTAGCCGTATTGTTTTTTGGCCGAACGGGCGCTGCGGCTTCATCGTCGAATTTGGGTAGCAGTTTGCACTTTGGGTAGCTCTTTGTGTGGCGATCGTTGCCACATTTCGCTTCGGTGTCCAGCACCTTATTCCATCTTCAGTTGAGCGTATCCTGCGTGGCCTTAAGCCTTTGCTTCTGCTTCTTCAGGCTCCGTGTTGTGGCCAGGAGTTTTCTGCGGAGGTTATCTTGTTCCCAACGCTCTTCCGGGATGATGAACGCATCGTCAACCGGACAGTTCTCCTCTTTGGAGGTAGTATGATGAGTTCGGCCCTCTGGATTTCTATGATCAGGCGTCTGCTCCGGGCTGTGTTTGGCATTACCTGGCGTATCCCGCTCCATCGCTGGGTCCCTATGGTCGTTGTTGCCTTCGGAGTCAACTGGAGTGTCATCCTGTTTTGGGTTGTTATCGCTATTTTTACTATGACTGGCTTAAGGCGGCGCCTGCGCCATCGTTTTTGCTTTTGTCCAGGGGGTTTATCCTCCGTTGTGTCCTTTTTGTCACCATTGTCTTCTTTGGGCATGTCCACCATATAGACATCGTATGATGAAGTGGCTGTCCAGCGCCCCGTGGGCGGTGATTCCAGATCGTCCCCTGCATCGACGCCCATACCGTCGATGTTATTGGGGTCAAAGCCAAGCATGTCTGTTAGGTCATCGACAGTGGCTACAAAGTGGGTGGTGGGTGGGTTGCGATTTTCTTTGTCCTCCGTATCCCACATGGGCCGGACATAGTTCAGCCAGGAGTCTCCTGACAGAGAGAGATACCTTAATGGAATTTAGCACGTCTCCAAAGGGTGAGTGCTGAAAGATATCCGTGGCAGCGAACTCCATAACCGGAGCCCGGTTAGATTCGATGGGCACGGATGCGCGCGGTCCGGAACACACGACCTGAGATGAGTCCGGGGGCCCGGAGATACAGATCCCTTTAGGAGAGGAGTCTGTGTTCGGCTCCAACGCCGAGGAGTGTGCGGCCTCCGGGGCGGGGTCCATCCACCCGTCCTCGGAAGGCACGACCTGCTCTAGAACGAAGTCCAGAGCCGTAGCAGGTGTGATATTCCGGATACTATTCGTCGGCAGATCTAGGTCATGCACGTCGTGATCATTTGGCTCTCCTGACATGGGCTCGAATCCGTCGAAGATCAAGTCTCTGCGGATGTCGGTAGTGTAGTTTAGGTTTCCAAACCTGACCTGATGGCCAGGGGCGTAGCTATTGATCTGCTCCAGATGGCCAAGCGAGTTGGCCCGCTGTGCGAAGCCACCGAACACGAAGATCTGTCCGAGGAGAAAAGTCTCACCCAGGACGGTGTTGTTGGAGGTTGGACAAGCCATCAAGCCTTACAGCGACGACACAGAGGAACTCTCAATGAAAGCACCAATGTCGGTGTCAAAACCGACGGATCTCGGGTAGGGGGTCCCGAACTATGCGTCTAAGGCTAATGGTAACAGGAGGCTGGGGACACGATGTTTACCCAGGTTCGGTCCCTCTCGATGGAGGTAATACCCTACTTCCTGCTTGATTGATCTTGATGATATGAGTATTACAAGAGTTGATCTACCACGAGATTAGAGAGGCTAAACCCTAGAAGCTAGCCTATGGTATGATTGTTGTTATGTCCCACGGACTAAACCCTCCGGTTTATATAGACACCGGAGGGGGCTAGGGTTACATAGAGTCGGTTTACAGAGAAGGAGATCTACATCCGAATCGCCAAGCTTGCCTTCCACACCAAGGAGAGTCCCATACGGACACGGGACGAAGTCTTCAATCTTGTATCTTCATAGTCCAACAGTCCGGCCACCGTATATAGTATGGCTGTCCGGATACCACCTTATCCAGGACTCCCTCAGTTCTCCTTAGGCGTATCCACCATGTATATATCATATGATAAGGTGGCATTCTAGTGCCTCGTGAGTGGTGGTTCTGAATCGTCCGCTGCACCGACGTCCATACCATCCGTGTCATCAGAGTCGAATTGAAGCATGTCTGTCACGTCGTCGACAGTGGCTATGAAGTGGGTGGTGGGTGGGCAACGAATTCCTTCGTCATCTGCTTCCCGCTCGAGCCGGACATAGTTCGGCCAAGAGTCTCCTGACAATGAGAGAGACTTTAACGATTTCAGCACGTCTCCAAAGGGCGAGTGCTGGAAGATATCTGCAGCGGAGAACTCCATTACCGGAGCCCACCCGGATTCGGCGGGCTCGGGAGTGCACGGACTAAAACCTACAACCGGATACGAGTCCGGGGTCCGGTGTCACAGGCTTCCTTGGGGGTGAAGTCTGTGTTCGTCCCTACCGCCGATGGGTGTACGGCCTCCAGGGCGGGGTCCATCAACCCGTCCTCGGGTGACGCAATCTGCCCCGGATTTAGGTTCGGTGCTCCTGCAGGGGCGATATCCCGAGCATTGTCCGGCAGCAGGTCTAAGCCGTGCTCATTGTGACTGTCCGGCGCTCCTGGCATAGGCTCGAATTCGATGAAGATCAAGTCTCCGTGGATATCGGCCGTGTAGTTTAGGTTTCCGAACCTGACCTGATGGCCAGGGGCGTAGCTGTCGATCTGCTCTAGATTGCCAAGCGAATTGGCCCGCAGTGCGAAGCCACCGAACACGAAGATCTGTCCGGGGAGAAAAGTCTCACCCTGGACCGTGTTGTTGTCGACGATTGAAGGAGCCATCGAGCCTTGCAGCGACGACACAGAGGAACTCTCAATGAAAGCACCAATGTCGGTGCCAAAACCGGCGGATCTCGGGTAGGGGGTCCCGATCTGTGCATCTAAGGCTAATGGTAACAGGAGGCAAGGGACACAATGTTTACCCAGGTTTGGGCCCTCTCGATGGAGGTAAAACCCTACTTCCTGCTTGATTGATATTGATGATATGGGTGTTACAAGAGTTGATCTACCACGAGATCGTAGAGGCTAAACCCTAGAAGCTAGCCTATGATGATTATGATTGTTGTGATCATCCTTATACAGACCAAACCCTCCGGTTTATATAGACACCGGAGGGGGCTAGGCTTTACACAGAGTCGGTTAAAAAGAAGGGAATCTAATATCCGGATCGCCAAGCTTGTCTTCCACGCAATGGAGAGTCCCATCCGGACATGGGACGAAGTCTTGAGTCTTGCATCTTCACGGTCCAACAGTCCGGCCAAAGTATATAGTCCGGCTGTCCCGATACCCCCTAATCCAGGACTCCCTCAGATCCCCCCTCCGGTAGGGTGCCGAAACAGGGTCCCGGTTGTTTTTTTGTGGCTAGAAAGGCTTGCGGCGGCCGAACTCCCGATCTAGGTTTTTTTGGGGTTTCTGTATTTATAGAAATTTTTGGTGTCGGTTTCACGTCAGGGGGGGGTCTCCGAGTTAGCCACGAGGTAGGGGCACGCCTAGGGGGTAGGGCGCGCCCTCCACCCTCGTGGATGACTCGGGACTCTTATGGCCCAACTCATTTGCTCCGGGGCTTCTTATGGTCCATAATAAATCTCCATAAATTGGCAAGTCAATTGGACTCCGTTTGGTATTCCTTTTCTGTAGAAGTCAAAAACAAGGAAAAAACAGAAACTGACACTAGGCTCTAGGTTAATAGGTTAGTCCTAAAAATCATATAAAATAGCATATTAATGCATATAAAACATCCAAGATGGATAATATAATAGCATGGAACCATAAAAAATTATAGATACGATTGAGACGTATCAGGCTCAGGATACCTCTCTGATACTCGGAGTGACAAATCCTAATCTCGATCTATGCCAACTCAACAAACACCTTCGGAGACATACCTATAGAGTGTAGAGCATCTTTATAATCATCCAGTTACGTTTTGATGTTTGATAGCACACAAGGTATTCCTCCGGTATCCTAGAGTTGGATAATCTCATAGTCAAAGGAATATGTATTTGACATGAAGAAAGCAATAGCAATAAAACTGAATGATCAATATGCTAAGCTAATGGATGGGTATTGTCCATCACATCACTCTCCTAATGATGTGATCCCATTATCAAATGACAGCTCATGTCTATGGTTAGGAAACCTTCACCATCTTTGATCAATGAGCTAGTCAAGTAGAGGCTCACTAGGGACAGAGTGTTTGTCTATGTATTCACACATGTATTTAGGTTTCCGATCAATACAATTCTAGCATGAATAATAAACATTAATCATGAATAAGGAAATATAAAATAACAATATTATTATTGCCTCTAGGGCATATTTCCTTCAGTATTTGAGAAAAAACCAGAATAACCATCTAGAAAGTAGAAGTGTGTATGTTTGGATAGTCTTTCTAGCATTTGATCAATAAAAGGTAGAGGGTAATGATATTTTCTAGTAGCTTTATTTTATTTTGTAAAATCAATTACCATTCTGTAACCTGTAACAATTCTTTGCGGGATCAATTCATTCTTATCATTGGGAACAACTGTAATACCTCCCTTCTTAGGGACACAAAGAACATGACTTACCCATCTAATATCAGCATTAGGATAAATTATACCTGCTTCCAGAAGCTTTAATATTTCATTTCTTACCACTTCCTTCATCTTAGGATTTAACCATCGCTGATGATCAACAACTGGTTTAGCATCAGGCTCCATATTAATTTTATGCTGACATACCGTGGAACTAATGCCCTTAAGATCATCGAGAGTACATCCAACAGCAACACGGTGCTTCTTCAGAGTTTTCAATAATTTCTTTTCCTCATGCTCTGAAAGGTTAACACTAATAATAACAGGATATATCTTCTTGTCATCTAGATAAGCATATTTGAAAGTATCAGGCAATTGTTTAAGATCAAACACAGGATCACTCAGGGTGGTAGAGGATCTCCAAGAGTTTCAACAGGAAAATTGTATTTCAAAACAAGTATCTCTTTAAAGAATATCTCGTCTAATTCCCTTCTTTCATTCATAAACATATCATTTTCATGGTCTAGCAAATATTATTCTAAAGGGTCAGTAGGAGGCACAACAATAGAAGCAAGACCAATAATTTCATCTTTACTAGGAAATTCTTTCTCATGGGGGTGTCTACAAAATTTGGAGAAATTAAACTCATGGGACACATCCCCAAAATTCAAACTAACTGTTTGTTTCTCGCAACCTATCTTAGCATTGGCAGTGTTCAAGAAAGGTCTACCAAATATAATGGGACAAAAATCATCTTGTGGGGAACCAAGAACAAGAAAATCAGTAGGGTATTTTATTTTCCCACAGAAGACTTCAATATCTCTAACAATCCCAATTGGTGATATAGTATCTCCATTAGCAAGCTTAATAGTAACATCAATTTCCTCAATTTCAGCAGGTGCAATATAATTCATAATTTCTTGATACAAGGTAAAGGGAATTGCACTCTCACTAGCACACACATCACATAATCCATGATAACAATGATCTCCTATTTTAACAGAAACAACAGGCATGCCAACAACTGGTCTATATTTATATCTATCATCGAGTTTAGCAATTCTAGCAGCTCCATCAAAAAACATAACATGCACATCAATATTATCAACCAAGAGATCTTTAACCATAGCAATACTAGGTTCAACTTTAATTTGTTCAGGAGGTGTAGGTGTTCTAGTATAACTCTTACGAACCACGGCTAAAGGTTTAGCATGTTCCCTTATTCTAACAGGAGAAGAGGGTTTCTCAATGTAAGCAGTTAGAACAATAGGATCAACACTATAAGTAATAATTTCCACTTCAGCCTTACTAGCTTCTACTATTTTTACTTCAATGGGAGGATGATATTTAAACCACTTCTCCTTAGGTAGATCAACATGAGTAGCAAATGATTTGTAGAATGTGGCTACTGTCTCAGAGTCAAGTCCATATTTAGTGCTAAATTCACGAAAAGCATCAGTATCCATAAAAGATTTAACACAATCAAACTTAAGGTTTATACCTGACTCCTTACCTTTGCCGAGCTCCCAATCTTTAGAGTTGCTTTTAATTCTTTCCAATAAATCCCATTTGAATTCAACAGTCCTTCTTCATAAAAGAACCAGTACAAGAGGTATCGAGTATGGATTGATCATTATGAGAAAGCCCAGGATAAAAATTCTGAATAATATTTTCTCTTGAAAGCTCATGATTGGGGCATGAATATAGCATTGACTTAAGCCTTCCCCAAGCTAGAGTGATATTGTCTCCTTCATGAGGCCAAAAATTATATATATAATTCTGATCATGATGAATCAGATGCATAGGATAAAACTTCTGATGAAATTCCAATTTCAGTCGGTTGTAGTTCCAAGCCCCGATATCATCGTATAGCTTATACCATGTCAATGCCTCTCCCTTCAAAGATAAATAGAATACCTTCTTCTAGACTTCATCCTCGGGCAAACCTACAAGCTTAAATAATCTACAAACTTCATCCACATATATTAGATGCATATCAGGATGTAGTGTTCAATCTCCTGCATAAGGATTAACCAGCAGTTTCTCTACCATACCCGAAGGAATTTCATAATAAATATTTTCAGTAGGTTCAGTAGGTTGAGGAGAAACTCTTTGTTCTTCTTATCGGGGTGAAGATACCCCGAACAAGCCCCTCAAAGGATTATTTTCCATAGTGAGAAGTGAAAGTAAATTTCAGCAGACAATATATTTTCCCTAGCAACGACGCCAGAAAAGAGTCTTGATGACCCACAAGTACAGGGGATCTATCTTAGTCCTTTCAATAAGTAAGAGTGTCTAACCCAACGAGGAGCAGAAGGAAATGACAAGCGGTTTTCAGCAAGGTATTCTCTGCAAGCACGAAAATTATCGATAACAGATAGTTTTGTGATAAGGTAATTCATAACGGGTAACAAGTAACCAGTGTAAGTAAGGTGAAGCAAGGTGGCCCAATCCTTTTTGTAGTGAAGGACAAGCCTGGACTAACTCTTATATAAAGCAAAGTGCTCCCGAGGACACATGGGAATTACTGTCAAGTTACTTCTCATCATGCTCATATGATTCACGTCTGTTACTTTGATAATTTGATATGTGGATGGACCGGTGGTTGGGTGTTGTCCTTACTTGGACAAGCCTCCCACTTATTATTAACCCCTCTCACAAGCACCCGCAACTACGAAATAATAATTAATATAAACCTAAGTATAGCATGAAACATGTGGATCCAAATCAGCCCTTACGAAGCAACACATAAACTAGGGTTTAAGCTTCTATCATTCTAGCAACCCATCATCTACTTATTACTTCCCAATGTCTCCGCCTAGGCCCAAAACATAGTGAAGTGTCATGTAGGCGATGTTCACATAACACCACTAGAGGAAAGACAACATACATCTCATCAAAATATCAAAGGAAAACCAAATTCACATGATTACTTATAACAAGACTTCTCCCATGTCCTCAGTAACAAACGTAACTACTCACAAAGCATATTCATGTTCATAATCAGAGGAGTAATAATTATCATTAAGGATCTGAACATGTGATCTTCCACCAAATAAACCAACTAGCATCAATGCTACCTCTTGAGCATGCGTTGGTTTTTCCCTTGAAGAGGAAAGGGTGATGCAGCCAAGTAGCATAAGTATTTCCCTTAGTTTTTGAGAAACAAGGTATCAATCTAGTAGGAGGCTTCTCAAAAGTCCCACACACCTACACAAACAAACAAGAACCTCGCAACCAACGCGATAAAGGGGTTGTCAATCCCTTCACGGTAACTTGCAAAAGTGAGATCTAATAGAGATACTAAGATAAGATAAATATTTTTGGTATTTTATGGTATATATTGGAAAGTAAAAGATGCAAATGAAAGTAGATGGAAAACTTATATGATAAAGGATAGACCCGGGGCCCATAGGTTTTACTAGTGGCTTCTCTCAAGATAGCATAAGTATTACGGTGGGTGAACAAATTACTATCGAGCAATTGATAGAAAAGTGCATAGTTATGAGATTATCTAGGCATGATCATGTATATAGGCATCACGTCCGTGACAAGTAGATCGAAACGATTCTGCATCTACTACTGTTACCCCACACATCGACCGACTCCTGCCTGCATCTAGAGTATTAAGTTCAAGAAGAACAGAGTAACGCATTAAGAAAGATGGCATGATGTAGAGGGATAAACTCATGCAATATGATATAACCCCCATCTTTTTATCCTCGATGGAAACAATGCAATACGGTCCTTGCTGCCCCTGCTGTAACTGGGAAAGGACACTGCAATATTGAACCCAAAGCTAAGCACTTTTCCCATTGCAAGAAAGATCAATCTAGTAGGCCAAACCAAACTGATAATTCGAAGAGACTTGCAAAGATAACCAATCACACATAAAAGAATTCATATGAGATTCAAATATTTCTCATAGATAAACTTGATCAGAAACCCACAATTCATCGGATCTCGACAAACACACCGCAAAAAGAGTTACATCGAATAGATCTCCAAGAAGATCGAGGAGAACTTTGTATTGAGATTCAAACAGAGAGAATAAGCCATCTAGCTAATAAGTATGGACCCGAAGGTCTGTGGTAAACTACTCACAACTCATCGGAGAGGCCTTGGAGATGATGTAGAGGCCCTCCATGGTCGATTCCCCCTCCGGTGGAGCGCCAACGAAGGCTCCAAGATGGGATCTCGCGGATACAGAAGGTTGCGGCGGTGGAATTAGGTTTTCGTGGTGCCCCTCGATAGTTTCAGGGTACAGGAGTATATATAGGCGGAGGAAGTACATCGGTGGAGCAACGAGGGGCCCACGAGGGTGGGGGGCACGCCGGGCACCCTCGTGGCCGCCTCGTTTGTTTCTTGACGTCCACTCCAAGTCTCATGGTTTGCATTTGTCCCAAAAATATCGCTCCCGAAGGTTTCATCCCGCTTGGACTCCGTTTGATATTCCTTTTCTTCGAACCACTGAAATAGGCAAAAAACAACAATTCGGGCGGGGCCTCTGGTTAGTAGGTTAGTCCCAAAAATGATATAGAAGTGTAAAGTAAAGCCCATAAACATCCAAAACAGGCAATATAATAGCATGGAATGATAAAAAATTATAGATACGTTGGAGACATATCAAGCATCCCCAAGCTTAATTCCTTCTCGTCCTCGAGTAGGTAAATGATAAAAACATAATTTTTGATGTTGAATGCTACCTAGCATAATTCTCAATGTAATTTTCTTTATTGTGGCATGAATGTTCAGATCCAAATGATTCAAAATAAAAGTTCATATTGACATGATAAACAATAATACTTCAAGCATACTTAACAAAGCAATCATGTCTTATCAAAATAGCATGGCTAAAGAAAGTTATCCCTACAAAATCATATAGTCTGGCTATGCTCTATCTTCATCACACAAAGTATTTAATCATGCACAACCCCGATGACAAGCCAAGCAATTGTTTCATACTTTAGTATTCTCAAACTTTTTCAACTTTCACGCAATACATGAGCGTGAGCCATGGACATAACACTATATGTGGAATAGAATGGTGGTTGTGGAGAAGACAAAAAGGGAGAAGGTAGTCTCACATCAACTAGGCGTATCAGCGGGCTATGGAGATGCCCATTAATAGATATCAATGTGAGTGAGTAGGGATTTCCATGCAACGGACGCACTAGAGCTATAAATGTATGAAAGCTCAAGAAAAGAAACTAAGTGGGTGTGCATCTAACTTGCTTGCTGATACGTCTATTTTGCATCATGCTTTTATATCGATATTTATTGCATTATGGGCTGTTATTACACGTTATGTCACAATACTTATGGCTATTCTCACTTATTTTACAAGGTTTATCATGAAGAGGGAGAATGCCGATAGCTGGGATTTTGGCTGGAAAAGGAGCAAATATTGGAAATCTATTCTGCATAGCTCCAAAAGTTCAGAAACTCCACGAAAGTCAATTTTGGAATTAATAAGAATTATTGAGCAAAGAAAGTACCAGAGGGGCCCACACCCTGGCCATAAGGGTGGGGGGCGCGCCCCCAGTCTCGTGGGCCCCCCGGTGGCCCTCTGGTGTCCATCTTCTGCTATATGAAGGCTTTTACCCTAGAAAAAATCATAAGGAAGCTTACGGGACGAAACTCCGCCGCCACGAGGCGGAACCTTGGCGGAACTAATCTAGGGCTCCGGCGGAGCTGTTCTACCGGGGAAACTTCCCTCCGGGAGGGGGAAATCATCATCATCACCAACAATCCTCTCATCGGGAGGGGGTCAATATCCATCAACATCTTCATCAGCACCATCTCCTCTCAAAACCCTAGTTCATCTCTTGTATCCAATCTTGTATTAAAACCACAAATTGGTACCTGTGGGTTGCTAGTAGTGTTGATTACTCCTTGTAGTTGATGCTAATTGGTTTATTTGGTGGAAGATCATATGTTCAGATCCTTAATGCATATTAATACTACTCTAATCATGAATATGAATTTGCTTTGTGAGTAGTTATGTTTTTCCTGAGGACATGGGTGACGTCTTGCTATTAGTAGTCATGTGAATTTGGTATTCGTTTGATATTTTGATGAGATGTATGTTGTCTCTCCTCTAGTGGTGTTATGTGAACGTCGACTACATGACACTTCACCATTATTTGGGCCTAGAGGAAGGCATTGGGAAGTAATAAGTAGATGATGGGTTGCTAGAGTGACAGAAGCTTAAACCCTAGTTTATGCGTTGCTTCGTAAGGGGCTGATTTGGATCCACTAGTTTCATGCTATGGTTAGGTTTACCTTAATACTTCTTTCGTAGTTGCGGATGCTTGAAATATGGGTTAATCATAAGTGGGATGCTTGTCCAAGAAAGGGTAGTACCCAAGCACCGGTCCACCCACATATCAAATTATCAAAGTACCGAATGCGAATCATATGAGCGTGATGAAACTAGCTTGACGATAATTCCCATGTGTCCTCGGGAGTGCTTTTCTCATTATAAGAAATTGTCCAGGCTTGTCTTTGGCTACAAAAAGGATTGGGCCACCTTGCTGCACTTTATTTACTTTCATTTCTTGTTACCCGTTGAGGGAGTCCTGGATTGAGGGGTCCTCGGATAGCCGGACTATATGTGAATGCCGGACTGTTGGACTATGAAGATACAAGATTGAAGACTTCGTCCCGTGTCCGGATGGGACTCTCCTTTGCGTGGAAGGCAAGCTTGGCAATTCGGATATGTAGATCTCCTTCTTTGTAACCGATTTGTGTAACCCTAGCCCCCTCCGGTGTCTATATATACCAGAGGGTTTAGTCCGTAGGACAACAATCATAATCATAGGCTAGCTTCTAGGGTTTAGCCTCTACGATCTCGTGGTAGATCAACTCTTGTAATACTCATATCATCAAGGTAAATCAAGCAGGAATTAGGGTATTACCTCCATCGAGAGGGCCCGAACCTGGGTAAAAACATCGTGTCCCCTGCCTCCTGTTACCATTAGCCTGAGACACACAGTTCGGGACCCCCTACCCGAGATCCGCCGGTTTTGACACCGACATTGGTGCTTTCATTGAGAGTTCCACTGTGCCGTCGCGATAAGGCTTGATGGATCGCATTGTTGTCAAGGACAACGTCACCTCCAGAGGATCCCTGGTTGTAGGCCAGACTCTCCGGCTGGGCGGTTTCGTCATGACCGCCCGTTTGGCTGCCACGCTGACGATGACTTCTCAGGTCATCAAGAACAGCCTCCACGTCAGCTCGGAATTCACCAAGCGGATGGATCCAATGGAGCTCTCGTCCATGAACGAGCTCTTGGATCGCATCGCCGCCCTAGGAGTCGCTACGGACTATGATCTGGTCGGGCTTAAACTCGACCAAAGGGAGATTAACTCTCCGCCGGTCACCCATCAGATAGCGGTGGTGGAGGAACAAAACAACAATTCTTCCCCTATTTTGACGATGAACTATGTCCGAATTCCCGAGCTCTCCGAGCCGGGTACCCGTCTACGGGAGGACATGGCCTAGGCTCCGAACTTAGAATCAGGCAATGGGCCACAAATATTGGGCAACATCCTGGAGCTCGAGCTGCCAAGCTCAGGAGCTCCTTTGCCCCTGGGTCTCAGATTGGGTCAGGATGTGGACTCAAGTCTACCCACCCACCCAGACACAAGTGATCTTTCCCACATCAGACAAGAGCCCCAAGAGACAGTACACCACTTCTGGGCCAGATTCCTCCTTGTAATGAGCAAGGTTAAGGACTGTCACGAGGAAGACGCAATCTCGTTCTTTTGCAAAAAATTTACGGACTAGGGAATTCTCAATGCCATAAGTCGCCGTGACATAGCACACTTTTCTGACTTGACGGCCATAGTACATAAGTACTGTGCGATGCAAAGCACCTGGTAAACCCAACCAATATTCTGGGATCCTCCGGCCCTAACTAAACCCCTTGTCCAAACTAAAAGGGTGCGCTCTCGCAAGTCACCCAATCCAATTACAAAGAAGCCAAAGCCCTCTATAGGGCGTGTAACCGTACTGGAGGGATGGCTCAATAGGCCATGCAAAATTCACAGCACACTGAGCATAGTACCAACTCACAGCCTTAGAGCATGTTGGATACTCCGGTAGCTGGCCAAGAGCGGCGAGGACCTTCTCATCAGCAACACCGCAGAGCACCATCCCGCAGAAAATAAAAATACAGTACTGACAGTCTTCGAGACTTTCGCCTCAAATAATAGGCACAAGCGAGCGCTCCGCAGCCTCGCCGAAGTCTGCCACGTTGCAGCAATAAACCCGTGGAATGTCACGGCCATAGCCTTCAATGCCAGTGATGAACCTCAATTCCGAACAGTCCGAGCACCAGCAACTTTGGTCCTTAGTCCAATTGTGGACGGCTTCCGGCTTACTAAAGTGCTCATGGACGGCGGTAGCGGATTAAACCTCATCTATGAGGAAACTCTTAACAAAATGAAAATAGATAAGAGCCGCATTGAGCAAAGCAGCACGACCTTCAGAGGAATCATCCCTAGTCGGGAGGCACAATGCGCGGGAAAAATAACACTGGATGTGGTATTCAGCAAGTCGGAGAATTATAGGTCTGAAGAAATCACATTCCATGTGGCCCCGTTTAACAACGGATACCATGCCCTTTTAGGGCGGGATGCATTCACAAGCTTCCAAGCTATACCCCATTACGGGTACATGAAGCTTAAGATGCCGGGGCCCAATGGAATCATCACTCTAGCCAGTGATCCGAACATAGCACTCCGCGTCGAAAATAAGACTGCCGCACTAGCCCTGGAGGCATTATACGAAGGCCTCACGGCCGAAGAGCTAACTGCGCTGCGCTCCACAGTGGACAGGGACGACATGATACTCGACAAATGACCCAAGTCCACCTCTTTTAAACCAGCAGATGAAATAGTGAAATTCCAGGTCCATCCAACAGATCCTACAAAAGCAGCATCAATTGGGGCACAACTGAACCCAACAATAGACGCCGCACTATGAGAGTTCTTGCACGAGAATTGGGACATCTTCGCCTGGCATCCTTCAGACATGCCAGGTATCCCACGCAGGCTGGCCGAGCATAGCCTAAACATACTAAAGGGATACAAGCCAGTCAAGCAGACTCTTCAGCGCTTTTCAGAACCCAAGCGACAAGCCATGGGGGAAGAGCTAGCCAAGCTACTCGAGGCCGGATTCATCAGAGAAATTAAACATCCGGATTGGCTAGCACACTTGGTGATGGTACCAAAGAAGGACAAATCCTGGCGCCTATGCGTCGATTTCAAGGACCTTAATAAGGCTTGCCCCAAGGATCCCTTCCCCCTCCCCTGCATCGATCAAATAATCGACGCTACCGCAGGACATGACTCATTGTGTTTCCTCGATGCATACTCTGGATACCATCAAATCAGGATGGCAGAGTCCGATCAAGCCGCAACGGCATTTATCACTCCATACGGCCCCATCTGTTTTAACACCATGCCTTTCGGGCTCAAAAACGCCGGTACAACCTATCAACGCATGATTCAGACATGCCCGGAAACCGAAGTGGGCAAAACAGTGGAGGCATACGTAGATGACGTCGTCAGCAAAACCATACACGTCGAATCTTTAATAGACGACTTGAGGCTTACGTTCGACAATCTCCAAACATATGACATCAAGCTCAACTCAGAAAATGCGTTTTCGGTGTACCTGCCAGAAAGCACTTGGGCTCCATCGTTTCCAATAGAGGAATCGAAGCAAACCTGACTAAAATCCGAGCTTTGTCACAGTTGGCTACCCCAACAAACCTCAAGCAAATCCAGAAATTAACTGGATGCATGTCCACCTTAAGCCGCTTTATCTCCCGATTAGGAGAAAAGGCACTACCTCTTTATCGCCTTCTTCGACGCACCGAACACTTCGAGTGGACGGATGCGCCCACGGCCGGACTGGAGGAAATAAAATCCCTCTTGGCCACCAATCCAATCTTGGCCGCGCCAAATGTCGGCGAACCAGTGCTGCTATATATAGCTGCAACAATCAGGTTGTAAGCGCAGTGCTCGTCATCGAACGAGAGACAGATGGACATAAGTTCCCACTTCAAAAGCCGGTATACTACATATCCACTGTCCTCACTCCATGCAAGTCACGGTACCCACATTATCAAAAGATAGCATATGCGGTCTTCATGGCATCCCAAAAACTATGACACTATTTTCAAGAGTGTTCAATCACGGTGGCCTCCGAAGTACCACTCAATGACATAATAAATAACCGCGATGCCACAGGCCGGATTTCTAAATGGGCTATAGAACTCCTCCGTTCGACATAACATACAAACCACGATGAGCCATTAAGTCGCAAGTACTGGTTAACTTCGTCGCCGAATGGACAGAAGCCGAACTCCCTAAAGAGTATGGCGCGTACTCCAACTGGATCATGCCCTTTGACGGCTCTAAGATGCTAGCTAGTCTAGGGGCAGGCGTCGTCCTGACATCCCCCACCGGTGATACAGTCCAATACGTACTCCAAATACTTTACACAGATTCCAACAATGCAGCCGAATATGAGACCTTGTTGCATGGTCTTCGAATGGCAGTCTCCATGGGCATCCAACGCCTACAAGTGCGTGGGGATTCAAATCTCGCAATATCTCAAATAAACGGAGACTTTGACACCAAGGACCCAAAAATGGCGGCCTACCGCAATGCCGTCCTTAAAATGTCAACTCGGTTCGAGGGGCTCAAATTCCACCATGTGGTTCGAGAAAACAATCAAGTGGCGGATATTCTTGCCCGCATCAGTGCTAAACGCGACCCCGTCCCACCTAATATCTTTTTGGAAAGGTTGTTCAAGCCATCTGTGATATGAGAAGGAGAGACCGGCAATACCAGTCCGGATCCGAATACAACCCCAGATCCCGAACACTCTGACGTAATCGGAGGCTCAGCCGCCGAAATAACGCCTTCGGCCCACGTGATTATGGCTGTCATCGCCCCGTGGACAGAACCATTCTTTGCCTACTTAAATAGGCAAGAATTCCTGAGGACTAAAACGAGGCATGTTGCATTGTGCGGTGGTATAAAGCCTACAAAGTCCACGAGGGCAAGCTTTATAAGAAAAGCGCGACTAGAGTGCTCCAAAGGTGCATCTCCGAAGAGGAAGGGCGGCAGCTCTTGCCGGAAATCCATGCTAGACTCGACAGCCATCACGCCACAACCCGGGCGCTCATAAGCAAGTCCTTCTGTACAGGTTTTTACTGGCCTACAGCCCGGGCAGACGCACAGGACCTCGTCCAACATTGCATCGGTTGCCAGCTTTTTGCATATCAAAGCCATATGCCACCTACCGCCCTCCAAACAATCCCCACAACTTGGCCCTTTGTGGTCTGAGGGCTCGATATGGTTGGACCCCTTAAAGGAGGAAGCCATAGGAAGAAATACTTGTTGGTCATGGTCGATAAATTCACCAAATGGATAGAAGCCAAGCCAGTTAAAACGGACGAGTCCGGACCAGTGATAGACTTCATATCTAGGGTCGTACACCGTTACGGTGTCCCCCACAGCATCATCACCGATAACGGCTCAAACTTCACAGCCGACGAGGTGAAAGCCTGGTGCGGCAAAATGGACATAAAACTCGATTATGCCTCCGTCTATCACCCCCAAACAAACGGTCAAGTCAAACGAGCGAATGGTCTTACCATGAGCGGCATCAAACCCAGAATAGGGTGACCCTTGAAGGAATCAGATACGCACTGGGTCGAGGAGCTCTACTCCGTACTATGGGGGCTGCGGACCACGCCAAATCGCACAACCAGATACACACCATTTTTTATGGTGTACGGCGCAGAGGCAGTGCTACCCTGCGATATCATCCATGACTCACCTAGGGTGCGCATGTACAAAGAGAGAGAAGCCGAGCTGGATCGGCAGGACGGCTTAGATGCCCTAGAGGAGGAGCGTGATGTCGCAAAGGCCCGTTCCGCATTCTATCAACAGCAGGCTCGAAGGTATCAAAGCAGAGAAGTACGGGCCAAAACTTATAACATTGGCGAACTCGTTCTACGCCTACCAGAGAAGAAAAAGGACAAGCTCAAGCCAAATGGGAGGGTCCCGTCATCATTGATAAAGTTCTCACCGGAGGAGCGTACCGTCTGTGTGACGCATCAGATAATCGACTCGAGCCGAACCCATGGAACACAACCAGACTACGAAGATTCTACGCCTAGTGCCGAACTCTGTGTTTGTATCCTTACCTCTATCTTCCCTTTTAAATTATATCATTTCTCTCTCTCCTCTTTATATATATAGCTTTAAAAGCTTCAAGTATGCTTTGACCGCACACTCATGCCGTGCTATGCGCGCTTAATATACCTGGGGGCTTCTTATATGGAAGCTTAATATAATTATCTTTTGGGCTTTATGCCCATCACATATGCGCCATTTCACCATAGGTGCCTTTTTTCACCATTATATGCATCGATATGACTTAAGTTTTGGCCAAGCTTGGTTGCGTGGCTCTTGTGTTTATGCCCTACATTCCCGTTAATTCGGCTAGGGCATAAGGGGAGCACCTCTGCGATTGTTACTGCTGGGTCAGCCGGATGTGTACCTCATACTGGATGAAGCCGAAAGCTAGTGTTCTTAAGGGAATATTCGGTCAATGAACAAAAGATGTCTCTTACTTATTACAAAACATGACCCTAGATGATTATATCCTGCATCATTTTTCGCAGTTCGGGCATGCACATTACTATATGCACACCCAGGGAAAGGAACCCTTAACGGAACTATTCTCCCTGGAAGATGTTTCTTACTACCCATGTAATATAACCTAACTAGTTGGGTACTTGTCTGTTCAAGCACTTATGACCCCTACACCTGGTTTCCACGTGTGAACTGGTTTTCACATAACCGAGCGGGTATTCGGATACACTCCAGACTGTCGGGTCCAGAGGTTGAAGCGAAAAGGTCCGCCAAGACAAATGATTTACAATCCGGCTAGGGACAAAAATATGTCCTTTGAAGCACAAAGTCACTTAGAATGACTAAACTCTTCTTCTATACCATCCAATAGGCTGTCTAACCTACAATCCTGTTGGGAAATACTTAGCGGCTAATGCTACCTGGTCATATACCAGACTTACAAGGATTTCTTTCCCATACGACCCTACAGGTTCGACCTCGGCCATGTGGTTCGGGTCAGCCTTGGTGTATCGCGTCTTCACCATGGCCCAGGCTTCCTTCGCACCTTGTCGGCAGGCCGATATCTTCCATAATCGGAAGCACCGCCGCGCTCCCTGGAGCATCTCCACAAGCTCCCCCATGCCTCCTGGAAGGGAGACGGATGGCCACAAGGCTTGGGCAATGCCCTGCATCACCTGCCGAACTTGTTCATGGAGTTGTGAGAGCTCCTACAGAAGACGCCTGCAGATCCGGGTATCTCCTCTTTGGGACGACCTGTCAGCATGCCTACACACATAGTTCTGTTAGCACGCTTCTTCGCCGAACTTTGTAGAGGTTCGTTAGAGCACTTACTGAATATGCCGCGTCGAAGCCTCTTATTCTCCTTTATGAAGTCAGCAAGCTGGGCTCAAACATCCTTCGATTCGACGTCTAGTCGAGTGTTCATGTCCTGGAGAGTATTTTTCTCCTTTATAACCTTTGTGAGCACACGCTCGCCAGCCTTCAGCCGTCACCAAACATGTTGCTCATCCTCTGGTACGATCTCCGGATTGCCTCATGCCGAATACTAAACTGGTACATGCCATGACATTATTTTCGGTCAAAACAAATATTACCAGATGGGTACTTGTAGACTCCTCCATTACGGCAGTTGCGGCCTGCAGTTGGGCTTTGCACTCCTCCAGCTCTTTAGACAGCTGTGTACTCTTCTTTGTCAGAACCTATGAACACAAGGAGCCTTAAATTAGTTGTGCCAACTGTTTCAAGTCTCAGGGGCTACTGATATACATACTTATCAAATTTCCTTACCCGTATATCCTTTATGTAGGCCACCTTGAGCAGCTCAGATGTACGCGTCCCCTGAGTTGAAGGCACTGAACGCCTCTTCGTAGAAATTAGGGTCGCGTAGTGTGGCCCGTCGGCTCCTATGATTCATGGCGCTTTCCACTTCAGAGTTTGTAGCGGAGAATCCATCCGCATCCTCTGTAGGAGGATCGTCCGTGTTGACCTCCGCCCTTAAGTCCGGCCTCGGAGTCCGGCTGGTGGAGGCGTGGCCGGCAGGCTCTCCGGATTCCTTTTTGGAAGTTGGGACTCCGGTCTTACTTACCTGTGATACAGGGAGCAAGCCAGGATAATCAGCTATGATGGCCACCAACCCACCATCATAGCTTAACAGATAAAATGTCCAGTCGACGAGCTGTACAAATGTGTCCGGATCTTCTTTGAGTCCGGGGTCGAGGGCCCGGTCGGGGTCCTCTGGCTGTGGAGATGAGCTGTGAACCTCCCTCATAGCTTTTTGCAGTTCCTGCTATGAATTGGCAATGTAAATATTTATGCTAAAGAATGCGGGAAAGACTGGAATAAAAGATAGCCGCTCACCCAGCTTGGGGGGTTGTACATGGAGAATCCATCCCGTGGCTTGATACAGATGAACTCCTCTTCTTCTCCTTTGTACAAATCAGACAATATCTTCGCCAGAGTGGCAGGGGAATCCGGACCTTTGCAGCCGCAACGGGTGGTGTCATCTTCTCCATTGAAGGGCCACATGGGTTTCCCCTGATATTGAAGTGGCTGCACTCCCCGCATTATACATATGGACATAACCTCAATTATTGTCAGCTCTAATTTGGCGAGCGTCTTTATCCTGTCCACCAGAAAAAGGATCTCTCTGTTATCTTCCTCCTGGGGGCTCCGGGGACGCCATCTGTGGCGTTTCTTCAGTGGGGCATTTAGAAACTCGGGAAGGCCCTTTTGAATAGGGTCCGGAAGAGGGCCATCCTCCATATAGAACCACTCCGAAGGCTAGTCTTTGGATGTCTTCTTCGGGGTACCGGATAGGTATCCGATCCCGGCGATGCACCATATTTCGGCTCCGCCCACTTGATATACCGACCCCCTCCTGAGTGCGGGGTACGAGGCAGAATAGCCTCTTCCACAGCTCAAAATGAGCTTCGCAATCCAGAAATAGCTCGCAGAAGGCAACGTAGCCTGCGATATGTAGCATGGAGGCTGGGTTAAAGTTATGCAGCTGGAGTACGTAGAACTCTAGGAGCCCGCGGAGGAAAGGATGGATTGGAAATCCGAGTCCCCTCAACAAATAGGGGACAAAGCATACTCGCTCTCCCTTGGATGGGTTTGGAGAACTCTCCGCTTGCTCCCCGCCATTATAAGTGGCTAGTCCAGCTCGAACGGGGACCATATACGCAGGCCGAAGAAACCCCTTGGTCTGCAACTCTACTAGTCGGCTGTGGGGGACCGAACATTTCTCCCAATCGCCTGGCCTAGTGCTACGGGAGCGAGAGGAGGAGCCACGACGGCTGGCCATGGTGGTATGGGTTTTTTCGGGCGCGCTCTGATGGATACTCGCTGGGATGAGATGGTGTGATCTGAGGATTCCCGTCTTAAGTAGATGCTTTACTCACTTGGTCGGGGTGGCAAATGTAAAAATGCCCCGACTTCTCGTATTCGCTCGACACCTGGAGACAACCATTATTAAAGCACATAATTCGTGGAGTGCAACATTAATGAGAAACCGGACACTGCGTGTTACGACAGGTACTCTGGAGAATTTTTAGAAGAACCCGCCTTGGAATGCCGAAGACAATCTGCGCGAACCCGCCCTGGTTCGGGGGCTACTGAGGGAGTCCTGGATTGAGGGGTCCTCGAACAGCCGGACTATATGCGAATGCCGGACTGTTGGACTACGAAGATACAAGATTGAAGACTTCATCCCGTGTCCGTATGGGACTCTCCTTTGCGTGGAAGGCAAGCTTGGCAATTCGTATATGTAGATCTCCTTCTCTGTAACCGACTCTGTGTAACCCTAGCCCCCTCCGGTGTCTATATAAACCTGAGGGTTTAGTCCGTAGGACAACAATCATCATAGGCTAGCTTCTAGGGTTTAGCCTCTACGATCTTGTGGTAGATCAACTCTTGTAATACTCATATCATCAAGATTAATCAAGCAGAAAGTAGGGTATTACCTCCATCGAGAGGGCCCGAACCTAGCTAAAAACATCGTGTCCCCTGCCTCCTATTACCATTAGCCTTAGACACACAGTTTGGGACCCCCTACCCGAGATCTACCGGTTTTGACACCGACAACCGTTACAAATTATATTATCACAAAACCATCTATTACCTACAATTTCAGTGCTTGCAGAGAATACCTTAATGAAAACCGATTATCATTTCCTTCTGCTCCTCATTGGGTTCGACACTCTTACTTACCGAAAGGACTACGATAGATCCTCTATACTTGTGGGTCATCAAGACTCTTTTCTGGCGCCGTTGCCGGGGAGTGAAGCGCCTTTGGTGAGTGGAACTTGGTAAGGAAACATTTATATAGTGTGCTGAAATTTTCTGTCACTTGTTACTATGGAAACTAATTCTTTGAGGGGCTTGTTCGGGGCATCTTCGCCCCAAACAGTAGAGAAAAGAGTTGCTCCTCAACCTACTGAACCTACTGAAATTGTTTACTTTGAGATTCCTTCGGGTATGATAGAGAAACTGCTAGCTAATCCCTTTGCAGGAGATGGAACATTGCATCCCGATTTACACATTATCTATGTGGATGAAGTTTGTGGATTATTTAAGATTGTAGGTATTCCTGATGATGTTGTTAATAGGAAGGTCTTCCCTTTATCTTGGAAGGGAGACACGTTGACATGGTATAGGATATGTGATGATACAGGATCTTGGAACTATAAACGATTGAAGTTGAAATTTCACCAGAAGTTCTATCCTATGCATCTTGTTCATCGTGATCGTAATTACATATATAATTTCTGGCCTCGTGAAGGAGAAAGCATCGCTCAAGCTTGGGGGAGGCTTAAGTCAATGTTATATTCATGCCCCAATCAGGAGCTCTCAAGAGATATGATTATTCAAGAAATTGATGCTCGGCTTTATCTCAATGATCGCACCATGCTCGATACTTCCTGTGCTGGTTCTTATATGCTGAAGACTATTGAATTCAAGTGGGACTTATTGGAAAGAATTAAACACAACTCTGAAGATTGGGGTTCCGACGATGGTAAGGAGTCAGGTATGACACCTAAGTTTGATTGTGTTAAATCTTTTATGGATACCGATGCTTTTCGTGGATTTAGCGCTAAATGTGGACTTGACTCTGAGATAGTAGCTTCTTTCTGTGAATCTTTTTCTACTCACGTTGATCTCCCTAAGGAGAAGTGGTTTAAATATAATCCTCCCATTGAAGTAAAAGTAGTTGCACCTGTTACAGTTGAAGAAAAGACTATCACTTATAATGATCCTATTGTTCCTACTACTTATGTTGAGAAACCACCTTTCCCTGTTAGAATAAAGGATCATGCTAAAGCTTCAACTGTGGTTCGTAAGACTAATACTAGAACATATACACCTCCTAAGCAAATTATAGTTGAACCTAGTATTGCTATGGTTAAAGATCTCCTGGCTGATAATATCGATGGGCATGCTATCTACTTCTGTGAGCAAGCTGCTAATATTGCTAAACCTAATGCTAAGATAGATAGACCTGTTGTAGGCATGTCTGTTATTTCTGTTAAAATAGGAGATCACTGTTATCATGGCTTATGTGATATGGGTGCTAGTGCTAGTGCAATACCTATTTCCTTATATGAAGAAATTATGCATGATATTGCACCCGCTGAGTTGGAAGATATTAGTGTTACAATTAAGCTTGCCAATCGAGATACTATTTCACCAATTGGGATTGTTAGAGATGTTGAAGTCTTGTGTGGGAAAGTTAAATATCCTACTGATTTTCTTGTTCTTGGTTCCCCACAAGATAGCTTTTGTCCCATTATATTTGGTAGACCCTTCTTGAATATTGTTAATGCTAAGATTGATTGTGAAAAGGATATTGTTACAATTGGCTTGGGAGATATGAAACATGAGTTTATTTTTGCTAAGTTTTGTAGACAACCCCATGACAAAGAATAGCCTAGTAGGGATGAGATTATTGGGCTTGCTTCTATTGTCGTGGCTCCTACTGATCCGTTAGAACAATATTTGCTAGACCATGAAAATGATATGTTTATGAATGAAAGAAGGGAAATAGAAGAAGTATTCCTTTAACGGGGTCCTATTCTGAAACACAACTTGCCTGTTGAAATTCTAGGGGATCCTCCTCCACCCAAGGGTGAGCCCGTGTTTGAGCTCAAACCTTTACCTGATAATCATAAATATGCTTATCTTGATGAAAAGAAGATATATCCTGTTATTATTAGTGCTAACCTTTCAGAGCAGGAAGAGGAAACATTATTGAAAACTCTTAAGAAGCACCATGCTGCTATTGGATATACTCTGGATGATCTTAAGGGCATTAGTCCCACTCTATGCCAACACAAAATTAAATTGGACGAAGGCTCCAAACCAGTTAGAGATCATCAATGACAGTTAAATCCTAAGATGAAAGAAGTGGTAAGAACTGAGATACTAAAGCTCCTTGAGGCAGGTATAATGTATCCCGTTGCTGATAGTGATTGGGTAAGTCCTGTCCATTGCGTCCCTCAGAAGGGAGGTATTACTGTCGTTCCTAACGATAAAGATGAATTGATCCCGCAAAGAATTATTACAGGTTATAGGTTGGTAATTGATTTCTGTAAATTAAATAAATCTACTAAGAAATATCATTATCCTTTACCTTTCATTGATCAAATGCTAGAAAGACTATCCAAACACTCACATTTCTGCTTTCTAGATGGTTATTCTGGTTTCTCTCAAATACCTGTGTCAGCGGACGATCAATCAAAGACCACTTTTACTTGCCCTTTCGGTACTTTTGCTTATAGACGTATGCCTTTTGGTTTATGT
The DNA here is from genome assembly GCF_018294505.1 of Triticum aestivum. Lineage (NCBI taxonomy): Eukaryota > Viridiplantae > Streptophyta > Magnoliopsida > Poales > Poaceae > Triticum > Triticum aestivum. Next base: position 521,279,677 of record NC_057795.1, on the reverse strand, counting down.
AATGCACCTGCTACCTTTCAAAGATGTATGATGGCTATATTCTCTGACTTCTGTGAAAAGATTTGTGAGGTATTCATGGATGACTTCTCCGTTTATGGATCCTCTTTTGATGATTGCTTGAGCAACCTTGATCGAGTTTTGCAGAGATGCAAAGACACTAGTCTTGTCTTGAATTAGGAAAAGTGCCACTTTATGGTTAATGAAGGCATTGTCTTGGGGCATAAATTTTTTGAAAGAGGTATTGAAGTTGATAAAGCTAAAGATGATGCTATTGAAAAGATGCCGTGTCCCAAGGACATTAAAGGTATAAGAAGTTTCCTTGGTCATGCCAGTTTTTATAGGAGGTTCATTAAGGACTTTTCTAAAATCTCTAGGCCTCTGACTAATCTATTACAAAAATATATTCCTTTTCTCTTTGATGATGATTGTGTAGAAGCATTTGAAATACTTCAGAAAGCTTTGATCACTGCACCTATTGTTCAGCCGCCTGATTGGAATTTACCCTTTGAAATTATGTGTGATGCTAGTGACTATGCTGTAGGTGCTGTTCTAGGGCAAAGAGTTGACAAGAAATTAAATGTTACCCATTATGCTAGTAAAACTCTTGATACTGCCCAGAGAAATTATGCCACTACTGAAAAAGAATTCTTAGCAGTTGTATTTGCATGTGATAAGTTCAGACCTTATATTGTTGATTCTAAAGTTACTATTCACACTGATCATGTTGCTATTAAATATTTTATGGAAAAGAAAGATGCTAAACCTAGACTTATTAGATGGGTTCTCTTGCACCAAGAATTTGATTTGCATATTATTGATAGAAAGGGAGCTGAGAACCCCGTTGTAGACAACTTGTCTAGATTAGAGAATGTTCTTGATGACCCACTACCTATTGATGATAGCTTTCCTGATGAACAATTAGCGGTCATTAATGCTTCTCGTACTGCTCCATGGTATGCTGATTATGCTAATTACATTGTTGCTAAATTTATACCACCTAGTTTCACATACCAGGAAAAGAAAAAGTTCTTTTATGATTTAAGACATTACTTCAGGGATGACCCACACCTTTATAAAGAAGGAGTAGATGGTGTTATTAGACGTTGTGTACCTGAGCATGAACAGGAACATATCCTATGCAAGTGTCACTCTGAACCATATGGAGGACACCACGCCGGAGATAGAACTGCACATAAGATATTGCAATCCAGTTTTTATTGGCCTACTCTCTTCAAAGATGCCCATAAGTTTGTCTTGTCTTGTGATGAATGTCAAAGAATCGGTAATATTAGTAGACATCAAGAAATTGCTATGAAATATTCTCTTGTTATTGAACCATTTGATGTTTGGGGCTTTGATTATATGGGACCTTTTCCTGCCTCTAATGGATATACACACATTTTAGTTCCTGTTGATTACATTACTAAGTGGGTAGAAGCTATTCCAACTAGTAGTGCTGATCATAACACCTCTATTAAGATGCTTAAAGAAGTTATTCTTCTGAGGTTTGGAGTCCGTAGATATCTCATGACTCATGGTGGTTCACATTTTATTCATGGTGCTTTTCGTAAAATGCTTGCTAAGTATGATGTTAATCATAGAATTGCATCTCCTTATCACCCACAATCTAGCGGTCAAGTAGAGTTGAGTAATAGAGAACTCAAATTAATTTAGCAAAAGACTCGATCTAGAAAGAATTGGTCCAAGAAAATTGATGATGCATTATGGGCCTATAGAACTGCATATAAAAATCCCGTGGGTATTGTCGGTGTCAAAACCGATGGATCTCGGGTAGGGGGTCCCGAACTGTGCGTCTAAGGCTAATGGTAACATGAGGCTGGGGACACGATGTTTACCCAGGTTCGTGCCCTCTCGATGGAGGTAATATCCTACTTCCTGCTTGATTGATCTTGATGATATGAGTATTACAAGAGTTGATCTACCACGAGATCAGAGAGGCTAAACCCTAGAAGCTAGCCTATGGTCTGATTGTTGTTATGTCCTACAGACTAAACCCTCCAGTTTATATAGACACCAGAGGGGGCTAGGGTTACATAGAGTCGGTTTATAGAGAAGGAGATCTACATCCGAATCGCCAAGCTTGCCTTCCACGCCAAGGAGAGTCTCATTCGGACACGGGGCGAAGTCTTCAATCTTGTATCTTCATAGTCCAACAGTCCGGCCAAAGTATATAGTCTGGCTGTCCGGATACCCCCTTATCCAGGACTCCCTCAGTAGCCCCTAAACCAGGCTTCAATGACGATGAGTCCGACACGTAGATTGTCTTCGGCATTGCGAGGCGAGTTCCATCTCCGAATACTGCAAGATAAATACCGAACACAAGGACCGTGTCCGGCTCTGCAAGATAAATTCCATATACCACCTTAGAGAGAATAATAATCCACGAATCTAATCTGCTAACAAATCTTTGAAAAGTGACATCACGCCATGGTCCAGTTTTTATTCGAACCGTTTCTTACACCTGCTTCCGCACATATTGCGAGGCGGTTTCTTTGGCACGTCTTGTCAAATCGGAGATCGTGTCCCCTTAATGCGGGATCCTCTTCAATACGGGTGTGGGTAACCCAACCGTACCATCAATTACGGTGAGTGGGGAACGAGCAGGTTCCAATAGGCAAGCGGGGAGGCATAAAGTTTCATCGCCTCTATAAAGGGGAAAGGCCTCCTCCTTTCTACCCATGCCTTCTTCTCTTTCTGCTCGCCCCTTTCCTTTCGCCCGAGCCCTATCGCCCCAGCATTCATCTTCCCCACCAACAAAGGTCCACCGAAAATGTCCGGATCCGGAGCAGGAGGCAAGTGGATGGCCTCCTCCGTCCAGGAGAAGGATATTAAATAGCTGCGGGCGGCTGGATATCTGGCCAAGAAAATCGGCCATCGTCTTCCAAAGGCGGGACAGATTGTCCCTACTCCGGAGCCACATGAGAGAGTCGTTTTCCTCCCCCATTTCGTCCGCGGGCTTGGGTTTCCCCTTCGCCCTTTTGTTCGCGGCATCATGTATTACTACGGGATTGATTTTCACGATCTATCCCCCAATTCTTTCCTCAACATTTCGACGTTTATCATCGTGTGCGAGGCCTTTCTCCGCATCTCGCCGCATTTCGGGCTCTGGCTCAAGATCTTCAATGTGAAGCCCAAAGTGGTGAATGGTGAACATGCCGAGTGCGGAGGTGCCATGGTGAGCAGGATGCCCAAGGTCACAAGGCCGACGGGTACTTTCAACGACTCCGTCAAGGAGTGGCAGCAATAGTGGTTCTATATCACTGAGCCGCGTGGCAAAAAGTGGGCCGCTGCTCCTGAGTTTCGATCTGGAGCCCCTTTGCGGCTTACGTCCTGGCCTAAGAAGGGCGTGAACCGGTCATTGTCCGACGAACTGTCAGTGATCCAGGCGCGCGTCAAAGGTATGGAGGACAAGGCCATCAGGCTTGTTGACGTGGTCCAGGTGATGCTCATTCGCCTGATCCTTCCTTGTCAGCATAGAGGCTGTGATTTGTGGGAGAATGACCCGGCCGAGCACCAAACCCTGCGGGAGCTTTTTGGCTCCTCGCATAAGGACATCTGGAAGGTGCTCTTCAAGTCCGACAAACCATGGCCGGACTCTGCCGCAGACCGGGGGTACCAATTGTCCCACCCTGCCAGTCCGGTAAGTCGTCATTATGTCCTGGATATTCGTATGTTTCATTGATATGTCCCGAGGGAGATGTTTTTTAATGTGCTTTTCCACGATCACCTCAGGGATGGACGAAGAAGGCGGAGCGGATTTATTGTCCGGCCCCACTGCCGGAAGAACCGGCGGGACCTCTTCTGACGAAGATGCTGGTCCCAGCGCCTTACAAGGCGCCAAAGAAGGAGGCCAACAAAAAGGCCAAGGAGACCAGGGGCAGTCTCCGTCGTCATGGTGCTTCGGACATGAAGTGCGAAGATTCTAGTGACCATCCATCCTTCGGCGAGGACGAGGAGGAAGAGGACGAGGAGGAGGGAGAGGATGACGAGGAAGAAGAGATCGAGTCCCCTATGAGGGGGAGGGAGAAAAGGACAGCCTCCTCGTCCTTAGAGGCAGATTCGCCTAAGAGGGGAAGAATATCCATCCCCGAGGTATCCACCATGGCTACCGATAGCAGCCCGGAGCGGGATCCCAGGGCCCAGCCCCTGGTAACCTCGTAAGTGCATGAAATCCGAATATATTCATGCATCCCAATTCTTTACTAGAATGTAGTATTTTGATTTGTACCGTACTTTTTACAGTCCGGTGAGGTCTCCTGCTCAACAGGCCTCATCGGAGGACTCGTTGAGCTCCGGTGCCTTGGAGAGCGAGACACCTCCCAGGGCCCTTTCCCCTAAGCCTGGTTGTGACACCGAGGTGTTGTCCAAAAAGGACATGAACCAGGGGGGGGCGTACCTCGGGGGCCGGACACGCGGGGAGTGGCGGTTCCCATGAACGTCGACGGCGGGGGCGATCGTGGATTCGGCCCACCGCCGGACACAGTCCCGGAGACCCTTAAGGCTCCGGGGTCAGGCAGGTAGCCCCTCTTGACTGGAGGGGCGATCCTGCTCCACCTGCGGCCTCCGTCCAACCAAAGGTGTCGGGCGGCCTGTCGACAGCACTGGAGAGTGCGTCCATCATTGATGAACATTGCGCCCTTATGGGCATGGTGATAGAAAAGATTCAGGCCGCCGATAGCGGACTGAATGAATCTTGCATCAGCCTTATAAAAGGCTTGGAGGTATGTTTGTTAGAAGATTGTCATAGTGTAGATAGCAGCCCTTGAGGCACTGTTCGGAGAGGACATGAACCGGACAGGGGATCAAAGCTCTGTCCACAGGAGACTCATCTAATGACACAGATTTATTGAATTATGAATCAGGCGTCTGCAATGACTGCCTCCTCTCATACTGCGGAGGTGTCCGGACTCAATCAGAGTCTGGAACGGGCCGAAAAGGAACTCGGCCGAGTGAAGAAGCAGCTGGAGGATAAACAAGGTATGTTTTGAAACTTTTAGTGAGTTTTAGCACAAGTAAGTAGTTGTGTCTATCTTAAAGCATATATATATCGCACCCTCCAGGGGCAGATGCCAAAATTGAGGTGCTCAAGAAGGCTGTTGCCTTGGCCGAAAAGAAAGCGGCCGTGGAGCAGGCTCTCCGCGAAAAGCACGAGGCGAGGGTCGTGGAAGCTGAGCGAGAGCTTCAGGAAGCCGTAAAGAAAAGCGAGAGTTTGGAGCAGAGTCTATCATTGAAAGAATCCAAACTCATCCAAGCTCTCGAAACCGCGAATGATGCTCGGGAGGAAGCCCAGGCTGCTCTGAAGAATATTCAGGAGGCGCGGAAGATTGCGGCTGGTAAGGGTTTTTTCTTGTTCAAAGCGCCTTATGCCTTTGCAGGGGAGATTCACGGTGACCCATTGAATCCTAATTTTTTCAGGGGTATTTGCGGATCTGCCGCGCAGCATATCTGATGCTTCCCAATTCTGCCAAGCCGAGAAGAAGGACACTGTGGAGAAGCTCTTCTAGTCATAGTATTTGGCGCCGAATTATCCGGTGCCGTTTGTCGACCAGCTGAAACAGCTGGTCGAACTGCATCAGGCAGCCGAACTAGCCATGAAGGATTTGGTTATCCAGCTATGGCCCGCCGAGCCCATACCAAGCAGTTTCTTTGGGCTTGTGAAGCGAATTGTGGATGCCTGCCCTCGGCTGGACGTCATTAAGCGGCCGGTTCGCATAGAAGGGGCACGAATGGCATTCGCCTATGCGAAAGTGCATTGGGGGAAGCTTGATGCTGAGAAGCTAATGACCGAGTGGCACCGAAGGGGAAGGAGCACCGCAAGCCCGAATTATATTATGACGGTGTCCTGAAAGGGGCCCGCCTCGTGGCTGAGCAATGTGCAAAAGACATTATTTTTCCCTGAAAGCAGTTATGCTATCCTTTGTAAGGAGAAACAGAGTCACTTATATGTATGTGCCTGTTATGTGTAAATTTTATTCCTGCGCGGCCGTTTAATATGTTAGTCTTGAGAGTTGGCCAGTCGTCGGCTTCTGCCCCCATGTAGGAACTACGGGGGTGTTCGAGATACACCTGAACACTCTTTATCCAATTCTTGGGTCCATGAAGGAGGTGTTCAGCAAAGCGAACCAGGCAATCGGACTATAGGGCTTTATCACTCTCACTTAGCCATAGGAATTCCTGTATGGGAGGCGCAACCCCTGGTGTTCAGAAGACCGCACGAGGGGCTCTAATAGCGCCTGATCGGTGGACCGATACTTCGGACGCTGCATTTTATTATGGCATTGTGCGGAATAAATCCTTAAAGATTTTACAACCTCTCGAACAACTGACCAGCTCTCACCTTATCATGATAGTCAGTTTTCGGCTTTCTCTACTGAGGTGTTTGTCCGGCAGAACCGGGACACAATTGTAGTAGTTCTCCTAGTGCTACCTTAGCCGATATTGCGGAACGTAAGGTACCAAAACATGGGAGCCGGGCAAACCCAACCAATGACCCAAGACATGATTCGGAGCTAATGCATATAATGCTATAATTTCGGGGTGCCGAATGACCAAGAAATAGTTCGGACTTTAGTCACCGTAGAAGGAGTGCAATGAAGCCCCTGGCATTTAAAGGCATAACACGATGTTCAAATGCCGTTATGACAAAATGTCATTGAGAAATAATAGCAGATAAGCGTCAAATGACTCTACATGCTGTATTTAAGTAATACGTCTATGCGTATGAGTACGGTGCATGTTATAAAAGAGAGGTATGATGGCAGAACCTGTTGGGGCCGGGCGGTGGTTAGCTGTGCGCGAGTCTGGAGGAATATCCGAATTGTATTCAAGTGGGGTGGAGATTCCCCCTGTGTGCGTCCGAGCTGATTCCAAGTCGTCGGTCCAGTTATGCGCGAAGGTGAACCTGCAAGTAATTCTAAAATGGCGTGTGTGAGCGGTGGCTGAGCCGTGGGATGTGACCCGTCCAGCTTATGCTGAAGGATCTGTATGAGCTATGATTAGGCAGGGGTATCTTGAAGTAGTTCGGACTCCTTTGTCAGTGTCCGGGAGTTCGGCTGTCGAATCTAAGTTCGATTGAAAAAACCGCGACTCGCTGCTTCTGTTAATAAAGTAGCCGAATACTCTTCGGCGCTGAGGCGAAGCTCGGTCTTGCCCGCAATTGTGACTACATCACGTGGGTCTTGGGTGATAATGCGTCGAGTCGCAGTGTATCCTGGTGGTGCTGAATAGCTACTGCCAAGAGGTGAAAGACTGAAAGTTGGTATGGCAATGTTTGGCGGTCCGAAGACCATCTCCAGAGTGGCGGGGCCTAGGTGGCCTTCACACCTAGTTGTGACACTCTAAAATGAGTTTTTTGGTGGGTCTGATCCCCGAGTGGTCGATCCCTAGGCTTGATAATCTGGGCTTCTTGCCCTGTGACCTCTTCATGCTCCTTCCGGCATCGGCCTGCCGATTTGTTTAAAGACCCAGCATTCTCTATTGGTATGGTTGGCTGCCGCTCCTGGGGTACCATGAATTTGACATGGGCGGTCAAGTATGCAGTTCAGGCTGGAGGGGCCTGAATTAAGATGTTGAAGTCTCTTCTCCCGCTCAACGGGTTGACTACTATGGGCTCCTATGTTGATCGCCGTTTCCTGGGCGCCATTCTTTGTCTTGGGACGCTTATATTTGTTGCACCAAGGTTTGCGGACTCTGTTTTTGTCTGCTAATGCGCGCGGGGTGCTTGCTATGTTGCTATTTGGTATGTACTGCTGGTCTTGCGTGCAGCCACTTGCCGCAGTGTGCTGTCGGCGGGGTGTAGGCATGCGTTTGATTTTTAGTGCCGCCTCCTCGAATTGAGGTAGTAGCCTGCACTTTGGGTAGTATGTTGTTCAGCGCTCGAGTCCGTATTCCTCGGATGCTCGGGCCTTAGTCCGTCTGTCTGTGAGCAGATTCTTATCAGCTTGAGGCTGCTGCTGTTTCTTTTTCAGGATTCTTGCAGTAGCTATATGCTGGCACTTGAAGCGCTCCTGCTTTATGGTATCCTCTGGTACACCGAATTCATCGTCGCCGAGGCTCACCTCATCTTCGGAGGGAGGCATCTAGTTATTGTCCTCCAAGTATCCATCCATTGCCCGTTCGTCTGGGCTAGCCCGCCCGTGTTCCTTTCGGCTTACTCGAAGGTGGGTTGATCAGGATCGTATTCCTCTTCGGCACCATCTGGATTTTATTCTCCCGTGCCAGTGTTGATGTGGCGGGGCTTGGAGCGGCGCCGATGACGCTCATGCTTTGATTTCTTCCCTGAGGGGTTATCTCCTGTTGCCATTGGTTTCTTTGGGAGTATCCACCATATATATATATCATATGAAGAGGTGGTAGACCAGCGCCCTGTGGGCGGTGGTTCCTGTTCTCCTCCCGCATCATCGTCTACACCGTCGATGTCTTCGGAGTCAAAGTTAAGCACCTCGGTCAAATCATTGACCGTGGCTATTAAGTGGGTGGTGGGTGGGGAACGAATTTCTTTGTCGCTGGCTTCCCACTCGAGCTGGACATAGTTCGTCCAGGAGTCTCCTGACAGAGAGAGAGAGACTTTAATGAATCTAGCACGTCTCCGAAGGGTGAGTGCTGAAAGATATGTGAGGCGGCGAACTCCATAACCGGAGGCCACTTAGATTGGATGGGCACGGATGCACGTGGTCCGGAACATACGGCCGGAGATAAGTCCGAGGATCCGGAGATATAGGTTTCCTTAGGAGAGGAGTCTGTGTTCGGCTCCAACGCCGAAGAGTGTGCGGCCTTCGAGGCAGGATCCATCCACCCATCCTCAAAAGGCACGACCTGCTCTGGAGCAAAGTCGGGAGCTGTAGCAGGTGCGATGTTCCGAGTACTGTCCGACTGCAGATCTAGGTCATGCGAGTCGTGATCGTTCGACACTCCTAGCACGGACCCGAATTAGTTGAAGATCAAGTCTCCGCGGATGTCGGCAGTGTAGTTTAGGTTTCCAAACCTGACCGGATGGCCAGGGGCGTAGCTATCGATCTGCTCCAGATGGCCAAGCGAGTTGGCCCACAGTGCGAAGCCACCGAACACGAAGATCTGTCCGGGGAGAAAAGTCTCACCCAGGACGGAATTGTTGAAGGTTGGAGAAGCCATCGAGCCTTATAGCAACGACACAAAGGAACTCTCAATGAAAGCACCAATGTCGGTGTCAAAACCGGCGGATCTCGGGTAGGGGGTCCCGAACTGTGCGTCTAAGGCTGGGGACACAATGTTTACCCATCTTCGGGCCCTCTCGATGGAGGTAATACCCTACTTCCTGCTTGATTGATCTTGATGATATGAGTATTACAAGAGTTGATCTACCACGAGATCAGAGAGGCTAAACCCTAGAAGCTAGCCTATGTTATGATTGTTGTTATGTCCTATGGACTAAACCCTCCAGTTTATATAGACACCGGAGGGGGCTATGGTTACTGAGGGAGTCCTGGACTAGGGGGTGTCCGGATAGCCGAACTATCATCATCGGCCGGACTCCTAGACTATGAAGATACAAGATTGAAGACTTCGTCCCGTGCCCGGATGGGACTTTCCTTGGCGTGGAAGACAAGCTTGGCAATACGGATATGTAGATCTCCTACCATTGTAACCGACTCTGTGTAACCCTAGCCCTCTCCGGTGTCTATATAAACCGGATGGCTTTAGTCAATAGGACGAACAACAATCATACCATAGGCTAGCTTCTAGGGTTTAGCCTCCTTGATCTCATGGTAGATCTACTCTTGTAATACCCACATCATCAATATCAATCAAGCAGGACGTAGGGTTTTACCTCCATCAAGAGGGCCCGAACCTGGGTAAAACATCGTGTCCCTTGTCTCCTGTTACCATCCGCCTAGACGCACAGTTCGGGACCGCCTACCCGAGATCCGCCGGTTTTGACACCGACATTGGTGCTTTCATTGAGAGTTCCTCTGTGTCGTCACCGATAGGCTCGATGGCTTCTTCGATCAACGACGACACAGTCTAGGGTGAGACCTTTCTTCCCGGACAGATCTTCGTATTCGGCGGCTTTGCACTGCGTGCCAATTCACTTGGCCATCTGGAGCAGATCGAAAGCTACGCCCCTGGCCGTCAGGTCAGATTTGGAAGTTTGAACTTCACGGCTGACACCCGCGAGGACTTGATCTTCGAGGGATTCGAGCCACAACCGAGCGCGCCGCACTGTCACGACGGGCATGATTTAGCTCTGCGGCCGGACAGTACCCCAGAGGCCGCACACGAGTCCGCTCCGATTCTCAATTCGGGGCCGGCTGCGCAGATCGAGGACAGGTGGCTAGACACCGCCTCGGGGGCTGCAACCCCTACGGCAATAGAGCCGAACACTGACCTTGTCCCTCATGAAGCTCGTGGCTCCGAGGTGCCGGACTCCTCGCCGGACTCCGAACCTCCCGCGCCCCCTCCAATCGAATCCGATTGGGCGCCGATCATGGAGTTCACCGCTGCGGACATCTTTCAACACTCACCCTTCGGCGACATCTTTAGTTCGCTAATGTATCTCTCGTTATCAGGAGAGCCCTGGCCGGACTACGGTCAGGACGGTTGGGATGCGGACGACGAAGAAATTCAAAGCCCACCCACCACCCACTTTGTAGCCATTGTCGATGATCTAACCGACATGCCAGACTTTGACTCCAAAGACATCGACAGTATGGACGACGATGCCGGAGACGACCGAGAACCAGCGCCTACGGGGCACTGGAAAGCCACCTCATCATATGACATATACATGGTGGATATCCCAAAGGATGGGAATGGCGAAGGAACAACGGAGGATGACCCCTCCAAGAAACAACCAAAACAGCGACGCAAGCGCCACCCGAAGTCCCGCCTCGATAACAACAACACCCATACTGACCTGGCCTTAAAGGAGGGCGAAGCAGCGGACAACGAACATGCCACCAAGCAACCATCCGAACAAGATTAATCGGACAAGCAACCCATCCCCGGCGAAAACAACAGTCCAGACGATCTCACGCTGGACACATCACCGGAGCATAAGAACCTTCATAAAAGGCTCTTCGCCACTGCAAGAAGTTTGAAGAAGCAAAGGCGGAAGTTCAAAACAGCGCAGGACGCACTCAGAATGAGACGGAGCAAAGTACTCAATACCGCAGATAAATATGGTATTAGTTACCAGGCAAAGAGCTACCCGAAGCACAAGTTCTTGCCCGAATTTGACGAGGAGGCCGTAGAACCCCCACAGTCAAAAAAGAAAGAGGCTGCCTGGCCGGATAGATGACCAGATGACAGGCTAAGAGCGGCAAGGAGTGCCGCACACAAGCCGGCACACGATCCACATAAGGATCCTCGCAAAAAGGATGACCCGGTCAGGTCCATTTATGGGCCAAAAAAGAATACCCCACAGAGCAACACAACCCGCCGAGTGTTTGAAGACAACGGCACACCTAAATACAAGGGCACCACACACCCACTATGTTTCACCAATGAGGTACTGGATCATGAATTTCCAGCGGGATTCAAACCCGTAAACATAGAGGCATATGACGGAACAACAGACCCCGGAGTCTGGATTGAGGACTATATCCTACACATACATATGGCCAGAGGAGGCGATCTCCATGCCATAAAATACTTACCCCACAAGCTCAAAGGGCCAGCTCGGCATTGGCTCAAAAGCCTCCCGGAAAACACGATTGGAAGTTGGGAAGAGCTCGAGGATGCGTTTCGAGCAAATTTTCAGGGGACTTATGTCCGCCCTCCGGATGCAGACGATCTAAGTCACATAACTCAACAGCCCGGAGAGTCTGCACGCAAATTCTGGAATAGGTTCCTCACCAAAAAGAACCAAATAGTCGACTGTTCGGACGCCGAAGCCTTAGCGGCCTTTAAGCATAACGTCCGAGACGAATGGCTCGCCAGACACCTCGGCCAAGAAAAACCAAGAACAATGGCCGCACTAACAACCCTCATGACCCGCTTTTACGCGGGGGAAGATAGCTGGCTGGCAAGATGCAGCACCAGCGACCCAAGTACATCCGAGGTCAGGGATGGAAACGGGAATCACGACGCAGAAAAGATCAGCGCCGGAATAAGGAAAATGGCCCAAATAGCACGGCGGTCAACGCCAAATTTAAAAGCTCTCGGCTGAATAATAAAACACTGCCTCTTAAGGACAACAGTGATGAGCTATCCAACCTAATCAAAATCTTGGATAGGATATGTCAAATACATAGTACCCCCGGGAAGCCTCCAAACCATACCCACAGAGATTGTTGGGTCTTCAAGCAGTCCGGCCGACTTAATGCCGAACACAAGGGGATCGACAGGCCAAGCGAAGACGACGACGAACCCCACAAGCAGCACGCCGGAAAACAGAAGACTTTCCCACTAGAATTCAAAACAGTAAACTCACTTCATGTGATAACAAGGAAAAATAGTGCGGCACCTACTAAAACGCGCGCCGCACGGTCCACCCCAGCAGAGTCCCGAAGTTGGATGTTTAAACCAATTACTTTCGACCATCAGGATTACTCCAGAAGTGTTCGAAACACAGGAGGGACTGCTTTGGTATTGGATCCCATAATAGACGGACTACAATTCACACAAGTCCTAATGAATGGCGGCAGCGATATAAACCTGCTATACCAGGACACCATCCGAAGAATGGGGATAGACCCTACCAAAATTCACCATAGCAGCACTTCCTTCAAAGGAGTGACGCCTGGTCTTTACGCAAATTGTACAGGCTCTGTAACACTAGAGGTCGCGTTCGGTTCATCCGACAACCTCCGTCGCGAAAAGCTCACTTTCCATATCGCCCAATTCAAAATTAGCCATCAAGCACTACTAGGACGCGAAGCTTTCGCCTGCTTTAACGCAGTACTGCATTACGCGTCTCTTACGCTTAAAATGCCCGGTCCACGCGGCATAATCTCATTAAAAGGTAGCCCTGAGTGTTCCTCGACCACGGAAAACGTGAGACTGCTTCGACACTAATCCGACCTTGCTGGTCAAAGCCCCTAAAAAACAGGTCATTCAGACCTCGGACACGGTTCGGCGAGTCCGGCATAAATAAACAAGGGGCTTCCCAGCCGCACACCTCTTTACAAAGGGCTGCACGTATAAACAATGAGAGCCAATAAAGCTCAACCTTATCATACTTTATTTTAAATACATCTTTTGCACGATATTTTTCCCAAACTAAGTTCTTCTCTTTTACAGATGAAGCACGTGCTACACTTGTCCAGGATATAGCACAACGGAGACACAGGCGCAGACGTGCAGCAGGGACCCGTTGCAAGGATTCTTTTCAGATTAAGACCCTGCGTAAACCTTTCTTACTGTCTCTTGTTGATACACATCCCCCGGTTTCCTACCATAACCGAGGAGGAGGCTGGCATTTTGGCATCGGCCGCGTCAGAAGTTCTCGCCCGTACCTGGACACTAGGGGCTTAGGGCATTGTTCTGCCCGGTATCATAAAGACCGAATACCGCAGGGAGTGTTCGGCGTCTCGAGTTAGGCCTTATATGCATCAGCTCCGGATCATGTCTTTGGTCAAATGTTGGGTTTGCCCGGCTCCTGTGTTTTGCTGCCTTACGTTCCGCTCCATCGGCTAACGCGGCACCAGGAGAACTACTGCGATTGTGCCCTGGTTCGGCCGGGCGAGCACCTCAGTAGAGAAAGCCGAAAACTGACTGTCATGATATAGCGAGAGACTGGTCAACCACTCGATCGACTACTGGAATGTTTAGAATTCCTTCGCTTTGACGAAGGACCGCTTCGTAGTCAGGCACATACGCGCCCCGAGTTCGGAGAGCGCGGTGCCTCTAGGGGCTATATCGTAGCCCCACCTTCGAGCTCCTATGGGTAAGTGAAAGTGATAAAGTATTATAGTCCGGTTGCCTAGTTTTCTATGCTATCGCCTCCTTCAAAGGACCAAGACGTTGGATTAAGTGTGAAAAAGCGCTTTTTTTTGCAAACAGCCCCCCACCATGTGCGTGGGGGCTGAAGCCAAAGACTGCCATCTTTCAGGTCATACATACATACACGGCCGCACAGGAGATAGTTCAATACTTGAATGCACAAGTATAAAAAGCCATTATATTATAAACATGATCTCACAAATCATACACGTCATTTGAACATAACATTTTTTGAGCACTGCGACTATATTAAACGAGTGCCCTGCAGGACTTCCTCAAAATAGTGCTCGGCGGGTAATCGGCTCTTGTCCGAACCCCGGGATGCAACAGCGGTGGCATCCATCTCCGCCCAGTATGTCTTAACACGGGCAAGAGCCATCCGTGCACCCTCTATGCATGTCGACCACTGCATCGCCCCGATATGCGGCACCGCCCCAAGGAATTGATGCAACAAGCCAAAATAACTCTCCGGCTTGGGCCTTTCTGGCCACAGATGAGCCACCACATCCGTCATGGCAAGTCCGGACAACCTATTCAGCTCAGCCCACTCCGCCAACCGATCAGTCAACGGAAGTGGACGTTCCGGACTATGGAATTAAGACCAGAAAAGCTCTTCCATTTTGTGATCCTTCTGGCTTCGGAAGTGCACGACTGCGTCCGCCGCACTCGCCGCCAAATCCAGATAAGGATCCTCCGCACCACAAAATTGGCCCAACTGAGCATACTTCGGATCCGTGAACTTCCTACGCAGTAGAAAGGGCTTTCCAGCCGCAATGTCTCCGGCCTGACGCAGTTCCTCCTTCATAGCCCGCATTGCACTACGGGCATCCTTGGCTTCAGCGACGGCTTTCTTCAGGTCCTCTTGCTCCGCTCGACGTTCTCTTTCAAGAACCTCATAGCGGTCGGTAGCATCTTTTAATCTCACGGCCATTCCGGCCATCTCCTCCCTGCTTCGGCAGTGAACAGCCTTTTCGGCTTTTAGCTCTTCTGCTGCCTTCGAGGCAGCCGCATCACTTTTTCTGGCTTGCTCCTTGGCTTGAGCAAGCTCTGCTCGAAGGTCTTCTACAGCAGCGGCACCATCTGCATCAAGCATACAAATTGTAAGAAACGAGCATCAGCTCCCTTACTCGGTGACCGTGGAGCAACCATTTACCTTGTGACTCGTCAAGTCATTTATTGACCAGCGCGATGCCCGCATCCGCAACGTCGAGTTGCCGCTTCAGCTCGGCAGCTCCATCAGTTCGGCTAGCCACCGATCTTTCAACCACCTGCATAGGAAAGGAAACATTCTATAACTGACATAATGATCCTCGGCACGCTGTCACTTTCGACAGCATACCAAGTCTCAGGGGCTGCTATCTATACAGGGCGCACTCCATGTGCAAAACTATCAAAAGGTATGTCATTTTGTGCATACCTCAAACCCCGTCAGTAAACTTCCGACGGCCTCATACAACCTTCTCTCGGCAGATGAGATCCTGTCAATCACCATACTCATTAATGTGCGGTGATCTTCTGAGATAGACGCCCTCTCGAGCAAATCCTACAGCTCCACCGGCCGTACTCCAGTGGGTGCCGAACTCCTCGGCCCCGCCGGACTCGGGGAGACCCTCCGTGACGACACCTCAGGGTCGTCCGCCCCGCCTGACGGGGCGACAGATGGAGGTGTTTCGCTCTCCATCATCACCGGACGAAGGTCCCCCGAAGATGAGCTCTGCTGAGAAGGGATGAGATCCGAACTACAAGGTGAAAACTTCGGTTAACCTTAGAAATAAAGTAGGGATGTCCCCTATTACAAAACCCCTCTTTTTTACTTACGGCTCGCTAGAGGGCTGATTCCTTTGGGGAGACTGAGCGGTCGGGGCTCTTCCCGGCACGGGACCTTCCGGTGATTTCCTTCCCCGCTTTGAGGCCTTGGCCTCCGGGTCTTCGGAAGCGGTCCTCTTCTCCCCCTGGAGGGACGGACCCTCGATTCCCCCCTTACTGCAAGCCTCCTTGGCAGAGGTGGTAATTTCCCTATGCTCCCCTTTGCCCTCCTCCGAAGGTGCAACCTCCAACATTTTAATTAACACGGGATCCGGCATGGTCTCAGGGAGGGGGGCCAGACACCGTATCAATTTTGCTTGCGCTATCCACTCCAGTTCAAGGGATAGCTGGTTAAAAGGCAAACCCATGATAAATAAATGGACAATGTGTCTGGACATAGGGCTACTTACTTGAGTATCCGGGTGATTGCAGCTTAGGCCGGCGTCCTCGGTCTAGTCCGGACGCATCTCTTGTGATCCGAAGAACAGTTCGTACATCTCCACGGGTGTCAAACCCATGAAGTGTTGGAGAGCTCGTGGTCCCTTCGGATTAAATTCCCACAGGTGGAGGGGGCGACGTTTGCAGGGCAGAAGGCGCCGAATTACCATGACCTGTGTCACTACGACCAGATTGATCTCCCCTTCCTGGAGGTCTCGAATCCGGCCCTACAACAGGGGTACGTCTTTGGACGACCCCCAGTCAAGCCCTTTGTTGACCCATGACGTCAGCCGTTGTGGAGGGCCCGAGCGAAAGACGGGCGGGAGCCTCTGCCTGCTGCCCCTGGGAGCGGTGATATAGAACCACTCCTGTTGCCACAAACCGAGCTCCTCCTGAAAAAAGCCCTCGGGCCATGGAGCATCGGCCCTCTTGTTTATAACCGCCCCGCCGCACTCTGCTTGACGCCCCGTGATCATCTTCGGCTCCACGTTGAAGGTCTTGAGCCACAAGCCGATGTGAGGGGTTGTGCGGAGGAAGGCTTCGCAGATGACAATGAACGATGAGATGTGGAGGATGGACTCCGGAGCCAAGTCGTGAAATTCCAGCCCATAATAAAACATGAGCCCCCTCACGAAGGGATCCATTGGGAAGCCTAAACCCCGACAGAGGTGAGACACAAACACAACACTCTCGCCGGGCTCGGGAGTAGGAATAACTTGCCCTTGAGCAGGCAACCTATGCGAGATCTCGTAGGTTAAGTACCTGGCGTCTCTCAACTTGAGCATGTCCTCTTCCGTGACAGAGGAGGGCATCCACCGGCCTCGTACGTCGGGGCTGGACATTGTCAAAGGTCGAAGGTACCCTAATCTGGAGCCTTGGGTGTTGGAACTTGGGGCGAGGGGCGGATTCGATTGAGGGTTGAAGAAAAAGAATGGGCCTTGGTCTCATTATAAAGAGGGAGAATACAAAGAGCCGTCCCCGTGACCGTTTGGAACCCGCCTTCGATGGAGGGGGCGTGGCTGGGTTACCCACGTCCGTATTAATGGGAATCCCGAGATAAGGGGAACACGATTTCTGCTTTGACAAGACGTGCCAAGGAAACCACTTCGCTAAACGCGCTGAGGTGGTACAATAAAAACAATTCGAGTAAAGGCTTGGTAGTGGTGTGACGTCACGCCACAAAATATGTCAGCACATTGAACTTGTTTAAATATTATTCTCTCTACGGTGGCATGTGGAATTTATTTTGCAGAGCCGGACACTATCCTGGTGTTCACAATCTTCTATAAATAATTCAGAGGAGGAACCCGCCTTGCAATGCCGAAGACAATATGCGCGCCGGACTCATCGTCATTGAAGACTGATTCAGGGGCTACTGAGGGAGTCCTGGACTAGGGGGTGTCCGGATAGCCGAACTATCATCATCGGCCGAACTCCAAGACTATGAAGATACAAGATTCAAGACTTCGTCCCATGTCCGGATGGGACTTTCCTTGGCGTGGAAGGAAAGCTTGGCAATACGGATATGTAAATCTCCTACCATTGTAACCGACTCTGTGTAACCCTAGCCCTCTCCGGTGTCTATATAAACCGGATGGCTTTAGTCCATAGGACGAACAACAATCATACCATAGGCTAGCTTCTAGGGTTTAGCCTCCTTGATCTCGTGGTAGATCTACTCTTGTAATACCCACATCATCAATATCAATCAAGCAGGACGTAGGGTTTTACCTTCATCAAGAGGGCCCGAACCTGGGTAAAACATCGTGTCCCTTGTCTCCTGTTACCATTCGCCTAGACGCATAGTTCGGGACCCCCTACCCGAGATCCGCCGGTTTTGACACCGACAGTTACATAGAGTCGGTTTACAGAGAAGGAGATCTACATCCGAATCGCCAAGCTTGCCTTCCACGCCAAGGAGAGTCCCATCCGGACACGGGACGAAGTCTTCAATCTTGTATCTTCATAGTCCAACAGTCCGGCCAAAGTATATAGTCCGGCTATCCGGATACCCCCTTATCCAGGACTCCCTCAGGTATGTCTCCGTATAAGATGGTTTATGGAAAAGCATGTCACTTACCTCTCGAACTTGAACATAAGGCATATTGGGCTATTAAAGAGCTCAACTATGATTTCAAACTTGCCGGTGAGAGAGGTTATTTGACATTAGCTCAGTAGATGAATGGAGAACCCAAGCCTATGAGAATGCCAAGATTTTCAAAGAAAAAGTTAAAAGATGGCATGACAAAAGGATACAAAAGCGTGAGTTTAACGTAGGTGATTATGTGTTGCTATTCAACTCTTGTTTAAGATTTTTTGCAGGAAAACTTCTCTCTAAGTGGGAAGGTCCTTACGTTATTGTAAGTGCATCTAGTGCCCCTTAGTGATTTTGGTGTATTGAAGACTTACAAGTTAAGGGACTGATGCGTTTGTGAGTGTACACAGGTCTAGAAGTCTATGAGGAGTTTGATATTTATAGAGAAAGTCGACCCCTAAAAATGAAGTTCTTCAACTAAATACTTTGGAACTCTGAAGACTTTCTAAAGACTTTGAAAGTGAAGAAATTGGTGTGACCTTGAAGACTTGGTAATCATTCGAGGAACATGAAGCGTGAAGATTTTTGTTTTTACTGTTTCTTTTTCTCTTTCTTGAGTCATAGGAAACACCATACTGTTAAAGGGGGTCGAGGAAATTCTAAGGAAAAATTTCCATGTGATGCTCAACTCAAAATCCTAAACCTACCAATCCCTTTGAGTGAAGCCATTGGAAATCTCATACAGTTCAGTCATATTCTTCAGTGACAGAGACGAAGTTCTTCTGGTCTTTGAGGAATTTGTTCTGACTGAGGAGTTAGGAATTCGCCAGTGCGGATTGCCTACATAGTGAGGAGCATGATAGCCTTGAATTATTTGAGAGTCAAATATTCCGACCGTTGCTGTGCTACGCACAAGCTGTCCCAAAATATCTACCCACCTAACGGTCATATCAGACAAGGACATTTATGTCTTATCATGTCGGGCTGCTCCCTAGGCTATAAATAGCCACCCCTACAACCACTAGTTGGTTGGCTGCTCCGAGAGAAATTGACACTTGTCATTTGAGAGCAACCCATCCTCCGAGGACTTTGAGAGAAAATCATCAAGTGAGGAAAACCCAAACCCCAAACCTACACAACCCCAAAGTGATTGAGCATCACTAAAGAGATTGATCATGCGTGGATGTTTGAAGACTGTGCTTCTTCCAGAAGGTTAGGCGTCAAGGTATCGAGCATCCAAGAGGAATTGTGGATCGCCGAGTGACCGAGTTTGTGAAGGTCCGGAAGCCACCTGAAGACTTACAACAAGTGATTGGGCGAGGTCTGTGTGACTTTAGCTGAAGGAAAATACGGTGACGACTATGTGTCCGGGACTGGGTGTCCTCGAGTTTAAATACTCACTCGCTCCAACTAGATGTACAACTGAGACAACAGTTGGAACTGGTCTACCAAATCATTGTCTTCACCGAGCTTATTGGTTTTTTTCCTCAACTCTTTCATTTCCTCATAACTGTTGTTGTGTGCTTGTTCATATCTGTTTGAAGACTTTGACTAAAGACTTTCTCAATTTCCACAGTTCAATTTCTTCAGTCTGTCCGTCTTCATCTTGTGTTATCCCTTTGTTTACGCTTTCTGTACTCTGTGCTGGTCTTCATTTCATCATGATGACTATGCGTGTGTTCTGCTATGTTTACTTTTGAGTACTTATTCCGCTGTAAGTAGTTCTTCATTTAGGAATTTCCTCACCAGCAAATTCCTCAGTGAAGAATTCATAAAAATCGCCTATTCACCCCCCTCTAATCGATATAACGCACTCTCAATTGGTATCAGAGCAAGGTACTCCCTTGTTCTGTGTGATTTTGGTTTAACCACCTGGAGTTTTAGTTATGTCGACCGCAGGTATGATCAAGGTCTCAGCTGGGTGTCCTACCTTCGATGGAACGGACTACCCCTACTGGAAGAATAAGATGCAAATGCATCTTAAGGCAATTGATAACGATCTTTGGTATGTTGTGAAAAATGGTGTTCCCTCAGTCACACCTTCCCTGAATGCTGCTGATGTGAAGAGATTCAAGCAACTCGATTCTCAAGCGAAGAACATCATATGTGGCCATCTGAGCAAAGGGCAATATGGTAGAGTGAGTGCTTTGGAAACTGCTAAGCTTATCTGGGATAGGCTCTCCAAAGTAAATGAAGGAGTCTCAACTCAACGTGATTCTCGTGTTGACGTTCTTCGCAATCTCTTCAACCGCTTCAAAAGACTCGACAATGAAAATGTTCAGCAAACCTTCGATCGCCTCACTGATATCTCAAATGAGCTTCAAGCGCTTGGCACCACAGATATCACCGACCATGAGGTGGTGAAGAAATTGCTGAGCTCGCTCGATTCTTCATTTGACACTCTGGCACTGATGATTCAAGAGTGTGCTGATTACAAGTCACTTGATCCTGCTGATATCCTCGAAAGGCTAAACACTCATGAGTTCTAGCTTGCTGAGAAGAGAGATATCTATGATTCGAGCTATGGCAAACCACATGCTCTGAAGGCCAAGGCAGTCTCTGAGTCTGAAGAAGAGGCTCTACTAGCAGCCTTGGTGATCCTAAAGAACTGAGCCAGGAACTAGCACTACTCGTGAAGAAATTTCAGAAGTTCTCAAGACGTGGTTGTTGGTGTCAAAACCGGCGGATCTCAGGTAGGGGGTACCGATCTGTGCGTCTTAGGCTGATGGTAACAGGAAGCAAGGGACACAATGTTTATCCAGGTTCGAGCCCTCTCGATGGAGGTAAAACCCTACTTCCTGCTTGATTAATATTGAAGACATGAGTAGTACAAGAGTAGATCTACCACGAGATCGTAGAGGCTAAACCCTAGAAGCTAGCCTATGATGGTATGCTTGTAATTGTGATCGGCCTTCTAAGGACCATCCTCTCCGGTTTATATAGACACCGGAGAGGGCTAGGGTTTACATGGAGTCGGTTATAAGGAAGGAAACATAATATCCAGATTGCCAAGCTTGTCTTCCACACAAAGGAGAGTCCCATCCGGACACGGGCCGAAGTCTTGAGTCTTGTATCTTCACGCTTCAATAGTCCAGACGATGTATATAGTACGGCTGTCCGGATACCCCCTAATCCAGGACTCCCTCAGTAGCCCCTGAACCAGGCTTCAATGACGATGAGTCCGGCGCGCAGTCTTGTCTTCGGCATTGCAAGGCCGGTTCCTCCTTCCGAATACTCCAAGGTCATTATCGAACACGCAGACCGTGTCCGGATCTGCAAGATGATATTCACACACCATTGTAGGGAACATAGCATAAATTCGTTCTGCTAGCAATCTTTGTACGTCGTGACCTTGCGTCGTGGCCTGGTCCAACACGAACCGGCATTTCCTGCTCCACCTCGACTCGCGTTGCAAGGCGGTTTTATTGGCACGTCCTGCCAAAGCAGACATCGTGTTCCTCTTATTACGGGATCTTTCATTATTATGGGCGTGTGTGACCCCACGACGACTGTTTGTATGACTCCGTGTATTTTAGATAAGTCCCAAGCGGTCACGCTGAGGACTCTTGATATTCTTCCCTTTTATAAAGGGGTCGAGGCCTACACCTCTTTTCTACCTCTCTTGCTCCTTCTCGCACCTCGAGCTCCAGCACTCAAAACCTAAGCTCCAACACCCCAGATCCTCCAGTATGTCCGGATCCGACGCCAAAGGCCGGTGGGTGGCCTCCTCGATCCAAGAGGAGGATATTACTAAGCTTAGGGAGGTCGGATACCTGACCGCCGATATCCAGCACAGGCTTCCTGCTCCAGGGCAAGTTATCCCCATGCCGGAGCCCAATGAGAGCGTCGTGTTTGTCCCTCACTTCCTCCGAGGCTTGCGCCTCACCCTCGACCCCTTTGTGAGGGGGCTCATGTTCTACTATGGCTTGGATTTTCATGATCTGGCTCCAGACGATATCCTCCATATCTCGTCGTTCATTATTGTGTGCGAGGCTTTTCTCCACGTCAACCCACACTTCTGCTTATGGCTCAAGAACTTCAATGTGAATCCAAAGATGATCGAGGGGCGACACGCGGAGTGCGGAGGTGCTATAATAAGCAGGAACGCTGATGCCCCATGTCCAGAGGGTTCTTTTTCGGAAGTATCCGATGTATGGCAGTGGAGGTGGTTCTATGCTATGGCGCCCAGAGGCACAAAGTGGGTAGCCACCCCCGAGTTCCGCTCGGGCCCTCTGTCACAGTTGGCGTCTTGGACCGACGTAGGATGGAATTAGGGGCCCGCTGGTGATATACTAGTACTGCAGAGTCCGGACATAAATCTTGTTAGCATAATGCAAGTGATGCTAATCCGTCGGATGTTGCCATGCAAATGTCGGCCTCTCCGGATGTGGGAATTCAATCCGGAGGGTCCCCGGACTATTAAGCACTTCTTAGGCCTGAAGCTCGAAGGGATGTGCAGATTATTCTTCGGACCACAAGTAAAGTGTCTGGACACCACCGAGGATGCGGGCTTAAGCTGCAATCGCCTAGACGCCCAAGTAAGTAACCTTAAAGCCGGACACTTTGTTTATATTTATCATAACCATTATTCTGAAAAACCCTCCGTGGCCAAGAATGGCTCACCAAGGCAGAGAGAATTAGGTGTCCGGCGCCACTTCCTGAAGGCTCGCCTGGCCCAACCGTGGCCAAGATGCTTGACCGGTGTAACGCCCCGGATCCGATGCACCAGGTGTCTGCCAGTTATTCGCCTTTGTTGCCATGTCATTTGCTTGCGTGTTGCATTTTATCATGTCATCATGTGCATCTCATTTTGCATACGTGTTCATCTCATGCATCCGAGCATTTTCCCCGTTGTCCGTTTCGCGATCCGGCACTCCTATGTCCTCCGGCGTTCCCCTTTTTGTCTCCTGTTGTGAGCGGGTGTTAAACTTTCTCGGAATGGCCCGAGGCTTGCCTAGTGGCCTTGGTATAGCACCGGTAGACCGCCTGTCAATTTTCGTGCCATTTGGAGGTCGTTTGATACTCCAACGGTTAACCGCGTAGAACGAAACCCCCCTTCTCTTTGCAGCCCAACACCCTTCCAAAGTGGACCAAAACCCATCTAACTCCCCTCCATGCTCTCGGTCGTTCGATCACGATTGTGTGGGCGAAAACCGCTCCTCATTTGGACTCTCCTAGCTCCCAGAATCTATAAATAGCCCCCTACCCCGAAATTCGCGGATCAAATCCCCCCTGAAACCCTAGCTTCGTCCTCATCCCACAGCCGGACATGTCCGGACCCCACCGGACCTGTCCGCCGCCCCCAGCCACCTCACTCCGACCAACCAGCGCCCGCCACATCATCCCGCCGCCGCTCTCCCCCAATCCCGCGCCGCCACCTCACCCTCTCTCTCTCTCCACCCCGCTGCCAGCCCGCCGGGGACCGAGGCCGGCC
This sequence comes from Triticum aestivum, assembly GCF_018294505.1. Classification (NCBI taxonomy): domain Eukaryota; kingdom Viridiplantae; phylum Streptophyta; class Magnoliopsida; order Poales; family Poaceae; genus Triticum; species Triticum aestivum. Next base: position 521,256,023 of record NC_057795.1, on the reverse strand, counting down.
CGCCCCGGGCCGCATCTGGGCCGCGCCCCGGGCTCCTCGCCCGCCGCCGCCCGCGCCGTGCGCCGCCTGCCGCCGCCTGCCCTCCCGCGCCACCGTCCTTCGCGTTGGCCGCCGCCTCCGCCGCGGCGCGCGAGCCGCCACCCCTCGCCGCGCCCTCCGCCGCCCTCGCCCGCCGGCGCGCCCCTCCGCCGCCGCCCGGCGTCCGGCCGGCCCCGGATCCGCGTACAAGCGCCGCCGCCTGCCCCGGCCGGCCGAAGCTCGCCGGAGCGCCCCTGAGCGCCTCCCCGCCGCCCGAGCTCCTCCGCCCCTCGCCGGCTTCCTCCGCCCCGCACCGGTCCCCTTCGGCCCGGATCCGGTGGGATCCGATCGGATCTGCCTCGCCGGCGCCGCCGCTTCCTTTCTCTGGCCATCCTTGTGAAACGCACCACCGTTGACTTTTCCCCTCGAGGTGGTGAAATTCTGCTAAGTCCCGAATATTTTTGCATTATCATGCCATGTTCATCGCATCGTATCTCTGCATCCGTAGCTCTGTTTCGTGCGTGTAATATGTCTAATTGTTCGCCTAACGAGTACTTCATTTCATTCCATTGCATCATATTTGTTTGTGCTCATCTTGATGCCTGAATCATCGTTGCAAGAGTGCTTCATAATGTTTTCTGCTGTCTGTTAATAGAACATGCTCATTTGTTATTTTTTCCATGATTGATGTGTGCATCCTATGAGGTTGATGTCTACATGTGTTTTGATCTATGCTATGTCTTCTTTACAGAGTTGCTTACCATGTATTTTTGTGATCAATGTGGGGACTAGCACAAGCATGCAAACTAGGCATTGTGATGTTACTGATTTTAGTCCCCGTTCTTCTGTTATTTTGATGCCATGTATACTTGATGCTACAAAGAGATCCATGCATATTTTGAGATACTTCAGTAAGGATGTTTTGAACATATGGTTTTGCTCTATACATTCATGCCCCTGGTTGCAATTATGGAGTAATCTAGGATGTCAGTTTCGTGCTCTAGTTTTGCTTCAAAATGTTTCCTGGCAGATTGTTTACAGGTTATTCAATTTTGCCAAGGTTGTTGTAGTTGATCCTTGCATGCTATGAACTTGTTCTTGCCTTGGTTTGTTTCATAAACATGTCTTCTTGCTGGTGCTATGCTTATCTTGTCATGCAATGACTTGTGGTGGGTGAATCGAGCTTGTAAAGTAGGGTACTTGCTGTTACTGTTTTGCTAGGCTGAATCTGTTATTTCGTGATGCTATATAAACATGTTGCTACTAGTCATTCTATGCATAATATGGAGATGTTCACTAAATATGTATTGTTATACATGTCATGATCTATCCATCCATGCCCCTGGTTGCATTTATAGCTTGTTGTATCTTGTTCATATCTTGCTCCAAAGTTGCTTAATAATGTTGCTGTCAGCCTGTTAACATTAAGTTCAGTTGTTGCCATGATTGTTGCTAGTGTTCCATGCACCCTATGACCTTGCTATTGCCATGCTTAGCTTCACAAACATGCCTTCTTACTGTTGGTTGCCTTGCCATGCCATGTATTGCTCTGTGGTGAGTGGTTCAAGCTCACCAACATGCCTTCATAATTCTGTTTCTGCCATGTTTGAATCTGTAATATAACTTGCTATGTTTACGTGGGTGCCATCATATTTTCTGATCCTTTTTGGCTTATGGTCAGTAAAGGACTTCTTTTCTATGGGTTTAGTAGATTGATGCCATGCCTTTGTTTGCCATGATAAGCTCCTGTAACATGTTTGATAGCTGTAAACATTGCAACCTGATGTTAATTTCTGCAAAGTCTGAAACTGATATTATTTGCAATCTTGCCATGTGTGTTTGAGCATGTTCTAGTGATTTCTGGAGATAGCTCAGTGTTCATGTTTTGTTATGCTTTACCTGTACATCATGTCCATGCATTTTGTTTTCATATTGTGGTACTGTAGCATGTTGTTTTGATGCTTGCAATAGGCCTAGTTGCTGTTTTGGACAACTTGTCCTTTAAACTTGTTTCATGTGTGTGTGTTGCACCGTTGCTCCGTTTTGAGTGTGCTCTATATGAAACTTGCTTGATTTTGCATGTAGTTTCATATTATCATGTTGCATTCATGTTTTGAGGTGTTTCCTTGATGTTTGTATGCATTTTGCATCAATGCCATGTTTTTCTTGTTTTGCTCATATCTTCTAGGCCGTAGCTCCGAATCTAATGAACTTTATATGTAACTTGACTAGAATCTCGTGTAGATCATCTTTGTGCATCTTAACTTGCTGTTTAACAACTTGAACATAATTTTTATTCAGATCTGGAACAATTTCGAAATATGCATATGAGGACTTACCGGAATTGTTATATGTTGTTCCCGGCCTCATTTAAACTTGCCTTGATGTGTTGCTCTTGTTTGCATCATCACTTGCCATGAATAGCTTCATGTAGTCTTGTCTTGCATCATTCTTGTTTGTGCATCATGCCTTGTTCATGTGTGGTGTGTTTACCATGTTGTGTGCTTCTTTTCGATAGTTCCTGTTCCGTTGCGATCGTGAGGATTCGTTCGTCTACGTTTGGTTCGGCTTCATCCGTTCGTCTTCTTCATGGACTCGTTCTTATTCCTAGCGGGATTTCAGGCAAGATGACCGCTACCCTGGATCTCACTACTATCATCGCTATGCTAGTTGCTTCGTTCTATCGCTATGCTGCGTTACCTATCTTTTGCTCATCAAGCCTCCCAAATTGCCATGAACCTCTAACCTTTGACACTATTCCTAGCAAACCATTGCTTGGCTATGTTACCGCTTTGCTCAGCCCCTCTTATAGTGTTGTTAGTTGCAGGTGAAGTTGAAGATTGCTCCATGGTGGACAGGATTATGTTGGGATATCACAATATCTCTTATATTATTAATGCATCTATATACTTGGTAAAGGGTGGAATGCTCGGCCTTTTGCCTGGTGTTTTGTTCCACTCTTGCCGCCCTAGTTTCCGTCATACCGGTGTTATGTTCCCGGATTTTGCGTTCCTTACGCGGTCGGGTGATTTATGGGACCCCCTTGACAGTTCGCTTTGAATAAAACTCGTCCAGCTAGGCCCAACCTTGGTTTTACCATTTGCCTCACCACCACCTATATTTCCCTTGGGAGTAATTAACCCAAGGGTCATCTTTATTATAGCCCCCCCCGGGCCAGTGCTTGTCTAAGTGTTGGTCCAAACTAGAGCACCGTGCGGGACCATCCCTTGGCAACTTGGGTTACGTCAGTACCTGTACACTTAGCTTATCCGGTGTTGCCCTGAGAACGAGATATGTGTAGCTCCTATCGGGATTGTCGACGCATCGGGCGGTCTTGCTGGTCTTGTTTTACCATTGTCGAAATGTCTTGTAAACCGGGATTCCGAGTCTGATCGGGTCTTCCTGGGAGAAGGTATATCCTTTGTTGATCGCGAGAGCTTATCATGGGCTAAGTTGGGACACCCCTGCAGGGTATAAGCTTTCGAAAGTCGTGCCTGCAGTTATAGGCAGATGGGAATTTGTTAATGTCCGGTTGTAGATAACTTGACACCAGATCCAAATTAAAATGCATCAACCGTGTGTGTAGCCGTGATGGTCTCTTTTCGGAGGAGTCCGGAAAGTGAACACGGTTTCTGTGTTATGTTTGACGTAAGTAGGAGTTCAGGATCACTTCTTGATCATTGCTAGCTTCACGATCGTTCCGCTTGCTCTTTTCTTGCTCTTATTTGCGTATGTTAGCCACCATATATGCTTATCCGCTGCTGCAACCTCACCACTTTAACCCTTCCTTTCCCTTTAAGCTTTGCTAGTCTTGATACCCATGGTAATGGTATTGCTGAGTCCTCGTGGCTCACAGATTACTACAACAACAGTTGCAGGTACAGGTTATGCGATGATCATGACGCGAGAGCGATGCTTGCTTGCGTTGAGTTCTTCTTCTGCTTCTTCGATCAGGGGATAGGTTCCAGGTCGGCAGCCTGGGCTAGCAGGGTGGATGTCGTTTGTGTTTCTGTTTGAGTTTCATCCGTAGTCGAATGTTGTTCTCTTATGTATGATGATGATGTATTGTGGTATTCATGTGGGATTGTATGCCTTATGTATGTATCCCCATCTATTATGTAATGTTGATGTAATGATATCCACCTTGCAAAAGCGTTTCAATATGCGGGTCTATCCTTGGTGGGACCTTCGAGTTCCTTTTGGATAGGGTCGCATATTGGGCATGCCAAGTTGGTATCAGAGCCTCGACCGACCCTAGGAGCCCCCTTGATTGATGGTGTAGTTTGGTCGTTGTTGAATCTAGAAGAAAACTATTTTCAGAGTCTAGTCATATCGGAGATTAGGAATTCTTTTTACTCCTCAGCCCCTTCGTCGCTCTGGTAAGGATTCTTGACGTAGGTGTTTTGAATTACTCCTCTTCCCCTTCAAATTTTTCTTTAGGTTCGCGCAGTTGGTTTTCTGATCGTTGTTCCTTAGCCCCTTTCATCCGGTGCATTTCTCGTCAAGTTGTCTCGAGCCTCTTCATCTTTGCCAAGTTCAATCCTCAGTTGTTTTCTTTTCCCACCTGCTCTCCCTTCTTCTTCTCAGAGCCGGAGTCCGTAATCGGGTATCCATCCTACTCATGCAAAGTTTTGCTCTCTCTCCTCAATGATTTCAACCGGTGTTTTCTCTTCAAGATATTCATCGATTTCCCCTTCCAAGTTGCCTTTGTTTTCCCGCCCTCCCACCCTCTTCTTCCCGGAGCCTCAGTCTCTTTCGAGCATCAATTTTAATTCGTACGGAGGTTCTTCAGTCTTCCCTCAATCATTTCAACCGGTGAATTCTCGTCTCTGTGTACATTCTTCATGTCTTTTCCGGTGGATTCAATTCTAATTTTGGTAGTGATTTCATTCTTTTCCTCGGCTCAAATGTTTCCCCTTGCTCGTTCGCCTCTCGCCAGTTCATCCTTCCGGAGTGCTCTAGACATCTTTGGAGATTCGTCTGTGTTCCAATTAATTCGAGGTTGCCACCTCATTCAAATATTTCAATTGTTCCGGTGCATCATCTATCTTTTCAACAATCCTTTTCAACAGTGTTATCTCTCTAGTGGGCCCTAACCCACAGGTCTTTTCCCAGGATCTTACCTGACCCTTCTAATTCCCCTGTAGTTATTCTCAATTCTTTTCAAGTGTGACGTAAGAATGAATTTCATCAGTCAGATGCCTTCTACAAGATCAATTTCAAACTCTTTTCATTGTTGGCTCAACCTCTTTGCTTTTCATTCTCCCGGAGTATCTCAGTAATTTTAGTGGTGTTTCTCGTCATTATTTGAAGATAGCAGAAGAGTCTTTCCTCTAAATTTTGCCCGTTCTCTTGAAGATTCGTGGTTCTAGCTTCATGTCATCCTCTCGAATTATTCCATTTGTCAGATATTCTTTTCTTAACCATCCGGAGTATGTCAGAAATTGTTTTTCCCGTTTCTTTTCACCGGTGGCATCATTCCAGATATCGTTCTCTATTTATCCCGGTGCATCTGTCGAATATACTTTAATCAGCTCGTCATCTCTTCGTTCTTGTGCATCTAAATCCCCTCAAGCATATTGGTTCTTCTAATTCTTCCCGGTGATTCATTCTCTTTCGTCAGTCATTTCCGAATTCTTACGGTTGTTCGTTCAAGATTCTTTTTCCTTGATTATCATAATAATCCATTCGTTCTTTCAATCCTACCGGTGGTTCATGAAGACCTTCTCAAGTTTTGTTCTATGGTCCCCCTTAATCCTTTTCATAAAGAATAATTAGTATGCAAAATCCATTGCTTGTCATCAATTTAATTTGATGAAGGATAAGCATACAATAAATCTTATTCTTATTTCATCAGAGTGATTAATCCCTTCCTTCGGAGTTTGTTCTTAATGAATAAATTCTAGTTCCAAGTGTTTTCATCTTTTCTTTTACCGGAGTTCAATTTGCCTTGACCATTTCATCGGAACCTCCATCTAAATCATCGCAACGCTCATCTTATTCTTTCATGCTTCATTTCATCTCGTCATCCTTTTGTCACCGGACTTCTTCATGATTTAATTCAATCTTCAAGTGTTCATCAAGATTCTTGTTGGTGAAGTTCAAGTGTCTTTCTTCTTGAGTCTCGAAGTGTAATTAATTCTCCATATTCTTTTGAAGTGGAGTTTTGCATTTCTTCATTCTTCTGAGCTATCCAATCATTTCCGTTTGCGGCTGGTTATCACCTCATAATTTTTGAGATGTTACTCACAAGTCCACGACAAGCTTATTCTTTTCATTGTTGAATTTTCTCAACAACTCCATTCAATCTTTTCTTCTAAGGTTGCTTTCTATTTCATTCGTGGCACAAGTTGTCATTTTCTTCTCCGTTCTTTCATTCAACTCTTTTAATTCTTTCTGGAGGTTTTGTGTCATGTCTTCATCAAGTATTCCGTCCTCTCAAGTTCTTGGTCTTTTCCTTCCATTATGAACCGGAGTGCTACCCATATCCTTTCAGTCTTATTCGTTTCTCATGTCGTTCTAACCGGAGTGCTTTCATAGTCTATCTGATTCCGTGAGCTTTCGATTCTCGCCATTCTCGTCGTTCCTGTCTTTTTCTCGAGTGCTCTTGATTCTTTGCTTCTTATCTTGCGTTCTTGGTTCACCTCATCCCTTTTCCCTTTCGTCTCGGTCCTAAGATCTCGGGACGAGATCTCTTGTTAGTGAAGGAGTGTTGTAACACCCCGGATCCGATGCCCTAGGTGTCTGCCAGTTATTCGCCTTCGTTGCCATGTCATTTTTTCGGGGAAGCTGATCCACGAACACCTATGGGACCGGCGGACCGAGCCCCTTTCGGTTCGTTGGGGGGCGGAGATCGCACGAAGAGCGGATCGAGGCGAAGCACACGAGCAGTTTACCCAGCTTCGGAGCTCTCCGGAGAGATAATACAACTACTGCTGCATGTCTGAGTGTATTGAGTTCTTGCTCGGGAGCGCTGAGTGCTACAGTACACACTAGCTGCTAACGAGACCGAGCGTGAGTGTTTTTCTGCCTTCGAACCCCCCTCTACGTTGCGCATGGGCCTCCTTTTATATGCTAAAGGGGTTTCCGACAGGTGGCAACATAGACAAGGGTAAAAATGGAAAAGGAATCGCAGTTGGTACAACTACCTGTACAGTGTATCATACCTAACCCTGACGGCAGGGGACAAAGGCATTAAATGCCCGTCTACGTCGCCCAAATAGTGCAAAAAGGGACCGTCAGGGACGCCATCGCTCGCCACGATGGCAATCTTGTCAGCGTCGCTTGCCACCGCGCACCGCTGGCTGCACAGCCTCTTGCCACGCGCGCCTGGAAAGGCCCCAGGGCGACACGTTGGTGGATGTGCTGGAGCGCGGGTACAGAGTGGTAGCTTGCCGCGGCAAGCGCTTTGCCGCGGTCGTTGTCTTGTCGCGTCCGGAAGCTTGTTGCTCACCGGGCCTCGCTGGGACGCGTGGCGCGTCGCGGCAAGTTCCTTGAGATGCCTTGGTTGGCCTTCCCGGCAAGCTCCTCTTGCCGGGGCCTTGTCTCCTTGGCTTGAATACTTTGTTCTTGAATGGCTCCACAGGAACCACGGAGGACCTTGGCGGTCACCCGGCAAGCCTTGCCGCGGGGTGCTGCCACTGCCCGTGCACAAGTTCGGGATACTAGGGTACCCCTACTCTAGTACACCGACAGGAGCCCCCGGGCCTGGGCCACACATGGTGCCGAGCACTGTTGGGCCAGGCCCAAAACAGGGCACAGGCACGCGCGGCCTGGGTTACGCCGTATCTCACTCTGTATCCTCCGCGCCCTCCTCGAACGGCATGCATCGAATGCGGCATCGTGGGAGAGATCGTGGGTGGTTTCTTTATTCGGAAAGACGGAACGTCTGCCCCCTCCCTCTTTATAAGCAGGGGAAACAGGGGCAGTTCGCCCATCTCGCCGGTCGCTATTCCAATCTCAAAAACCTCCGCCGCTCCCCCCTTCTTCCCAAAGCTGAAAGAGAGCAGCGCTCCGCCCCCCATCGCCGTGGATGTTGCCGCAGCCATCGACAGGGAGCTGGCACAGCTGGGGATGGAGGATCTCGGGTATTCCTCCGATGAGCACCTCCAACCCAGCGCCAAGCTCAGCTTGTTCTTCAAAGGCGTGGCGACGGCCCTCCAGCGACTCCGGGAGAAGATCCCAAAGCAGCTGGCCGACGAGTCACGCAAGATCTGCACGGGAGCTCTTCAAAAGGTGCTGGTGAAGGTGGCCTTCCGCAACCCAGGCCTCAACCTCACCAACGTCCTCAGGACCTTGCCGCCGGATGCTGATCTGGAAGCGCTCAAGACCCTTGTCGCACCCATTGTGGACAAGGTGAGCGGGATCAAGAGGGTTGAGGGCGATCGCGTAGATTAGGCCGCCCGTTTTCTCTTTTTCTTGTCGCTGCTGGTCATGTTATGAGAACAATCTGTTAGAGCTACGACAAGCTATCTTATAATATGACTCTATTTTGGGTAGCAATTGCTATGCTATTTCCTTTACTTGATTCCTTCCTTTGTATGTTTTTGCCCTACACTTTTAGGGAACTTGTCGGCGCAGGCACCTTAGCCGCGAGCGCTGAGTGCGGGACGTCAGCAGCCTGCTGGCGGTGCCGCTACCGACAAGAAACCTTGTCGCAACTAGTCGCAGCTCACTTAAGTTGTTGAGCGGACTCGAAACAAAGTAAGGGCGCAACTAGCTACGAGTTGGTTCCTCCGCGCAGAGGTTTTCCATACAAAGCACGGTCGTTCGAGGAAGATAACTTAAAAATTTTAAAACTGATTGCTCAAACTTTAGCAACTTAGCTTTTCTGTCGTTTGCTTCCCGGTAAGGCGAAACTTCCTCGAACGACGCTTGGTCCACACCATTATCTTCTCCTTTCCCCCCGGCAAACTTGTGGGCGAGGGAACCTTCCCTTCTTTGAGAAAGAGAAAGAAGAGAAAATAAAGATATGGGGCCTTACGGCTCGTTATTGCTTACCGGGGGTAGGCGCTGCACAAAGTGTCAGATAACGCATGCAAAGAAAAGTAGAAAGCATGAAATTGACAAGATGTGCGGAGCACATGAGCTTTACTTATGCACGGGGTCTGCGCCCGGCTTCGTACAAAGGATTACATGCAACATCGGCAAGACTTGTACAAAAGGTGGTTGCCGGAACAGGTTCCGGCAACCGCGCCTTACGGGTAAAACTTACGAAGATGCTCAATGTTCCAGGAGTTGCTCACCGGAATGCCATCTTCGGTCTCAAGGCGGACAGCGCCAGGCCTAGTGACTCGTTTCACCCGGTAAGGGCCTTCCCACTTCGGCGTCAACTTGTTGGAATTCTTGGCGGACTGAACGCGCCGAAGAACAAGGTCGCCTTCCTCGAGACTTCTGGCATTAACTTTGCGGCTATGGTAGCGGCGCAAAGCTTGCTGGTATCGAGCAGCTCGTACAGCGGCCTGAAGACGGTCCTCCTCAAGGAGCAGCGCGTCATCTTGTCGCAACTGCTCTTGCTCAAGCTCATCATAAGCGAGCACTCGAGGTGACCCGTATACGAGTTCCGTGGGGAGAACTGCCTCTGCTCCATAGACTAGAGCGAAAGGTGTCTGGCCAGTGGCTCGATTTGGCGTCGTCCTGACCGACCAAAGAACCACCGGCAGCTCCTCAATCCAGTTCTTTCCGCACTTGCGCAGCCTGTCGAAAGTCCTGGTCTTGAGCCCGCGCAGCACTTCAGCATTCGCCCTCTCCGCTTGACCGTTACTTCTCGGATGAGCAACAGAAGCGAAGCAGACCTTGGCGCCAAGATCTTGGACGTACTGCATGAAGGTGCGGCTCGTGAATTGCGTGCCGTTGTCGGTGATGATCCTGTTAGGGATCCCGAAGCGGCAAACAATCGACCTGAAGAACTTGACTGCTGACTGTGCTGTCACCTTCCTCACTGCTTCCACTTCTGGCCACTTTGTGAACTTGTCGATTGCAACGTACAAGTACTCAAAGCCCCCGACAGCTCGGGGAAAGGGGCCGAGGATGTCGAGCCCCCAGACCGAAAATGGCCAGGATAAAGGGATCGTCTGGAGAGCTTGAGCTGGCTGGTGTATCTGCTTGGAATGGAACTGGCACGCTTCACACTTGGTTACTTGTGCAGTTGCATCCTGGAGGGCTGTCGGCCAAAAGAAACCTTGCCGGAACGCTTTGCCGGCAAGTGCTCTTGCGCCAATGTGGTGACCACATATGCCTCCATGTATCTCTGCCAACAGCTTTTGTCCGTCTTCCCGGTGAATACACTTCAATTTCACGCCGTTGAGTCTTCTTCTGTACAGTGTGTTGTCGACAAACTGGTACATACTTGACTGCCGGGCTACTCTTTCCGCTTCTTCTTGCTCTTCGGGAAGTTCTCCTGTCTGAAGGAAACGGACAATCTGCTGTGCCCATGCTGGAGCTTGCGGCTCGACAACAAGGACTAAAGGCACATCTGCTGCTGCGGGAACATCCGCTTCTACGGCGAGAACCTGCGGCTCAGCCGGAGCTTGACGTTCCCCGGCAAGCTTGCCGGAGCAAAACTTGTCGGGAGCGTCTGCTTCAACGGAACAAACCCTAGGGCTTGCCGGAGCAGACTGCTCCTCAGCACCCTTGGTGTTGATCTTGAGGACCTTCTTGGCGGCGGCTTCGGGGAGCTCTGCCGGAAAATAGTCACCAGAAATCAACTTCCTCTTCTTGCTCTGTCCAGTTGATGGCGTTACAGATGGTTGAGTCAGTTTGAGCACAAAGATCCCTGGTTCCACAGGTAACTTAAGTGCGGCGCACTTCGACAGGCCATCGGCAATGTCGTTCTGAGCTCTTGGAACATGTTCCATCTGTAGGCCGTCAAAGTGCTCTTCTAGCTTTCTCACTTCATCAACGTAAGCTTCCATCAACGGACTCTGATAATTCTTGTTCACTTGGCGGACGACAAGCTGTGAGTCACCCCTGACAATGAGCTTCTTGATCCCAAGGTCTGCTGCGATCCTGAGACCGGCAAGCAAACCTTCATACTCTGCGGTATTGTTCGTTGCTTGCTCCTTGGGAAAGTGCATCTGGACTACGTACTTGAGGTGCTCTCCGGTGGGTGCAACAAGTAGCACGCCCGCACCGGCGCCTTGCAGCGAAAAGGCACCATCAAAGTACATCAGCCACTCTTTGCTTGCTTCCTTGACGGGGATGCTCGTTTCTGGAATTTCTTCATCTTGTGTTGGCGTCCATTCTGCTATGAACTCCGCCAATGCTCTGCTTTGGATAGTCGAAGTGCTCTCAAACTTGAGGCCAAAGCTTGACAGTTCCAGTGCCCACTCGACAATCCTGCCTGTTGCTTCTGGATTTTGCAGTATCCTCTTCAGCGGAAAACGAGTGACGACTGTGATCTCATGTGCTTGGAAGTAATGGCGCAGCTTTCTCGAGGCCATGAGAAGGCCGAAAAGCAATTTCTGCACACCAGAGTACCTTGACCTAGCCCCCTGCAGAAGGGAACTGACAAAGTAAACTGGGCGCTGCACCATTCTTTTCTGCATCTTCTCACGCGCCTGCGCAGATCCATCTTTGTCGGGACCAGAGCTTGCCGATGAAGTCCCCTGCTTGTCGCTGGATGCATCTGCCGTGGTTGCTGGCTCATCGTCCGCCTCCCTCTCCGCTACTAACGCAGCACTAACCACTTGATTGGTTGCCGCTATATATAGCAGCAACTTCTCTTGTGGCTTAGGTGCGACAAGTGTTGGAGTGGAGGACAGGTATCTCTTTAAGTCCTGCAGTGCAGCCTCCGCTTCCGGAGTCCATTTCATTGGACCTGCCTTTTTCAATATTTTAAAAAATGGCAGGGCGCGCTCAGCAGACCTAGAGATAAACCTGCTGAGAGCAGCTACGCAACCGGCAAGTCTTCGTACATCCTTGACGCGCTTTGGTGCTTCAATCTGCTCAATGGCCTTGATCTTGTCGGGATTGGCCTCAATTCCCCGCTGAGACACGAAGAACCCGAGAAGCTTGCCGGAGGGGACTCCAAACACACACTTCTCGGGGTTAAGCTTGAGGTTGATCTTGCGCAGATTTGCAAAGGTTTCGTCTAAATCTTGAATCAGAGTCGCCTTGTCCTTGCTCTTGACCACTATGTCATCCATGTAGGCTTCCACATTTCTGTGCATTTGCGGCTCAAAAGCGTCATGGACTACCCTTGCAAATGTTGAACCAGCATTCTTTAAACCGAAAGGCATCCGTACGAAACAGTATGTGCCACATGGGGTGATGAATGCGGTCTTCTCCTCATCCTCTTCTGCCATGAAGATCTGATGGTATCCTGAGTATGCATCAAGAAATGAAAGCAAGTCACATCCGGCCGTGGAGTCAACAATCTGGTCGATGCGCGGCAAGGGAAATGGGTCTTTGGGACAAGCTTTATTGACATCGGTAAAGTCGATACAAAGCCTCCATTTCCCGTTTGCCTTGCGCACGACTACAGGGTTGGCCAACCACGTAGGATGGAGCACTCCTCTGACAAGGCCTGCTGCTTCCAATTTCTTGATTTCTTCTGCGATGAATTCTTGGCGCTCCACTGCCTGCTTCCTAACTTTCTGCTTGACGGGCCGCGCATGAGGACAGACGGCAAGATGGTGCTCGATTACTTTCCTGGGAACACCGGGGATGTCAGACGGTTGCCACGCAAATACGTCGACGTTCGCCCGCAGGAAAGCAACGAGCGCGCTTTCCTATTTAGGGTCGAGAGTGGCACTGATGGTGAAGGTACCACCAGTGCCATCCTCCTTGGCGGACACCTTCTTGGTCTCTGGTGGAGCTGCCATTGTCTTCTTACACTTGCCGGTGGAGCTCGATGGTGCGTCCTCGACGGTAGCGCAGCACTCCGAAGAGGTGCGCTTGCCGGAGTGGGCATCAGAACTCTTGCCGGACTTGGTCTTCTTCTTCGCCCCGGGAGCTTCAACGGCAAGTGACTTGCGATCTGTTGCGGCTGCTGCTTCCCGGTAGATCTTGTCGGCGCAGATAAGAGCATCCTTCTTGTCGCCAGGGACAGAGATGACACTTATCGGGCCTGGCATCTTCAGCATGTTGTATGCATAGTGAGAGGCTGCCATGAATTTGGCGAGTGCTGGACGGCCGAGTATCCCATTGTAAGGCAATGGAAAGTCAGCAACGTCAAAAGTGACCCTCTCAGTCCTGAAGTTCAACTCGCTGCCAAATGTCACCGGCAACGTGATCTTTCCCTTCGGCTTGCTCCTTCCCGGATTGATTCCTTGGAATGTGCCGGTCTCTTCGAGCTCGCCATCAGGGATCTGGAGTTTCTGGAGTACCGCGGAGGAGATCAGGTTCAAGCCGGCCCCGCCGTCAACTAGCATCTTAGTGACCTTGAGGTTGCGGATAGTTGGTGAAACCAACATCGGCAAGCACCCGACCGCAGTTATGCGATCAGGGTGGTCCTCAATATCAAAGATGATAGGCGTGCTGGACCATTTCAGAGGCTTGCGTGACTCGACGGGTGGTTCTGCCGCATTGACTTCCCGCACCCACCGCTTGAGCTGGCGGTGTGAAGTATGCAGAGAAGCACCGCCGTCAACGCACAGGACCTCTGTGGCTTTCTGGAACTCCTGCTCATCGGTCTCGTCATCATCCATATCTTCATCGTCGTCGTCATCTTCATCCTTGTCGCGGCCGCGGGGAGGTCTATCTCCTTGCCGCTGCTTGGCCTTGCCGCGGCGTCCTCCTCGGCCGGGGCGTTTCTTGCCGGCTCCTCCAGCACCTTCCTGGGCCTTCTCCTTGTCGCGTCGCTCGTATTCAGCCTTTTGCTGCTCGACAAGCTGCTCGACCTTCTTGCAGCTCTGGAGGTCATGGCCCTTGGTGCGGTGGATCTTGCAGTACTGCTTGTTGGTGCCGTCCTGCTTGTCGGCGACCGCCACAGCCTGGTAGTTGGTGCCTGCGGCAATCTCCTCGCCGGAGCTACCAGCTTTGGCTTTCTTGGCGCCACCTCCGTTGCCGGACTGCTCAACGACTAGCACATCTTTGCCTTTCTTCTTCCTGTTGTTCCGCCGCCGGTTTTTCTTTGCCGGGGCAGCCTCCTCACTATCAGATCCTCCTGCTTCTGTATTCTCTCCGGGGAGTTTCCTCCCTTCCTCAGCACGTGCACACTTGTCGGCCAGGGCATATAGCTCACTGACGTCTCTGATCTTGCACATCGCCATCTCCTCCCGCATCCTGCGGTTTCGCACGTTCTGATGGAACGCGCTGATTACCGCGGCAGGGTGGACATCTGGGATGTTGTGCTGTACGCGGCTGAATCTCTGAATGTACTTGCGCAGGGGCTCTCCTTCCTTCTGGGCGAGCAGATGAAGGTCGCTCTCTTGGCCATGAGGCTTGTGGCCGCCTGTAAAGGCGCCGACAAACTGATGGCATAGGTCTGCCCAGGAGGATATGGAGTTGTTCGGCAAGTGCATGAGCCAGGATCTGACATTGGGCTTGAGCACCAGCGGGAAGTAGTTGGCCAGGATCTTGTCGTCCCGCCCCCCGGCAGCTTGCACCGCGATGGTGTAGATGCTGAGGAACTCCGACGGATGCGACTTGCCGTCGTACTTCTCTGGTACGTCTGGCTTGAAATTCTTCGTGCTGGGCCACTGGACTTGCCGCAGCTCACGAGTGAACGCAGGGCAACCTACCGCGTACGGCAAGTCGCCTGGTTCCCCTGGTGCATGCATGTCGACAGAGGGCCCAGCGCGCTGGTCCGATTGACGCCGCGCTTCTCTTCGGCGCTCGATGCGAGTTCGAGCGTCTTCTTGCTGTCGTTCGTGAAGAACTTGGCGCTGATCGCGACGAGCTCGTGGATCTGATGATGCGGTGGAGTCGCTGTCGAGGTGGATCCGGCGAGTCGGCGATCTTGGCCTTCGGGGTGGAGAGTGCATGGTGGTTGCACCCCCACCGGTTTCGTCGCCATCGGCTCGTGCCGGCAGTCCTGCCGCGGCAGCGATGTACTCGGCTGCCGCGGAGTGTCGCCGTTGGCGAAGCCGATGAGACTCTGAATGGTGGCCCTCCATTCATCGATCTTGTCTGCCGTTGGAGGGTAATCCAGGAGCAGTTGAGCTCGCGCCAAAGCTTCTGTTGGAGTGGTGGGCGGCAGTGGCGAACGGTGCGAGGAGCGGGATATGCTCGGACTTCTAACTATGTTAGAAGGAGCAGTATCCCGTCCAGGCGACCGTGTCTCGCTCGTGCCAGCATGTTGGCGTGCATGCTGGTCTTGAGCACCCCGAGATCCACCAGCTCGATCTTGGTCCAACGAACGTATGGCCCTGCGAATACCATGACGCTGTCGGTCCTGCGCCTCCTGAGATGGGCGCGGTGCATGTACGGACGCCGAGGTCTGCGCAGCCTTGTCCTTGGACCTGGCAGCACCGTGAGCTCCCTCGTCGATGCCCGTTCTTCCGCCGGCGTCTACCCCACCACCCGTTTGCTCCGGTGGTGGTGGGATCGACGTGGACGGAACAGCTGCCGCCGAAGCCTTCTTCTTCGGTGGCATGTCGATGAAGAAGATGAAGATCTAGCTCGTGTGAACGCCGGATCAGGTTCACACAACCTCAACGCCCCCTACCTGGCGCGCCAAAGATGTCGGGGAAGCTGATCCACGAACACCTATGGGACCGGCGGACCGAGCCCCTTTCGGTTCGGCGGGGGGCGGAGATCGCACGAAGAGCGGATCGAGGCGAAGCACACGAGCAGTTTACCCAGCTTCGGAGCTCTCCGGAGAGATAATACTCCTACTGCTGCATGTCTGAGTGTATTGAGTTCTTGCTCGGGAGCGCTGAGTGCTACAGTACACACTAGCTGCTAACGAGACCGAGCGTGAGTGTTTTTCTGCCTTCGAACCCCCCTCTACGTTGCGCATGGGCCTCCTTTTATATGCTAAAGGGGTCTCCGACAGGTGGCAACGTAGACAAGGGTAAAAATGGAAAAGGAATTGCGGTTGGTACAACTACCTGTACAGTGTATCATACCTAACCCTGACGGCAGGGGACAAAGGCATTAAATGCCCGTCTACGTCGCCCAAATAGTGCAAAAAGGACCGTCAGGGACGCCACCGCTCGCCACGATGGCAATCTTGTCAGCGTCGCTTGCCACCGTGCACCGCTGGCTACACAGCCTCTTGCCACGCGCGCCTGGAAAGGCCCCAGGGCGACACATTGGTGGATGTGCTGCAGCACGGGTACAGAGTGGTAGCTTGCCGCGGCAAGCGCTTTGCCGCGGTCGTTGTCTTGTCGCGTTCGGAAGCTTGTTGATCACCGGGCCTCGCCGGGACGCGTGGCGCGTCGCAGCAAGTTCCTTGAGATGCCTTGGTTGGCCTTCCCGGCAAGCTCCTCTTGCCGGGGCCTTGTCTCCTTGGCTTGAATACTTTGTTCTTGAATGGCTCCACAGGAACCACGGAGCACCTTGGCGGTCACCTGGCAAGCCTTGCCGCGGGGTGCTGCCACTGCCCGTGCACAAGTTCGGGATACTAGGGTACCCCTAATCTAGTACACCGACACATTTGCTTGCGTGTTGCATTTTATCATGTCATCATGTGCATCTTATTTTGCATATGTGTTCGTCTCATGCATCCGAGCATTTTCCCCGTTGTCCGTTTCGCGATCCGGCACTACTATGTCCTCCGGCGTTCCCCTTTTTGTCTCCTGTTGTGAGAGGATGTTAAACTTTCTCGGAATGGCCCGAGGCTTGCCAAGTGGCCTTGGTATAGCACCGGTAGACCGCCTGTCAAGTTTCGTGCCATTTGGAGGTCGTTTGATACTCCAACAGTTAACCGTGTAGCCCGAAACCCCCCTTCTCTTTGCATCCCAACACCCTTTTAAACTGGCCCAAAACCCATCTAACTCCCCTCCATGCTCTCGGTTGTTTGATCACGATCGTGTGGGCGAAAACCGCTCCTCATTTGGACTCTCCTAGCTCCCAGAATCTATAAATAGCCCCCTGCCCCGAAATTCGCGGATCAAATCCACCCCGAAACCCTAGCTTCGCCCTCATCCCGCAGCCGGACACGTTCGGACCCCACCGGACCTCTCCGCCGCCCCCAGCCACCTCACTCCGACCAACCAGCGCCCGCCACGTCACCCCGCCGCCGCTCTCCCCCAATCCCGCGCCGCCACCTCACCATCTCTCTCTCTCTCCACCCCGCCGCCAGCCCGCCGGGGCCCGAGGCCGGCCCGCCCCGGGCCGCATCTGGGCCACGCCCCGGGCGCCTCGCCCGCCGCCGCCCGTGCCGTGCGCCTCCCGCCGCCGCCTGCCCTCCCGCGCCGCCGTCCTTCGCGTCGGCCGCCGCCTCCGCCGCGGCGCGCGAGCCGCCGCCTCTCGCCGTGCCCTCCGCCGCCCTCGCCCGCCGGCGCGCCCCTCCACCGCCGCCCGGCGTCCGGCCGGCACCGGATCCGCGTCCAAGCGCCACCGCCTACCCCGGCCGGCCGAAGCTCACCGGAGCGCCCCCGAGCGCCTCCCCGCCGCCCGAGCTCCTCCGCCCCTCGCCGGCTTCCTCCGCCCCGCACCGGTCCCCTCCGGCCCAGATCTGCCTCGCCGGCGACGCCGCTGCCTTTCTCCGGCCATCCTCGTGAAACGCGCCACCATTGACTTTTCCCCTCGAGGTGGTGAAATTCTGCTAAGTCCCGAATATTTGTGCATTATCATGCCATGTTCATCGCATTGTATCTCTGCATCAGTATCTCTGTTTCGTGCGTGTAATATGTCAAATTGTTCATCTCAATGAGTGCTTCATTTCATTCCACTGCATCATATTCGTTCGAGCTCATCTTGATGCCTGAATCATCGTTGCAAGAGTGCTTCATAATGTTTTCTGCTGTCTGTTAACAGAACATGCTCATTTGTTATTTTTCCATGATTGATGTGTGCATCCTATGAGGTTGATGTCTACATGTGTTTTGATCTATGCTATGTATTCTTTAAAGAGGTGCTTACCATGTATTTTTGTGATCAATGTGGTGACTAGCACAAGCATGCAAACTAGGCATCGTGATGTTACTGATTTTAGTCCCTGTTCTTCTGTTATTTTGATGCCATGTATACTTGATGCTACAGAGAGATCCATGCATATTTTGAGATACTTCAGTAAGGATGTTTTGAACATATGGTTTTGCTCTATACATTCATGCCCCTGGTTGCACTTATGGAGTAGTCTAGCATGTCAGTTTCGTGCCCTACTTTTGCTTCTAAATGTTTCCTGGCAGATTGTTTACATGTTATTCAATTTTGCCAAGGTTGTTGTAGTTGATCCTTGGATGCTATGAACTTGTTCTTGCCTTGGTTTGTTTCATAAACATGTCTTCTTGATGGTGCTATACTTATCTTGTCATGCAATGACTTGTGGTGAGTGAATCGAGCTTGTTAAGTAGGGTACTTGCTGTTACTGTTTTGCTAGGCTGAATCTGTTATTTCGTGATGCTATATAAACATGTTGCTACTAGTCATTCTATGCATAATATGGAGATGTTCACTAAATATGTATTGTTATACATGTCATGATCTATCCATCCATGCCCCTGGTTGCATTTATAGCTTGTTGTATCTTGTTCATATCTTGCTCCAAAGTTGCTTAATAATGTTGCTGTCAGCCTGTTAACATTAAGTTCAGTTGTTGCCATGATTGTTGCTAGTGTTCCATGCACCCTATGACCTTGCTATTGCCATGCTTAGCTTCACAAACATGCCTTCTTACTGTTGGTTGCCTTGCCATGCCATGTATTGCTCTGTGGTGAGTGGTTCAAGCTCACCAACATGCCTTCATAATTCTGTTTCTGCCATGTTTGAATCTGTAATATAACTTGCTATGTTTACGTGGGTGCCATCATATTTTCTGATCGTTTTTGGCTTATGGTCAGTAAAGGACTTCTGATCTATGGGTTTAGTAGATTCATGCCATGCCTTTGTTTGCCATGATAAGCTCCTGTAACATGTTGTTTGATAGCTGTAAACATTGCAACCTGATGTTAATTTCTGCAAAGTCTGAAACTGATATTATTTGCAATCTTGCCATGTGTGTTTGAGCATGTTCTAGTGATTTCTGGAGATAGCTCAGTGTTCATGTTTTGTTATGCTTTACCTGTACATCATGTCCATGCCTTTTGTTTTCATATTGTGGTACTGTAGCATGTTGTTTTGATGCTTGCAATAGGCCTAGTTGCTGTTTTGGACAGCTTGTCCTTTAAACTTGTTTCATGTGTGTGTGTTGCACCGTTGCTCCGTTTTGAGTGTGCTCTATATGAAACTTGCTTGATTTTGCATGTAGTTTCATATTATCATGTTGCATTCATGTTTTGAGGTGTTTTCTTGATGTTTGTATGCATTTTGCCTCAATGCCATGTTTTTCTTGTTTTGCTCATATCTTCTAGGCCGTAGCTCCGAATCTAATGAACTTTATATGTAACTTGACT
Source organism: Triticum aestivum (assembly GCF_018294505.1). NCBI lineage: Eukaryota > Viridiplantae > Streptophyta > Magnoliopsida > Poales > Poaceae > Triticum > Triticum aestivum. The sequence continues at coordinate 521,236,560 of NC_057795.1, read as the reverse complement.
AGAATCTCATGTAGATCATCTTTGTGCATCTTAACTTGCTGTTTAACAACTTGAACATAAGGTTTATTCAGATCTGGACCAATTTCGAAATATGCATATGAGGACTTACCGGAATTGTTATATGTTGTTCCCGGCCTCATTTAAACTTGCCTTGATGTGTTGCTCTTGTTTGCATCATCACTTGCCATGAATAGCTTCATGTAGTCTTGTATTGCATCATGCTTGTTTGTGCATCATGCCTTGTTCATGTGTGGTGTGTTTACAATGTTGTGTGCTTCTTTTCGATAGTTCCTGTTCCGTTGCGATCGTGAGGATTCGTTCGTCTACGCTTGGTTCGGCTTCATCCGTTCGTCTTCTTCATGGACTCGTTCTTCTTCCTAGCGGGATTTCAGGCAAGATGACCGCTACCCTGGATCTCACTACTATCATTGCTATGCTAGTTGCTTCGTTCTATCGCTATGCTGTGTTACCTATCTTTTGCTCATCAAGCCTCCCAAATTGCCATGAACCTCTAACCTTTGACACTATTCCTAGCAAACCATTGCTTGGCTATGTTACCGCTTTGCTCAGCCCCTCTTATAGCGTTGTTAGTTGCAGGTGAAGTTGAAGATTGCTCCATGGTGGATAGGATTATGTTGGGATATCACAATATCTCTTATATTATTAATGCATCTATATACGTGGTAAAGGGTGGAACGCTCGGCCTTATGCCTGGTGTTTTGTCCCACTCTTGCCGCCCTAGTTTCCGTCATACCGGTGTTATGTTCCCAGATTTTGCATTCCTTACGCGGTCGAGTGATTTATGGGACCCCCTTGATAGTTCGCTTTGAATAAAACTCCTCCAGCAAGGCCCAACCTTGGTTTTACCATTTGCCTTACCACCACCTATATTTCCCTTGGGAGTAATTAACCCAAGGGTCATCTTTATTATAGCCCCCCCGGGCCAGTGCTTGTCTAAGTGTTGGTCCAAACTAGAGCACCGTGCGGGACCATCCCTTGGCAACTTGGGTTACGTCAGTACCTGTACGCTCAGCTTATCCAGTGTTGCCCTGAGAACGAGATATGTGCAGCTACTATCGGGATTGTCGGCGCATCGGGCGGTCTTGCTGGTCTTGTTTTACCATTGTCGAAATGTCTTGTAAACTGGGATTCCGAGTCTGATCGGGTCTTCCTGGGAGAAGGTATATCCTTCGTTGATCGCGAGAGCTTATCATGGGCTAAGTTGGGACACCCCTATAGGGTATAATCTTTCGAAAGCCGTGACTGCGGTTATAGGCAGATGGGAATTTGTTAATGTCCGGTTGTAGATAACTTGACACCAGATCCGAATTAAAACGCATCAACCGTGTGTGTAGCCGTGATGGTCTCTTTTCGGCGGAGTCCGGAAAGTGAACACGGTTTCTGTGTTATGTTTCACGTAAGTAGGAGTTCAGGATCACTTCTTGATCATTGCTAGCTTCACGACCGTTCCGCTTGCTCTTTTCTCGCTCTTATTTGCGTATGTTAGCCACCATATATGCTTATCCGCTGCTGCAACCTCACCACTTTAACCCTTCCTTTCCCTTTAAGCTTTGCTAGTCTTGATACCCATGGTAATGGGATTGCTGAGTCCTCGTGGCTCACAGATTACTACAACAACAGTTGCAGGTACAGGTTATGCGATGGTCATGACGTGAGAGCGATGCTTGCTTGCATTGAGTTCTTCTTCTGCTTCTTCGATCAGGGGATAGGTTCCAGGTCGGCAGCCTGGGCTAGCATGGTGGATGTCGTTTGTGTTTCTGTTTGTGTTTCATCCGTAGTCGGATGTTGTTCTCTTATGTATGATGATGATGTATTGTGGTATTCATGTGGGATTGTATGCCTTATGTATGTATCCCCATCTATTATGTAATGTTGATGTAATGATATCCACCTTGCAAAAGCGTTTCAATATGCGGGTCTATCCTTGGTGGGACCTTCGAGTTCCTTTTGGATAGGGTCGCATATTGGGCGTGACAACCGGGTGCTCAGCAAAATACCCTCAGGGAAAGGCAAAGGAAAGGGCGGTGGAGCCGAACTTCACACACTACGCATCCAAACTGGGGGAATCGTTACCTCCCCTGGGGAGGATAGTCGGGAAGGGGAGGTTAATGCCTCCTCCCCGCGCGGGAGGAAAAGGGCCGCCTCCGTAGACTTGGAGGCGGAGATGCCCAAACAAGGGAAGAAGTCATCACCAGGGGGCTCTGCCTCGACGGGCACCCTTACCGTGTCATCCCACCAACGGGCCAGCCCTCCACTGAGCTGTAAGTTAATCATTAATTCGAAGGTGTGGTGTTTCTCAGAGATCCATAACCGGGACTTCGTATTTTGCAGTCCGGCGAGCAGCTCCTCTCAATAGAGTTCGTCTTCAGGGGATCTTCGTCCGGAGATGATGGAGAGTGAGACCCCACCCACCTCTCCGCCTCATGAAGCAGGCGACACTGAGGTGTCGTCACAGAGGAGTCCGGATCTGCCAAAGCCAGAAGCAAACACGCCAGTCGCCCTGAGCCCGAAGCGTTCGGCTCCCACGGGGGGCGATGAGAAGGGTCCGGCGTAGTTCGATGTCCGGCCAGACGTACTGACAGGTCTTCTGGAGAGAGCCACGCTCTCGGAGGAGCACCGCTCTTTAATGAGCACGGTGCTCACGAAGATATCATCCGCTACCAGCGGTTTGAATGAGGCATTTACAAGCATGCTCAAAGGCTTTGAGGTATGTAGTGAAAATGCACTATTTTTTTGGTTATGAAGCACGCGCTAGGTGTGCTCCCAATGGATAGTAGCCCCTGAGACTCTGGTTGCCCGCCATAGGCTGCAAACGGGGGATCACATAGTAATGGCTGTGCCGTTCATGTGCGCAGGTATCTAAGGATCCGGCAGCCGACCAGTCTGTTGAAGTTGCCGAACTGAGGAGGCAGATCGGATCTATTGATGCCGATATCACGCTGGTGAACAAATGGCTGGAAGAATCCCAGGGTATGTGCTCTGCTTCCCTTATTATGTTGTATAGGAAAATGCAAGAGGGGCATAATATTAATGTAATGTGTTTGCACTGCAGATGGTGCTGCTGCCGTGGAGGCCCTGAGGGCGGAACTTGCTCAGGCCAAGGAACAAGCTCAGGCTAGCAATGCGGCTGCCCTAAAGGTGGCCGAAGAATTGAGTGCTGAACAGGCTGCTCATCGCCGAAGCGAGGAAAAGATAGCCGAAATGGCTGAGGAGTTGAAAAATGCCACCGACTGGTATGTACTCCTTGAAAACGAGAATAAGGCTAGTTCGGCCGAGCTGGACAAGGCACTTAATGCCGCCAAGGAGATGCGGACCGAGATCCGGGGTATGCGGGAGGAGCTCCAACAGGCCGACAAAATCGTGGCCGGGGGCTCCTACTTACTGCGGACGAAGTTTTTGGATCCAAAGTATGCTCCCCTGGCTGGGCGCTGGAGTCCTGCAGACGCATATGCGGACTTGGCAAAAAGTACAGCTGACGCTGCCAAGTTCTTCGAGGATCAAGGTGATAAGGAAGTGGAGAAGCTTTTCTGGTCGCAATTCAATGCTCCCAGTCGCCCGCTACCATGAAATGAGAAGGTGGCTGCTGTGGCGGAGCTTCATAGGCGGTCCGGGCTTGCAATGCGGTCTGTAATAGACCATCTTTGGCCGAAGGGGCCTAAGCCGGATAGTTACTTTGGTTTCGTGCAGCAATTCCTTGGGTCCGTGTCTCAAATTGACGCCATGAGGAGGTCGGCGTGCATAGAGGGTGCGCGGATGGGTCTTGCCCGCGTTAAAGCCTATTGGACTGCTATGGAGGCCACCATTATAGCGACCCAGGATCCGGTGGGAGGCCAATATCCGGCCGAGCACTACTTAGCGCAGGTCACAGAAGGTGCTCGCCTAGTAGAGGCGCAGTGCTCGAAGAATGTTTTGTTCGAGTGATAAGTCGAATTCTTGTAAAAACATTGTTTATTTTGATTATGAGGCTATATTTATACTTTTTGCCTGAAAGTATGATTGTGTCCCCTGTACGGCCGTTTTTATATGTATAAGTAGTCCGAAAGATAGCAGTCGTTGGCTTCAGCCCCCATGCATACAATGTAGGGGTGTTCGCGAAGAATATGCTTAATCACACTTGATCCAACGTATTGGTCCATTAAGGAGGTGATCGCACGTCGAACTAGGCAACCAGACTATATAGCTGTAACACTTTCGCTTAGCCATATGAGTCTAATGGTGGGGCTACTATGTAGCCCCTCATACCTTCGCGTGCATCTGAATACAGGCGCGTGTGTACATGGCCAGGAAACGGCCCTTCGTTAGTGCGGAGGAATCCTAAAGATTCCAGTGAGTCTTCGAGTGGTTGAACAGTCTCTCGATGTATCATGACAGTCAGTTTTAGGCTTTCTCTACTGAGGTGCTCATCCGGAATAACCAGGGCACAATCGCAGTAGTTCTCCTTTGGCCTGCCTTAGCTGATAACAACGGAACGTAAGGCGGCAAACCCAGGAGCCGGGCAAACCCAAGATTTGACCAAAGACATGATTCGGAGTTGATGCATATAAGGCCAAACTCGTGACGCCGAACAGTCCCGAAGGTTTTCGGACTTTATAACAGAAGATGGGCTCAAGAATGCCCATTCATTATGAACCTTGTGTTTCCAGGTACGTGCGGTAATCTGTCGTGGCGAAATGCCAATAACGACAGTATCCTCTGTGGGTATGTAACCCATGGGATGGTTTAAACAACAAGAGGCAATAGAAAAGGTTTACACATGGGCTTAATCTAAAAAGAAACCTGTTAAACGGGGCCCTACTACGTGTTTGCGCCTTTGCCTCCGTTGTGTCATATCCTGGAAGGGTATCGCGCGAGCCTTGTCTGTGGAAAAAGAGGAAAACTCATAGGAAAGTACAACGTAAGTATGCGATGGATAGTAAAAGTGTAAGATGTTGGCCTGACAATAAGGTTGAGCCAAGTGTGGGGTTGTGCTAAATATTTATAGCCCCTGGTTTCCGCTATGGGATTACATATGCGGTGACTGATTGAATTTTATCCGGGCTATCGGACTCGTCTAAGCGTGTCTGTGGTCTTAATGACCCATCATGTTTTCTAATATTGGAGGCCGCTTATAGTCCGGCCACCAGGGCCGTCGCGTGTTCCTCTGCGCGTGAAGCGCTCTATGATTCCGCTAAAGGTGATGACGCCACGGGGACCAGGCATCTTGAGTGTAAGGTAGCCATAGTGCGGCAATGCATTGAAGCGGACGAAGGCCGGTCGTCCAAGCAGTGCATGATAGCCGCTTTTGAGGGGTGTAATGGTGAAGAGTAGTTCTTCCCTTCTGGAGTTGCCTAGGGGGCCAAATGTTACCTCTAGTACAACAGAGCCCCTGCCGTAGGCTTCAATGCCTGGTATCACCCCTTCAAAGGTGGTGTTGCTTTGGCTAATTCTGGATGGGTTTATCCCCATTCTGCGGATAGTGTCCTCGTATATTAAATTGAGACTATTGTCGCCGTCCATGAGGACACGGGTGAGACGGAATCCGTGAATTATTCGGTCAAGCACCAAGACCTGTGATCCTCCACGCCGAATATTAGTTTGGCCGTCCATGTGATCGAAAGTGATCGGACGAGACATCCAGTGGTCAGATGTAGGTACGATGGGCTCTACGTCGTGCGCATCTCTGAGCACGCGTTCATGCCTTCTCGTGAATGTGTGAGTCGCGTGGATCATGTTTACTGTTTTAACCTCTGGCGGCAATTTTTTCTGTCCCCCAGTGTTCGGCTGGCGAGGTTCGTCCTCGTCTTCACTTGGTGTTTCCCTCCCTTTGTGTTCGGCATTTAATTTGCCGGCCTGCTTGAAGACCCAGCACTCTCTATGGGTGTGGTTCGCAGGTTTCTCCGGGGTGCCGTGAATTTGGCATAGTCTGTCCAGGACTCTGTTCAGACCGGACGGTCCCTCTTTACTGCGTTTAAATGGCTTCTTTTGCTGATCAGGTCGAGAGCCCCTGAATCCTGCATTGACCGTTGTGTTGTCCGGGCTCTCTTCCTTGTTTTGGCGTTTTTTTATTACGCCATGGCTTCCCATTGCCATCCCTTATTTCGGATGTGCTGGGGTCGCTGGTGCCTTTAAGGGCTAGGCAGCTATCTTCACCTGCGCAAAAGCGGGTCATAAGGCTTGTTAAGGTTGACATTGTCCTTGGCTTTTCTTGGCCGAGGTGTCTGGCGAGCCATTCGTCACGGATGCTCTGTTTAAATGCCGCTAAGGCTTCGGCGTCCGGACAATCGAAAATTTGATTCTTCTTAGTGAGGAATCTGTTCCAAAGCTTGTGGGCGGACTCTCGGGCTGTTGGATTATGTGACTGAGATCGTCTGCATCCGGATGCCGGACATAAGTCCCTTGAAAATTGGCCCTGAAAGCGTCTTCGAGTTCCTCCCAACTCCCAATTGAGTTTTCGGGGAGGCTTTTCAACCAGTGTCGAGCTGGTCCCTTCAGCTTGAGGGGAAGGTATTTGATGGCGCGGAGGTCATCCCCACGAGCCCTGTGAATATGCAGGATGAAATCCTTGATCCAGACCCCTGGGTCTGTCGTTCCGTCGTATGCCTCTATGTTCAAAGGTTTAAAGCCTTGTGGGAATTCGTCGTCCAGTACTTCTTCGGTGAAGCATAGGGGTGAGTAGCCCCTCTGTATTTGGACGCGTTGTGGCATGCAGTTGGCTATTGTTGTGTCCGGAGTTTATTCCGAACTGGTATTTGGCTTGTATGATCGTTTGGGTGACCATAGTCCCTCGCCAGGGTGTGTCCTTTAGATCCATAGATGGACCTGGCTGCACCGGCTTTCTTATCCAGATGCTCACGCAGATCGTGAGCGGCGTCAGTAGCCGTTCTGTTGCGGTTGTGGAGCGGTACGTCTGGTCTCCTGGTCGTATTATTCTTTGGTGGAACAGCCTCGTCGTCGAGTTCTGGCAGTAGATTGCGCTTTGGATAGCTTTTCGTATGGCGATCGTCTCCATATCTTTCTTCGGTGTCTAGCACTTTATTCCATCTTCGACTGAGCTTTTCCTGGGCGGCTTTGAGCTGTTGCTTCTGCTTCTTTAGACTTCTTGCTGTGGCCATAAGCTTTAGGTGGAGGTTGCCTCGTTCCACTTGTTCGTCCGGAATGATGAATGCATCGTCATCCAGACTCTGTTCCTGTTCTGGGGCGGTTTCATGAGCTCGTCCCTCCAGATCATTGTGATCGGGTATTTGCTCCAAACTTGGTTTGGCGTGACCTGGCTCGTCCTGCTCCATCGCTGGGTCCATGTGGTCGTTACTGTCTTTGGGCCTTACTGGTGTGTCAATCCTTTTTGCGCTCTTGTCGCTGTTTTTGATGTTGCTGGACTTTGAGCGGCGTCTGCGCCACCGTATTGGCTTTTGGCCAGGTGTTTTATCTTCCAGACTATCGCCGTCGTCCTTATTAGGCGTGTCCACCATGTATATATCGTGTGACAAGGTAGTAGTCCCGCGCCCCAGAGATTCTGAAGCTTCTCCTGCATCGTCGTCCATACCGTCGATGTCTTCGGAGTTGAAGTCAAGAACGTCGGTTAAATCATCGACCGTGGCAATGAAGTGGGTGGTGGGTGGGCAACGAATTCCTTCGTTGCCTGCTTCCCACTCAGGCCGGACATAGTTCGACCCAGAGCCTCCTGGATTGGCTGGCTCGAGGGTATGCGGACCAGAACCAACAACCAGATACGAGTCCGGGGGCCCGAGGTTACAGGTCTCCACAGAGGTGGGACCTGTGTTCGGCTCCACCGCCGATGAGTATGCAGCCTGCGGGGCGGGGTCCACCCCTCCATCCGTGGGCAACGCAACTTGTTCTGGATTTAGATCCGGGGCAACTACAGGGATGATGTTTCAAGCATTGTCCGACAGCAGGTCTAGGCCGTGCTCGTCTTGACTGTCCGGCGCTCCTGGCACAGGCCCGAATCTGTCGAAGTTCAAGTCTCCGCGAATGTCCGCCGTGTAGTTCAAGTTTCCGAACCTGATCTGGTGGCCAGGGGCGTAGTTGTCGATCTTCTCTAGACGACCAAGCAAATTGGCCTGCAGTACGAAGCCGCCGAACACAAAGATCTGTCTGGGGAGAAAAGTCTCGCCCTGGACGGTGTTGTTGGTGATTGAAGATGCCATCAAGCCTCAAAGTGACGACACGGAGGAACTCTCAATGAAAGCACCAATGTCGGTGTCAAAATCGGCGGATCTAGGGTAGGGGGTCCCGATCCGTGCGTCTTAGGCTGATGGTAACAGGAAGCAAGGGACACAATGTTTACCAAGGTTCGGGCCCTCTCGATGGGGGTAAAACCCTACTTCCTGCTTGATTAATATTGAAGACATGAGTAGTACAAGAGTAGATCTACCATGAGATCGTAGAGGCTAAACCCTAGAAGCTAGCTGATAACCCACAAGTGTAGGGGATCGCAACAGCTTTCCAGGGTAAAGTATTCAACCCAAATTTATTGATTCGACACAAGGGGAGCCAAAGAATATTCTTGAGTATTAGCAGTTGAGTTGTCAATTCAACCACACCTGGATAACTTAGTATCTGCAGCAAGGTATTTAGTAGCAAAGTAGTATGATAATAATGGTAATAGTAGCAAAAGTAAAGATAAATGTTTTTGGATTTTTGTAGCAGTTGTAAAAATAGCAACGGAAAAGTAAATAAGCAGAGAACAATATATGAAAAGCTCGTAGGCAATGGATCAGTGATGGATAATTATGCCAGATGCGATTCCTCATGCAATAGTTATAACATAGGGTGATATAGAACTAGCTCCAATTCATCAATGTAATGTAGGCATGTATTCCGTAAATAGTCATATGTGCTTATGGAAAAGAACTTGTATGCCATCTTTTGTCCTACCCTCCCGTTGCAGCGGGGTCCTTAAGGAAACTAAGGGATATTAAGGCCTCTTTTTAATAGAGAACCGGACCAAAGCATTAACACATAGTGAATACATGAACTCCTCAAACTACGGTCATCACCGAGAAGTATCACGATTATTGTCACTTCGGGGTTGTCGGATCATAACACATAATAGGTGACTATAGACTTGCAAGATAGGATCAAGAACACACATATATTCATGAAAACATAATAGGTTCAGATCTGAAATCATGGCACTCGGGCCCTAGTGACAAGCATTAAGCATAGCAAAGTCATAGCCACATCAATCTCATAACATAGTGGACTCTAGGGATCAAACCCTAACAAAACTAACTTGATTACATGGTAAATCTCATCCAACCCATCACCGTCCAGCAAGCCTACGATGGAATTACTCACGCACGGCGGTGAGCATCATGAAATTGGCGATGGAGAAGGGTTGATGATGACGACGGCGACGAATCCCCCTCTCTGGAGCCCCAAACGGACTCCAGATCAGCCCTCCCGAGAGAGATTAGGGCTTGGCAGCGGCTCCGTGTCGTAAAACGCGATGAAACTTTCTCTCTGATTTTTTTCTCCCCGAGACGGAATATATGGAGTTGGAGTTGAGGTCGGTGGAGGTCCAGGGGGCCCACGAGATAGGAGGCCGCGCCCTAGGGGGGGCGCCCCCTCTCTCATGGACAGGCTGTGGGCCCCTGGCATTAATTCTTTCGCAAAAAATTCTTATTAATTCCAAAAAGTGCCTCCGTGGATTTCCAGGACATTCCGAGAAGTTTTCCTTTCTACACATAAAACAACATCATGGCAGTTCTTTTGAAAACAGCGTCAGTCCGGGTTAGTTTCATTCAAATCATGCAAGCTAGAGTCCAAAACAAGGGCAAAAGTGTTTGGAAAAGTAGATACGTTGGAGACGTATCAACCCCCCCCCAATCTTAAACCCTTGCTTGTCCTCAAGCAATTCAGTTGATAAACTGAAAGTGATAAAGAAAAACTTTTACAAACTCTGTTTGCTCTTGTTGTTGTAAACATGAAAAGCCAGCATTCATGTTTCAGCAAATATTATGAACTAACTATATTCACAATAACACTTAGCTCTCACAATTACTCATATCAATAGCATAATCAGCTAGCGAGCCATAATAATAAAACTCGGATGACAACACTTTCTCAAAATAATCATAACATGATATAACAAAATGGTATCTTGCTAGCCCTTTCTAAGACTACAAAACATAAATGCAGAGCACCTTTAAAGATCAAGGACTGACTAAACATTGTAATTCATGGTAAAAGAGATCCAGTCAAGTCATACCCAATATAAACCAGTAATAATGAATGCAAATGACAGTGTGCTCTCTAGCGGGTGCTTTTAATAAGAAGGGTGATGACTCAACATAAAAGTAAATAGATAGGCCCTTCGCAGAGGGAAGCAGGGATTTGTAGAGGTGCCAGAGCTCGATTTTAAAATAGAGATTGAATAACATTTTGAGTGGCATACTTTTGCTGTCAACGCAACAACTATGAGATCGCTGTATCTTCCATACTACAAGCATTATAGGCAGTTCCCAAACAGAATGGTAAAGGTTTATACTCCCCCAACCACCAACAAGCATCAATCCATGGCCTGCTCGAAACAACGAGTGCCTCCAACATACAACAACCCTGGGGAGTTTTGTTTAATTATTTTGACTTGCTTTGATCTTTTTGGATCATGGGACTGGGCATCCCGGTTACCGGCCCTTTCTCGTGAATGAGGAGCGGAGTCCACTCCTCGTGAGAATAACCCACCTAGCATGGAAGATATAGGCAGCCCTAGTTGTAACATGAGCTGCTCGAGCATACAAAATAGAATTTCCTTTGAAGGTTTGGAGTTTGGCACATACAAATTTACTTGGAACGGCAGGTAGATACCGCATATAGGTAGGTATAGTGGACTCATATGGAACAACTTTGGGGTTTAAGGAGTTTCGATGCACAAGAAGTATCCCCGCTAAGTACAGGTGAAGGCTAGCAAAAGACTGGGAAGCGACCAACTGAGAGAGCGACAACAGTCATAAGCATGCATTAAAATTAATTCACACCGAGTACAAGCGTGAGTAGGATATAATCCACCATGAACATAAATATCGTGAAGGCTATGTTGATTTGATTCAACTACATGCGTGAACATGTGCCAAGTCGAGTCACTCAATTCATTCAAAGGAGGATACCCTCCCATCATATCACATCATAACCATTCTAATAGCATGTTGGCATGCAAGGTAAACCATTATAACTCATAGCTAATCAAGCATGGCACAAGTAACTATAATCTCTAAATGTCATTGCAAATATGTTTACTTCATAATATCTGACTCAGGAACGATGAACTCATCATATTTACAAAAACAAGAGAGGTCGAGTTCATACCAGCTTTTCTCATCCCAATAAGTCCATCATATATCTTCATTATTTCCTTTCACTTGCACGACCGAACAATGTGTATAATAATAACAGTGCATGTGCATTGGACTAAGCTGGAATCTGCAAGCATTCAACTCAAGAGAGAAGACAAGTAATATGGGCTCTAAATTAAATAAACAATCATGCATATAAGAGCCACTAAGCATTTTCAATATGGTCTTCTCGACCCCCAAAGGAAAGAAAAGAAAATAAAACTATTTACACGGGAAAGCTCCCAACAAGTAAAAGAAGAACGAGAAATCTTTTTGGGTTTTCATTTTAATTCTACTACAGGCAAGGGCATTAAACTAAATAATTTTTTCGGCTTTTTCTTAAGGTTTATCAAACACAGAAGAAGAAAACTAGAAAAAGAAATTTAAACTAGCATGGATAGTACAATGAAAGAGTATGAGCACTGACGACTAGTGTGTGAACATGAATGTAAAGTCGGTTAGAAATACGTACTCCCCCAATCTTAGGCTTTTGGCCTAAGTTGGTTTAATACCAAGGACCGCCACTACTCTCCCCGATGTACTGGGAGGTGTAATCAGGATACCACTGGCTGGTCATCTCCGGATCCCACTGGACAGATGACGCACAATAAGGGTCCAGCTCAGGTTCCGATTCAGGTTCAGGAGTAAAAGCTTGAGCTCGATGATTGTTCACCGCCTCCGGTGTGACAATAAAATTTTCTGCAAGCAAATCAAACAACAAAGGCACATGCAAAATAATAATCTCAAAGTGTTTCTTATTGAATCTAAGTTTATACAAGAGCATCCTATCTTCATTGTCAACAATAAACTTGTGTGCTACCATGCTCTTGTAATCTAAAATGTGAGGAGGCAATATTGTCTCCTTTTCCTCATGGTGCCTAAAATCCTCAAATATTCCAGAAAAAATCATACTAAATTTGCAGGGCATTTGTAGCACTTTTATTTTCGAACTATTTTTTAATGCACGGATAATTTAGAAAACAGACGGATAATACTATTTTTGCTTTATTTATTCTAAATAACAGAAAGTAAAAAGAGGGTACACAAGGTTGTGCCTTCTAGTTTCATCCATCTCGTGATCATCAAAATGAACCCGCTAACAAGGTTGATCAAGTCTTGTTAACAAACTCATTCCGAATAACACGGAACCGGAGAAATTTCGAATAACACTAAGTTACCTCAACGGGGATATGAAAATCCCCAACAATAAGAATATCATACTTTTTCTTGACAGTAGGGAGAGGAAATTCAAAATCTCCAAAAATGATAGTTGGGACTTTTTCAATAGAATTGATGCTATGAACTTGAGATTGTTTCCTCGGAAAGTGTACTGTATGCTCATTGCCATTAACATGAAAAGTGACATTGCCTTTGTTGCAATTAATAACAGCCTCCGCAGTATTAAGAAAAGGTCTATCAAGGATAATAGACATACTATCATCCTCGGGAATATCAAGAATAACAAAGTCTGTTAAGATAGTTACATTTGCAACCACAACAGGCACATCCTCACAAATACCGACAGGTATAGCAGTTGATTTATCAGCCATTTGCAAAGATATTTCAGTAGGAGTCAACTTATTCAATTCAAGTCTATGATATAAAGAGAGAGGCATAACACTAACACCGGCTCCAAGATCACATAAAGCAGTTCTAACATAATTTCTTTTAATGGAGCATGGTACAGTTGGAACACCCGGATCTCCAAGTTTCTTTGGTATTCCACCCTTAAAAGTGTAATTAGCAAGCATGGTGGAAATTTCACCTTCCGGTATCTTTCTTTTATTTGTAATGATATCCTTCATATACTTAGCATAAGGATTTACTTTAAGCATATCATTTAAGCGCATATGTAAAAAAATAGGTCTAATCATTTCAGCAAAGCGCTCAAAATCCTCATCATCCTTTGACTTGGATGGTTTAGGAGGAAAGGGCATGGGTTTCTGAACCCATGGTTCTCTTTCTTTAACGTGCTTCCTAGCAACAAAATCTCTCTTATCATAACGTTGATTCTTTGATTGTGAGTTATCAAGATCAACAGCAGGTTCAATCTCCTCATAATTGTTTTTGCTAGGTTGAGCATCAACATGAACATTATCATTAACATTATCGCTAGGTACATGTTCATCACCTGATTGTGTTTCAGCATCAGAGATAGAAATATCATTGGGATTATCAGGTGTGTCTACAGTAGGTTCACTAGAAGTATGCAATGTTCTACCGTTTTTCTTCTTCTTGTTTTTAGAAAAACTAGGTGCCTCTAAATTATTTCTCTGAGAATCTTGCTCGATTCTCTTAGGGTGGCCTTCAGGATACAAAGGTTCCTGAGTCATTCCACCTGTTCTAGTAGCCACTCTAATGGCAAAGTCATTTTTATTATTCAATTCATCAAGCAAATCATTTTGAGCTTTGAGTACTTGCTTAGCTTGAGTAGCAACCAAAGAAGCATATTTGCTAACACGGTGAAGTTCATCTTTAACTCTAGCCAGATTATCACCTACGCTTCCTATCTCGAAAGCATTATTCTTTAACTCTCTACCAACATAAGCATTAAAACTTTCTTGTCTAGCCATAAAGTCATCAAATTCATCAAAAGCATGGGCTATGAAATTTAGTAGAGGGTATTTAAACTTTATCATATCTATAGAGAGAATTTACCTTTACTACCTGTGTCGGGTTATCAAGAAAATGTGGTTCTTCGGGCGGTAAATTAAGACCATGTATTTCTTCAATAGGTGGTAAAATTTTGACATCTTCATCTTTAATACCTTTTTCTTTCATTGACTTCTTTGCCTCTTGCATATCTTCAGGACTGAGAAATAAAACACCTCTCTTCTTTGGAGTGGGTTTAGGAATAGGCTCAGGAGTTGGCTCAATTGGTTCAGGAATTACTTCAGGAACTGGCTCGGGAAGAGTCCAATTAGTTTCATTAGTCAACATATTATTCAATAATATTTCAGCTTCGTCGACTGTTCTTTCCCTGAAAACACAACCAGCACAACTATCCAAGTAGTCCTTGGAAGCATCGGTTAGTCCATTATAAAAGATATCAAGTATTTCAATTTTCTTAAGAGGATGATTAGGCAAAGCATTAAGTAAACGGAGAAGCCTCCCCCAAGCTTGTGGGAGACTCTCTTCTTTGATTTGCACAAAATTATATATTTCCCACAAGGTAGCTTGTTTCTTATGAGCAGGGAAATATTTAGCAGAGAAGTAATAAATCATATCCTGGGGACTACGCACACAAACAGGAGCAAGAGAATTATACCAAGTCTTAGCATCACCCTTTAATGAGAACGGAAATATCTTAAGGTTATATAAATAGCGAGACTTCTCATCATGAGTGAACAGGGTGGCTATATCATTCAACTTGGTAAGATGTGCCACAACAGTTTTAGATTCAAGGCCATAAAAAGGATCAGATTCAACTAAAGTAATAATATCAGGATCAACAGAGAATTTATAATCCTTATCAGTAACACAGATAGGTGAAGTAGCAAAAGCAGGATTATGTTTCATTCTAGCATTAAGAGACTACTACTTCCATTTAGCGAATAATTTCTTAAGATCATTTCTATCATTGCAAGCGAGAATTTCCATAGCAGCTGCTTCATTCATAACATAACCCTTAGGAACAACAGGTAATACATAATCATTGGGGGAACGTTCATCATCACTATCATCAATAATAGGTTCTTCAATATTTTCATTCCCCCTAACTCTAGCAAGTTGTTCATCTAGAAATTCACCTAATGGCAAAGTAGTATCACACACAGAAGTAGTTTCATCATGCATAGAAGAAGTGGCATGATCAATAACATGCAACATATCAGAATTCATAGCAGTAGCAGGTTTAGGTGTCGCAAGCCTACTAATAACAGAAGGAGAATCTAGTGCAGAGCTAGATGGCAGTTCCTTACCTCCCCTCGTAGTTGAGAGCAAAATCTTGGTCTTAGTGTCTTTCAAGTTCTTCATAATGATCAACAGATATAAACCCCAAGTGACTCAGAGAATAGAGCTATGCTCCCCGGCAACAGCGCCAGAAAGTAGTCTTGATAACCCACAAGTGTAGGGGATCGCAACAGCTTTCGAGGGTAAAGTATTCAACCCAAATTTATTGATTCGACACAAGGGGAGCCAAAGAATATTCTTGGGTATTAGCAGTTGAGTTGTCAATTCAACCACACCTGCATAACTTAGTATCTGTAGCAAGGTATTTAGTAGCAAAGTAGTATGATAATAATGGTAACAGTAGCAAAAGTAAAGATAAATGTTTTTGGGTTTTTGTAGCAGTTGTAACAATAGCAATGGAAAAGTAAATAAGCGGAGAACAATATATGAAAAGATCGTAGGCAATGGATCAGTGATGGATAATTATGCCGGATGCGATTCCTCATGCAATAGATATAACATAGGGTGATTTAGAACTAGCTCCAATTCATCAATGTAATGTAGGCATGTATTCCTTAAATAGTCATACGTGCTTATGGAAAAGAAGTTGTATGACATCTTTTGTCCTACCCTCCCGTTGTAGCGGGGTCCTTACAGAAACTAAGGGATATTAAGGCCTCCTTTTAATAGAGAACCGGACCAAAGCATTAACACAGAGTGAATACATGAACTCCTCAAACTACGGTCATCACCGAGAAGTATCCCGATTATTGTCACTTCGGGGTTGTCGGATCTTAACACATAATAGGTGACTATAGACTTGCAAGATAGGATCAAGAACACACATATATTCATGAAAACATAATAGGTTCAGATCTGAAATCATGGCACTCGGGCCCTAGTGACAAGCATTAAGCATAGCAAAGTCATAGCAACATCAATCTCAGAACATAGTGGATACTAGGGATCAAACCCTAACAAAACTAACTTGATTACATGGTAAATCTTATCCAACCCATCACCGTCCAGCAAGCCTACGATGGAATTACTCACGCATGGCAGTGAGCATCATGAAATTGGTGATGGAGAATGGTTGATGATGACGACGGCGACGAATCCCCCTCTCCGGAGCCCCGAACGGACTCCAGATCAGCCCTCACGAGAGAGATTAGGGCTTGGCGGCGGCTCCGTGTCGTAAAACGCGATGAAACTTTCTCTCTGATTTTTTTCTCCTCGAGACGGAATATATGGAGTTGGAGTTGAGGTCGGTGGAGGTCCAGGGGGCCCACGAGATAGGAGGCCGCGCCCTAGGGGGGGCGCCCCCCTGTATCGTGGATAGGCTGTGGGCCCCCTGGCATTAATTCTTTCGCCAAAAATTCTTATTAATTCCAAAAAGTCCCTCCGTGGATTTCCAGGACATTCCGAGAACTTTTCCTTTCTACACATAAAACAACATCATGGCAGTTCTGCTGAAAACAACGTCAGTCCGGGTTAGTTTCATTCAAATCATGCAAGTTAGAGTCCAAAACAAGGGCAAAAGTGTTTGGAAAAGTAGATGTGTTGGAGACGTATCACTAGCCTATGATGGTATGATTGTAATTGTGATCGGCCTTCTAAGGACCATCCTATCCGGTTTATATAGACACCAGAGAGGGCTAGGGTTTACATGGAGTCGGTTACAAGGAAGGAAACATAATATCCGGATCGCCAAGCTTGTCTTCCACGCAAAGGAGAGTCCCATCCGGACACGGGCCGAAGTCTTGAGTCTTGTATCTTCACGCTTCAATAGTCTGGACGATGTATATAGTCCGGCTGTCCGGATACCCCCTAATCCAGGACTCCCTCAGTGGTCGCTTTGGAAAATCCTCAAGGAGCAACGATTCCTCATCTAGTGACTACAAGAAGAGGCTATGCCATAAATGCAAGAAGCCTGGTCAGTACATTCAGGATTGTCCTCAGTGGGACAAGGAATTAAAGAAGAAGAAATACAAGGATTACAGTTCTGATGATGCCAAGAAGAAGAAGAAATCTTCAAAGTCTTCATCATCAAAATCCTCGAAGCCTTCATCTCACAAGAAGAGAAGCTCCAAGAAAGCTCGAGCATTCATTGGCAAGGAAATGGATTCTGAGGCTGAATCTGAGGATCATGAGGAAGAGGAAGCATCCGAGGAGTCCGAGTCTGGTGTGGCAAGCCTAGTCTTGCTACCGCATTCGTGATAAAGTCTACCTTCAACTCTGAAGAAAATGGCAACACCAACAATGCTGATGAAGGCAATGATGACTACGCGCCCACCTATTGCTTCATGGCAAAGGGTGCCAAGGTAACTAAATACCCCTCCTCTGAATCTAGTGAGGATGAATATGATGAAAATCTTAAGCCCAGCTACTCTAAACTTGCTAAGATTGCTGTGAAACAACAAAACGCTATTGAAAAGCTTCAAAACATGCTACACAAAAGTGATGATATGTTGGGTGAAGAAATGGATCGCACTAAAGACTTAACTAAAAATCTTCAGAGACTTCAGTCTAAGTTTGACAATCTTCAAAGTCATCATAACACTCTCTTATCTAATCACGAGAAGCTTTCTTATGAATTTCTTCAAAGAAAGCAAGATCTTGAGAAGCTAAGAGTGAGTTATGAAGATCTTTAGAAGGAGCGTGATTCATTAGTTGCTCAACAAATCTGTGCTACTCAGGAAGAATTTATTCCGCCATGTCTGAAGTGCATTGAACGTGAATCTGCTAATTCTTCACCTATCTCTGCTATCACTAATTCCTCATATGAGGACATTGCTAGTACCACTGATGATGCATGGCTGAAGGAATTGTACACGACAGGCATGTACAAAAGCCTAAAAGGGCATCAGATTCTTTGGGATGTGCTTAAAAAGCAGATCCTCAATAGGAACCCCAGGAAAGAGGGTATTGCCTTTGAGAGGAAACTCAATACTGATGGAACATATTGGAAGCCTTAGCAGTACCCCATAACCTCATGGGTTGCTGCAAAGGGACCTCCAGTTGATCCATCCAATTTATCTGGCTTTACATGTGAATCTCCTCATTCTTCTGATGAGTCATTTGACTCCAACTATAAACTGTTCAAAAATTAGAATGTTGAAGTATTTGCTAGATATGTTGGCACTAACTGCAGGAACGGTTCCCCTTTGAAGAAAATCTGGGTTCCCAAAAGTTATCTTGAAAGTCTTCAGGTGAATGCCCTCATAACACGACCAGTGAAGAACAGGAACCCCAGATCCAATTCTTCATACAGACCTAATTCTTCACATGGATCGAATTCCTCAAAAGGATCAAAATCCTCATATGATCATCATCGTGCTAACCCTTTTGTTTCGCAGGGTAGAGTTAAGGGCTATGAATATGAGTATTATTCTTCAAATCATTATGTTCATAAGTCCTCGAAGAATTTCTCTGCTTATTCATATGCTTACCCTAACCTCTCTTATGTGAAACGAAGCGAACTGGCTTCTATGCCACCTTTCTCATATTGTGCTCGCAGAGTGATGAATTCTTTGCCACCCCTTCAGATGTGGGTGGTGAAGAAAAAGAACTAATCTCTTATGCAGGGTCGGGTCTCCAGACATGCTCAAAACGTCTGAAGAATATGCTGGAGACCTGGATGTGCCTGAAAGGACACAGGCTAATCATGAAGAAATGAATTTTCATTTCTCACGTCCTCATACTAATTTATCTGCACTATTGCTTGATTAAATTGATCTGATGATATTGATGTCGTATTCTTCACTGATGAAGTATATGAGTTCATAAGTTGCACTAATTCATCTACAGGATGATCAACCCAAAGCAAACGAGTGGGTCCTCGATAGTGGATGTACGAATCACATGACTGGTGACAAGAATCTATTGATGGATGCTCCCTTATCACTGTCACATCTGAAGCATATCATCTTTGCTGACAAAGGCAAAAGTCAGGTATTGGGTCTAGGTAAGGTTGTGATCTCAAAGGATCGACACATGGACAAAGTCATGCTTGTCGAGTCCCTAGGATACAACCTCATGTCTGTCTCAATGCTTTGTGATCTCGATACGGTTGTTGTCTTTGGAAGTATCGTTGTGTTGTGATCATGGAAGACGACCATTCCAAAGTCTTCGTAGGCTTTAGGAGAGGAGACTTGTATAACGTTGATTTCTCTACAGGACTACAACCAGCCGTGTGCTTACTTGCAAAAGCTTCAGAAGGCTGGCTATGGCATCGACGACTTGGTCATGCTGGCATGAGGAATCTGCACACGCTTGCGAAGAAGAAGCATGTCATTGGCATTGAGAATGTCAAATTTCTTAAGGATCACTTATGCGGAGCTTGTGAAGCTGGAAAGATGAGCAAGGCCAAGCATCCAGCGAAGACTATCATGACCACCACTCGACCATTTGAATTGCTTCACATGGGTCTCTTTGGTCCTAACCATTATTCTGCAATTCTAAATGATGCATCTTAATATGGCTTTGTTATTGTTGATGATTATTCTCGTTACACATGGGTGCACATTGTCACTTACAAACATGAAGTGCAGGAAGCCTTCAAATGATTTTCCTCAAGGGCTTCAACCAACTTTGGTGTGAAGATCAAGCACATCAGAACTGACAATGGGACCGAGTTCAAGAATTCTGGTCTTGATGGCTATCTTGATGAACTTGGTATTACTCATGAGTTATCTGCTCCTTACACTCCTCAGCAGAATGGCATCATGGAGCGCAAGAACAGAACCGTCACTGAAATGGCTCGCAATATGCTTGATGAATACAAAACGCCTCGTCGTTTCTGGATTGATGCAATTCATACTGCGTGCCACGTCATCAACAAGGTATATCTTCACAAATTCTTCAAGAAAACTGCTTATGAACTTCTCACTGACAAAAAGCCCAATGTGAGTTATTTCAAAGTCTTCGGTGCTAAATGTTGGATTAGAGATCCTCATCACACTTCAAAATTCTCACCGAAAGCACATGAAGGTTTTATGCTTGGTTATGGAAAGGACTCGCACACCTACAGAGTCTTCAACAGCGTTCTTCACAAAGTTATTGAAACTGTAGGTGTGCGGTTCGATGAAACTAATGGCTCGCAAAGAGAGCACCTACCTTCTGTGATAGATGAACCAGCACATGAAGATTCTATCAAGTTCAAGGCTACCGAGGATGTCATTTCCACGGAAGAATCTGCTGAAGAATTCATTCCAGATCGTGATGAACGTCGATCTGGCACACCTGAAGAAAATGGTGCTGAAGAAAATGCTCCTGAAGGGAATATGGATCAAATTCCTCGAAGACAACCCACTCATCCTCGCATTGCTAACGAAGTGCAAATCGAGAAGATCATTGATGACATTGAAGCACCAGGTCCTCTCACACGCTCAAAAATCTTCACATTTATCTAACTTTTGTGGGCACTTTGCTTTTGTCTCTATCTCAGAGCCCACTAAGGTAGATGAAGCATTTCTGGAGCCTGAGTGGATTCAAGCTATGCAAGAAGAATTACATCAATTCGAGCTCAACAACATCTGGGAACTGGTCAAACGTCCAGATCCTCGCAAGCACAAAATCATTGGCACAAAATGGATCTACCGCAACAAGCAAGATGAAAATGGCCTTGTGGTGAGGAATAAGGCACGGCTTGTAGCTCAAGGCTACACACAGGTTGAAGGAATTGATTTCGATGAAACTTTTGCACCTGTTGCTAGACTTGAGGCTATTCGCATATTACTTGCTTATGCTAACCATCATAATATCACACAATATCAAATGGATGTGAAAAGTGCATTCCTTAGTGGTAAGCTTGAGGAAGAAGTATATGTTGCTCAACCCCCAGGTTTTGAAGATCCAAAGAATCCTGACAAAGTCTTCAGACTCAACAAGGCCCTGTATGGCCTGAAGCAAGCCCCTCGGGCGTGGTATGATACTTTGAAGGAATTCTTCATGAAGAAAGTCTTCAAACCCGGTTCACTCGATCCAACTCTTTTCACAAAGTCTTATGATGATGAATTGTTTGTGTGCCAAATATATGTTGATGATATTATCTTTGGCTGTACTGATCAACGTTATAGTGATGAATTTGCCTATATGATGAGTGAAGAATATCAAATGTCTATGATGGGAGAGTTGAAATTCTTTTTAGGTCTTCAAATTCGTCAACAGCGCAATGGGATATTCATATCTCAGGAGAAATACCTCAAGCACGTATTGAGGAAATTTGGCCCACAAATTCCAATGCCCACAAATGACTATCTATGCACTGATGAAAATGGTAAAGACTTCGATCAAAAGGTATACCGCTCCATGATTGGCTCCTTATTGTACTTATGTGCATCTAAGCCGGATATTATACTTAGTGTTTGCATGTGTGCCCGATTTCAAGCTACACCGAAGGAATCACACCATAAGGATGTGAAGCATATTCTTCGATATCTAGCTCACACACCAACACTTGGATTATGGTATCCCAAGGGCTCTTCATTTGATCTCATTGGATATTTAGACTCTGACTATGCTGGCGATCGCGTGGACCGCAAGTCAACGTCAGGCACATGCCATTTCCTCGGACGATCTTTGGTCTGTTGGTCTTCGAAGAAACAGAACTGCGTATCACTCTCAACTGCAGAAGCTGAGTACATTGCTGCTGGATCATGCTATGCTCAATTACTATGGATGAAGCAAACACTCAAGGACTATGGCATCAACGTGAAGAATGTGCCTCTCTATTGTGACAATGAGAGTGCTATCAAGATTGCTCATAACCCAGTTCAGCACTCGAAGACAAAGCACATTTAGATTCGTCATCATTTTCTTCGTGATCATGTGTTGAAGGGCGATATCTCCATCGACTACGCAAGCACTGAAGATCAGCTGGCCGATATCTTCACTAAGCCCTTGGATGAGAAGAGATTTAGCAAGTTGCGGTGTGAGCTAAATATCCTAGAATCTTCGAATGTTCTCTGAAATGGACACTCATCCTAACACTTATGCTGACCTGATGACTTAGATGCGCAATACACGAAGTAATGTTTTTCTTCAATCAATGAAGACTAACCCTCTAAGTGTAAAGAAATTAATGAAGAAATTGATTCTCAGAGCCCTACAACAATTGTACGCGGTGTCTGAAATCAGCTTTCTTATACGGTGGGTCACGCCACCAACCAAAGTTGAAAATCTTCAATTTGAGTTTTTCTTCGTTTTTGAAATTCCTCACTTTTTCAAATTCTTCAACTTTGCAATGTCTTCACTATTTCCGTCGTTTTTATTCATTTGAATATATATATATATATATATATATATATACACACATATGAGTTTATGTCCTCTACAGCATTCACTTATTGCTAATTCTTCAAGTTGATATTTTCTGCTAAGTGAATGTGATCGGACCCTTCCCCCTCCATGCTAAACTCAACCTAATCTTTTCACAAATTCTTCATGTGCGTTCTAATTTGAAACTCGTTCAAAATCTTCACTGTATCCTTGACAGCTGAAGAAATTGCGAACGGAACTTTAACTAATCTTATCTATATTTTCGGTTTAGCCGCTCAAACCGTTCCGCATCCCACGACAATACTTATCTATTCACCCACGATCCTACACGATCGCCACCTCTTAGTACGTGGGTGACACATGTCAAGCGAATGAGAAGGGCCAGGGGCACGTTCGTCCAAAATCTTCGGGCGTACAGTTTTTCACTCTCACTATAAATACCCCTGCTTCTTCTTCACTTTGTTTTCACTCCGCTCGATCTCAACTCCCGCTCGAGCTTCCAAAACCCTAGCGCCGCCGCTACTTCATCATCACCGGTGAGGAAGAGCTTCACTGCCTCGACCTCGTCGCCGTCGTACTCGCACCGGTTACGGACTTCTTCACTCTGCCGCCGCCGTAGTCGTCTTCCTCTGCCGAGTTAGGGTGTGGAAGATCTGAACTGACGAACTTCACATCTACACTTCTCAGTTCGTTGGGTTCTTCATCAAGGGGTAATCAAAAGTTACTTTTACTACCCACTTTGATTCATGTGTTTTCTGGAAATCTTCAAAGGTGTTTATTCTTCAAATCTTCACACACTAAACACCTCACATGTTATCTGTTCTTGATTCATTTCTCTAAGCGATGCTTTTCTTCAAGATTCCTCAATTGTGTGGATTTTCAATCTGTACAACTCTGGAACCTAAGATTAAGAATGCTTAGTGAAATTCTTCAAGACTCGTCTGGTCAAATTCCTCAAACCTTCTCTTTTTGAAAATCTTCTGAGAACGCATATGACCTCTCCAAATGCCTTGCAACTATACTCTGTTCATAGGTACTCATGTCCGCTGCTGAATCACTAGGTTCTCATCAACTTAACTCATTTGCAGCGTTCCTCAAAGAAAAGTTGCACACCTCTTCCGAAACTTCAGTTGTTCATATTCCCCAGGTGAAGAAAATGGGTGATGGTAAGAAGCCGCAAAAGGGAGGAAAGAGGCCTGAGGTCAATACTGTGTTTGAAATCCCTAAGGACATTTATGCTGGATACTGCACTCCTGATGAGGCCAAGTTCGGCAAGGAGGACAAGAATCAGCGCAAGGTGCGCATACAACGGATAGAGAGGAGATGGGCACGAGAATGGAGGGAGTACAGGTATGTTACTCCCAAGTATATGAAGAAATTCGCACTCAACCCTCCATTCTCAAGACCTCCATTGGCACATGGACAACTGGCGGATCCCACTAGCCTCAAGCACAGTGAGGACTATGGTGATCAATGGGAAAGGCACCAGGCCAAACTGACCAAACAAGCAAAGTAAGCAGTGAGGAAATTCAATGAAGACTCTGCTGCTGCTGCTACCACTGTTGAGGCCTCTGCTAGTAAGCCTCGAAAGGCAATGCCTAAGAAGCCTGCACATAAGTCAAGTGCTTCTTCCTCAATGCCCTCATGGCCAAGCTCCTCAGTAATGCCCTCCGGGCCAGAATCTTCAAAGCCCTCACGGCCAATTCCTCAGTCTGCTCCTCCTCCTCCTCCAAAGTCCTCAGCTCCTCCTACAAAATCTTCAGCTGCTCCTACAAAATCCGTTGCACCTGTGCGTCTCGCCACGTGCCAAAGGACAACTGGAATCTCAATTGCCTTAGGAGCATCTGCTAGCTCCACTGCTACACCAAATTCCTCAGCTGACCCCTATCTATCGAAGAAAAAGGCCACTACTGGACGAGGCCTTCGACCAAGTCCTCAAAAGAAGCAAGTCGCCTTCCAAGTGCCCTCTAATGACGATGAGGCTGATGATGAAGAACTTGCCGAAATCATCAGAGACAGGCAAGCCAGGGCCGCTAGAGCCAAAGGCAGCAATGTGCCACTGCTATTGGATCCAAAGTTGATCCTCGACTTCATTGACTTATGGCACAAGGACCCTAACACGCCTTTGCCGGAGATGAACCTCACTCTTGGTCAAAGTCATGTTTTGACTCACTTCATTGAGGAAGATAAGTGAATATGAACAAGGCAGACAATTGAAGAAAGCGCAGTATAAGAAACAGCGCTACCTCAAGGACAATGTCCTCACTCTTACCCCTGAACAACTCATTGCTTTGCAAACTGAAATCAAGCAACTGAGTGATGATTTCAATCGGTACTATGCTGATTGGAAGGGAGCAAAGGTTTGGTTCGTCAATTTGACGAAGACATTTACTTCAACTTCTACTGCTCCTGTGCACGTTGAAATTCCTCAGGCTAAAGCATCTGCTCAGCCCACAGAAGAACATGCCAGCACCGCTGATGTTAGTCAGGCTGCTGAAAAAAATGAGAGTACCAGGGCTGATGACTGCATTCAAGCCACTTAAAAAATTGCCAGGGCATCCACTAGTGGTGCGCCTGAAGAAAATGAAGAAGTCAGGGCAACTGCATCAGTTGCACCTGAGGAAACTGAACCAAAGTCCTCTGCATCTCCTCCACCTACACCCACTCCGATCCTTCCATCTGCATTAGATGTGAAGAAGACCAAGGCTGCAGAGCGTGCATCGATGAAAAAGAGGAAGGCATCAGCTTCATCAGATTCTTCAACTCCGAAGAAAATGAAGCCTTTGACAAGTTCAACTGAAAATCCAATTGATGTCGTTCCTATCTCTTACATGCAATCAAAGGACCTAGTTCCGTTTGGTGAAGATTATGTGATTCCCGAGGAATCCGATGAAGAAACTCCTTCTGCTGCTTCGACAGAGCAGTTGGATGAAGAAATTCAAGTGGATAGAATCCCTTCAACCCGAGTTGTTTCCTCACCTATGCCTCAGTTCAGTGCTGAAGAGGCAGGTGTTAAAGAAATGGAAGATGAGGATGTGGACATCGGCTGTACCACACCTGTACTGAGTGATGACTTTTGGGAAAGTCAGCACCCCAACTCTCCGTTGTTCACTCCACTCCAAGCAATTCCTCAGTCCCCTGCTGCTACTGAAGTGCAAATGGGATCTGATGAACCTCAAACTACTCCGTCTGTCCATGAAGAGATTCCAACCACTAGTGCTGAAGAAATTGTAAGTGAAGAATTGATGACCCAGGCTGCAACTGAGGAAATGCCTAAAATTCCTCAGCATGAGGAACCTGAGATTGCGATTCCTGAGGTGGTAATGTAGTTAACTGACACCCCTCAACCCAAGCCAAAGGATCCCTTATCCAAGAAGCCAAAATTCAAGGATGATGATTTCTTCGGCGAGCGGGTGTTCTTCACTGAATTCAACCCCTATGACAATGCTCGTCTTAGAAGGAAGTGCTTTTGGACTGCCATCCAGGCCAACTTCTATTCCTCGGTACTCTTTGACAAGGACAAAGTCTTCGACCACGAGCATATTCCTCACGTGGACATGGAATCAATGCCTAGATTCTCTCCAGTCCTCAGTATGATTCATGATGCAGGTCTGCTTAACTTTTGCACAGACATTGTTGACTGGAATGAAGAGCTAATTCTTCAGTTCTATGCGATGTTGCATATCACTGATGAAGCTAATGACATCAACACTTGGGTGTTGGACTGGATGACCGAAAACACTCAGTACAAGGCACCAGCCTCTGAATTGCTTCGTGCCTTGCCACTCAGTCCTCCACCTGAAGGTGCTCGTTGTCTATATGATGAGCCTGAACTCACTGCTCAGTATATGCAAGTGCTCATGAAGCCACTGAAGCCCGGTCAAGCCCCAAGGACCAAATTCCTCATGAAGGATTTGCTGTATGTGCCGAGAACCATCTATCGCATACTGACGAAGACTATGAGTCCTATAAAAGGTCATGATTCATCTGATGAAGAAATTGTGGGGATGATGAAGAACATGCTATTCAACATCATGCATGGCATCCCGATCAATTATCATGATTTCTTCATGAGGACTCTCACTGTTTGAGCTGAAGCCTTACACTCCATGGATCATGATATTCCTCATATCAAGGTCTTCACTCAACTACAAGGCTGACACTCTCAACCATGGCAGCTACTTGCCCCCTATTGAAGTCCTCAAGCGGACAATCTCCTCATCTGATGAGAAGGGCAAGTCACCAGCCGTCATCAATGAAGGCATTCATCCATTGGATGGTCAGTTCCGCAAAGCTACATCTTACTCCACCAATGATGACTCTGCCACTCATGATTCTGATGCCAATGCTCCCAAGTCAAGTCCTCAAGCTACTGCTCCACGTGTGATGACTGACTGTGAACTGCTTATAAGTCTTCACTAGAAGGTGGATCGAAACCACAAATGGGTTAAGTGTCAGTTTGCCTCTATTTTTCACAACATGACTTCTACACATAATGCAGTGAAGTAAAACCATTACTACCTCCATGAAGTTTTCGATCGCACCTGGGCTATTCTGTCACATCTGTATGGTGAAGAAGATCTAAAGCAAATGGGCTTCAAAGAAGACTTTGACTGGTGTCGGTGTCAAAACCGGCGGATCTCGGGTAGGGGGTCCCGAACTGTGCGTCTAGGCGGATGGTAACAGGAGACAAGGGACACGATGTTTTTACCCAGGTTCGGGCCCTCTCGATGGAGGTAAAACCCTACTCCTGCTTGATTAATATTGAGGATATGGGTAGTACAAGAGTAGATCTACCACGAGATCGGAGTGGCTAAACCCTAGAATCTAGCCAATGGTATGATTGTTCTTCGTCCTATGGACTAAAACTCTCCGGTTTATATAGACACCGGAGAGGGCTAGGGTTACACAGAGTTGGTTACAATGGGAGGAGATCTTCATATCGTATCGCCAAGCTTGCCTTCCACGCCAAGGAAAGTCCCATCCGGACATGGGACGGAGTCTTTAATCTTGTATCTTCATAGTCCAGGAGTCCGGCCGAAGGTCATAGTCCGGCCATCCGGACACACCCTAATCCAGGATTCCCTCAGTAGCCCCGAACCAGTCATCAATGACGACGAGTCCGGCGCGCAAGTTGTCTTCGGCATTGCAACGCGGGTTCTCCTGCAAATTCTCTGTATCCGTCGAATATTGTCCGGCTTCTAGTGCGTGCTGCCCTCCTCTGCTTCTGTGCCCCATAATGACCATCTTCCACGTGTCAAACGAATGCGAAAAGCCAGGGGATTTTTTCAGTTACCTCCTGGTTGCGTTAATGAACCGCCCATAAAAGAGATGGGGATTTAGATCCGATTCACACCATCTTCCCTCCGCGAGATTTCATCAGAGTGCCTTCGACAGAGATCCATTCCACCATGGCCGGTCGGTGCAGCTCCTCCTCTCGCCCCTCCAGCGCTCAGCCCGGAGATTGGGGGCGGTGTTCTGTCCCGCATAGCGAGCTAGTAGTGCTTCAGTCCAAGGGTCTTCTCCCCCCAGCATATAAGGTCCAAGTTCGAGCAGGGATCGCTACCTACAGCGGTGGAGAGCAGGCGAAGAGCGTCCCCAAACCCTCTCGAGGAGAGCGGGTATGCCTATTCCCTTATTTGATGAGAGGACTCGGATTTCTGATTCATCTGTTTCTTCGAGGGTTGCTGGAGTTCTACGGCCTCCAGCTACACAACCTCACGCCCGCCTCCATTCTGCACATTGCGGGCTTCGTGGCCCTCTGCGAGTTGTTCTTGGGTGTTGAGGCCCATTTCATGCTGTGGAAGAGGTTGTTTTGCCTTGTGCCTCGTTCTCAGGAGGGGTCTATTTATCAAGTGGGCGGAGCCGAACTATGGCGCATCGCCGGGACCGGATATCTATCCGGCACCCCAAAGAAGGTGTCCGAAGACTGTCCTTCGGAATGGTTTTAAATAGATGATGTCCCCCTGCCGGACCCTGTACGGATCGGCCTCCCCGTGTTTAGTAATGCCCCATTGAAGAAGCGCCTGAGTTGGCGCCCACGGAACCCTCAGAGGGAAGCTGACAGGGATGTCCTGTACCTGATGAGCCAGATAAGGTTGTTGGCTCATTCCGGACTGACCATGATTAAGGTCATGGCCATATGCATTACGCGAGGGGTGCAGCCGCTTCAATACAAAGGCCACCCCATGTGGGATTTCAACAGGGAGGATGATGCTACCCGGTGCGGTCGCAAGGGGCCAGATTCGGCCGCCACTTTAACGAGAATCTTATCTGCTTTATAGAAGGGGGAAGAGGTAGAATTCCTCCGTGTCAACCCGGAAGGCGGATTCTCTATGTACAATCCTCCTAGTTGGGTGAGCGGACACTTTCACTTGCCTATTCGATTTCGAAATTCCCGTAGTTGAGTACTTAGACTAGTAATGTTTAAACGCAGGAGCTGCGCCAGGCTGTGAAGGAAATATATAGCCCTGCTCCACAACCCGAGGATCCGGAACGGTCCCTCGATCCGGAACGGTCCCTCGATCCGGACTCCCAAGAAGATCCGGACCTATGCGTGGAGTTGGTTGATGGAGTATTTCATCAATTGAGCAAGGATAACTCCTTAGTGGCCATCATGGCCGACTATCCCGGACTACTTCCAACCTCCAAGGTAACTAAGACCAAAGTCCCAGTATTCTCATGCTTTATCTTGCATGCCATGCACTAACAGCGTTTCGCAGGGTAAATCCTTGAGGCGGAAGGCCGAGCCCATGGTGGGCAGCCAACAAGGGCCGCTGAAACCAGGCGGGCCAAAAAGAAGTGCGGACCAGATCGAGATTCCGGTGCAACGGTATGGTGTGCGGATTTAACGCCTAGGGTTCATCCCCTTGAGTCTTACTAATGCTCATGATCTTCTTAGAAAGAAGAGAGCCCGCCGGACTATGTCCGTCGGCCAAGGTTCGAGCCCGGGTCCGGAAGCGGAGGCGGACACGGGACGCACCTCGGGCGCTCCTCCGACAGAGGGCGCCGACGAGCTATCTACCACCAATTTAGAGGTGGAGAGTGCCCTAAACCACAGGCGTCACCGGACTATTCTCCGTGACGTGTGTTTTTCCCCAGAGGCATTGGACGCCTTTAATACAGGAGATGCGTATCTCTGTGCTGCTCAAGATGGTCTAGCCAGAGCCACGGAGCAGTATGTGAAAGACATACAGGTGAGTAGAATTGAAGGTTATATATGTCAGTAGCCCCCGAGACTTGAAACAGTGAAGATAACTGTTTGAAGGATCATGTGTTATGCAGTGTCTTACAAAGAAGAACACGCAATTGTCCCAGGAGCTCGAAGAGTGCAAGGCTCAGCACGAGGCCGCATTGGCCACTTCAGAGAATGTCAAGGGGACGCCCACAGGTAATATGTGCTTCGAAAGGTACCTCCATTTTGAAATGCGGCAGGCGTGCAACCCTGACTATAATAATGCAGATGAGGCCGGAGTAAATCCGGACCAGCAACAACTCCTACGCCAACTAAAGGCTGGCGAGAACATGCTGACGAGGGTGAGGCAAGAGAAGAACAAGCTTCAAGACGCCAATACCCAGCTAGGCGAGGAACTGAAAGATGTTCGCATTCAGCTGTCTTCTGCCATGAAGGAGAATCAGCGACTTTAACGCGGCATTTTTAGTAAGTGCTCGAGCGAATCTTCGAAAAAAGAATTCGGCGAGGAAGTCGATTGACAGAGCTATGTCTGTAGGTCTGCTGACGGGTCGTCCGGCGGAGGAAATGCCCGGTTCATCGGGAGACCTTCTTCCCGAGCTGTTGCAACTACACGAGCGAGTTCGGCAGGCAATGCGAGGCGTCATCCAGGCTATGTGGCCATCCCTCTCCATGCCCAAAGTCCTTGAGGAGCTTGCCAAGAAGCTGGAGGGAGTGCGGCGGCGCTTCCTTTTATGGAAGATATCGGCTTGCCGTCAAGGTGCCAGGGAGGCCTGGGCCATGGTGAAGACTCGGTACACGAAGGCTGACCCAAACCACATGGCCGAGGTTGGCCCTATAGGTCCGGATGGAAAGGAGATCCCGGTCAGCTTGGCATATGGCCAGGTGGAGCTGGCTGCAAAGTATTCCCAACAGGACTGTAAATTAGACCGCCTGTTAGATGGCATTGAAGAAGAATATGGCAAGTCAGATTGACTATGTAAAAATGACATAAAAATGTCCTCTAGCCGGATTGTAGATCGTTTGTCATTGCAGACCTTTTCGCTTCGACCTCTGGACCCTATAGTCCAGAGTGTGTCCGAATACCCACTTGGTTATGTAAGAACCGGGGCATGCATGGAGACAAGGCGTAGGGGTCATAAGTGCTTTAGCAGACAAGTGCCCAACTACTTATGTTATATTACATGGTTAGTAAGAAACATCTTCCAGAGAGAATAGTTCCTTTAGGGGTTCCTTTCCCTGGGAGGCATGCCCTAAAGTGCATGTTCGAACTGCCGGAAAGAGCAGGAGAGCATCTGGGGGCAAATGAGTAAATACGAAAGATCATCTTTTAGCGCACCGACCGAATATTCCCTTAAGAACGCTAGCTTTCGGCTTCACCCAGTCTGAGGTACACATCCGGCTGACCCGGCAGTAACAATCGCAGAGGTGCTCCCTTTACCACCTAGCCGAACGAATGGGAACGTAGGGGTAAGCACGGGAGCTAGGCAACCCATCTTGGCCAAAACTTAAGTCATATCGATGCATATAATGGTGTATAAAAGGTTCATGCGAAAGCATTACACATGTTTTGGGCGTGAGGCCCGTTTTATATAAACTTCTTGGTAGAGAAGCCCCCAGGTACTGTGAGCGCAAGTAGCGCGTCGGGTGCGTGCGAATGTTGCACATGCGAGACCCTAAGGGCTTGTGAGAAATAGGGGGAGGGAGAAGGAACAAAATCCTGGAATGCCAAAAAAAACAAAAAAAAAACAAAGGGACGAGGGAAGGAGACGAACACGAAGTCCGGTGCTAGGCCTAGAACCTTCGTAGGCGTGCTGCATTCCATGGGTTCGGCTTGAGTCGGTTGTCCGATGCGCCTCGCAGACGGTACGCTCTGTCGGTCAGTACTTGGTCGATGATGAAGGGGCCCTCCCATTTGGGCTTTAATTTATCCTTTTTCTTGTCCGGCAGGCGTAGAACTAGTTCGCCAACGTTATACGTTTTGGCCCGTACTTCTCTGCTTTGATATCTTCGAGCCTGCTGTTGATAGAATGCAGAACGAGCCTTTGCCACATCGCGCTCCTCTTCCAATGCGTCCAAGCTATCCTACCAATCGAGCTCGGCTTCTCTTTCTCCGTACATGCGCACTCGAGGTGAGTCATGGATTATGTCGCATGGCAGTACTGCCTCTGCGCCGTATACCATAAAAATGGTGTGAATCCGGTAGTGCGATTGGGCGTGGTCCGCAACCCCCAGAGTACGGAGTCAAGCTCCTCTGCCCAGTGTGTGTCAGATTCCTTGAGGGATCGCACTAGTCTGGGTTTGATGCCGCTCATAATGAGACCATTGGCCCGTTTGACTTGACCGTTAGTTTGAGGGTGATAGACTGAAGCATAGTCGAGCTTGATGCCCTTGTTTTTGCACCAAAGTTTGACTTCATCGGCCGTGAAGTTTGTGCCGTTGTCGGTTATGATGCTGTGGGGGACACCGTAACGGTGTACGAGCCCGGATATGAAGTCTATCACTGGTCCGGATTCGGCCGTCTTTACAGACTTGGCTTCTATCCATTTGGTGAATTTGTCCACCATGACCAGTAGGTATTTTTGCTTGTGGGTTCCTCCCTTAAGGGGTCCGACCATGTCAAGCCCCCAGACCGTGAAAGGCCAGGTAATGGGTATAGTTTGTAGGGCGGTAGGAGGCATGTGGCTTTGGATGGTGAAAAATTGGCAACCAACACATCGTTGCACTAAGTCCTGAGTGTCTGCCTGGGCCGTTGGCCAATAAAATCCGGTACGGAAGGCCTTGCTTACAAGGGCCCGGGCTGCGGCGTGGTGCCCGCCGAGTCCGGCATGGATTTCAGCCAAAAGGTCTCATCCTTCTTATTCGGAGATACACCTTTGAAGGACTCTGGTTGTGCTTTTCTTGTAAAGCTCTCCCTCGTGGACTTTGTAGGCTTTAGATCGCTGCACTATGCAGCGGGCCTCGTTTTGGTCCTCGGGAAGTTCCTGCCTAGTTAGGTAGGCTAGGAATGGCTCTATCCAAGGGGCAATGACTGCCATTATTTCGTGGGCTGACGGCGTTGTTTCGTTGGCGTAGCCCCCAGTTGTGTCAGGATGCTCGGTGAGGGGCGGTGTAGTTGTGTCCGGGCTATTGTTTCCGGATTCTCCGTCCCATGATACAGATGGCTTGAACAGCCTTTCTAGGAAGATGTTGGGGGGACGGCCTCGCGCTTGATTATTCTCCCAGGCTATGTGATGAAATTCGAGCCCCTCAAATCGGGCTGACATCTTTAAGATGGCGTTGCGGTAAGCTGCCATTTTTGGGTCCTTGGCGTCGAAGTCTCCATTTATTTGGGATATTGCGAGATTTGAATCCCCGTGGACCTCTAGGCGTTGAATGCCCATGGAGACTGCCATTCGGAGGCCATGTAACAGGGCCTCGTATTCGGCTGTGTTGTTCGAATCCGTGTACATTATCTGAAGTACGTATTGGACTGTGTCCCCGATTGGGGACGTCAGAACGATGCCAGCCCCCAGGCCCGCCAACATTTTGGAGTCGTCGAAGTGCAGGGTCCAGTTGGAGTATGCGCCGTATTCTTTAGGGAGTTCGGCTTTAGTCCATTCGGCAATGAAGTCGGCCAAAACCTGCGACTTAATAGCTTGCCTTAGCTTGTAGGTTATGTCGAACGGGAGGAGCTCGATTGCCCATTTGGCGATCCGGCCCGTTGCGTCGCGGTTGTTTATAATGTCATTAAGGGGTACTTCGGATGCCACTGTTATGGAACACTCTTGAAAGTAGTGTCGCAGCTTCCGGGATGCCATGAACACCGCATATGCTATCTTTTGATAATGCGGGTACCGTGACTTGCATGGAGTTAGCACAGTGGACATGTAGTACACTGGTTTTTGGAGGGGGAACTTGTGTCCGTCCGCTTCTCGTTCGACGACGAGCACCGCGCTGACAACTTGAAGGGTTGTCGCGATGTATAATAGCATTGGTTCGCCCATGTTGGGTGCGACCAGGACCGGATTTGTTGCCAATATGGCTTTTATTTCTTCGAGTCCGGCCGTGGCTGCCTCCGTCCACTCGAAGTGGTCGGTGCACCGTAGGAGGCGATAGAGGGGTAATGCCTTTTCTCCTAAGCGGGAGATAAAGAGGCTTAGAGCTGCCACGCATCCTGTCAGTTTTCATATTTGTTTGGGGTCCTTTGGGGTATCTAATTGTGATAGAGCTCGGATCTTGGCTGGGTTTGCTTCAATTCCTCTACCGGATACGATGAAGCCCAGGAGCTTTCCGGCTGGTACGCCGAAAACGCATTTTTCCGGGTTGAGCTTAATGTCATATGTTCGGAGATTGTCGAACGTGAGCCTCAAGTCGTCTACTAGAGTATCGACGTGTTTTGTTTTGACGACCACGTCATCTAGGTATGCTTCGACTGTCTTGTCGATCTGGTTGGCCAGACATGTCTGAATCATTCGCTGATATGTTGCACCGGCATTTTTTGGCCCGAAGGGCATCGTGTTGAAGCAGAATGGGCCGTACGGGGTGATGAATGCTGTTGCAGCCTGGTCTGACTCTGCCATCTTGATTTGATGGTAGCCAGAGTATGCATCGAGGAAACACAATGAGTCGTGTCCTGCAGTGGCGTGGATGATTTGATCGATTCGAGGGAGTGGGAAAGGGTCCTTTGGACAGGCCTTGTTTAGGTCTTTGAAATCGACACATAGGCGCCAAGATTTGTCCTTCTTTGGTACCATCACCAGGTTTGCTAGCCAGTCCGGATGTTTTATGTCTCTGATGGACCCGGCGTCCAGCAGTTTTGCTAGCTCCTCTCCCATGGTTTGTCTCTTAGGTTCGGAAAAGCGCCATAGGGTCTGCTTGACGGGTTTAAACCCTTTTATGATGTTCAGGCTGTGCTCGGCCAGCCTGCGTGGGATTCCTGGCATATCCAAAGGGTGCCAGGTGAAAATGTCCCAATTTTCTAGCAGAAAGTCTCTGAGTGCGGCGTCTACATCGGGTTTTAATTGTGCCCCGATGGATGCCGTTTTTGTAGGGTCCGTTGGATGGACTTGGAATTTGACTATTTCGTCCGCCGGTTTAAAAGAGGTGGACTTGGATCTCTTGTCTAGTATCACGTCGTGCCTGTCCACCGTGGAGCGCAACGCCGTTAACTCCTCGGCTGCTAGGGCCTCAGATAATGCCTCCAGGGCCAGTGCGGCTGTCTTGTTTTCACCGCGGAGCGCCATGTCTGGATCACTTGCGAGAGTGATTATTCCGTTGGGCCTGGGCATTTTAAGCTTCATGTACCCGTAATGGGGTATGGCTTGGAAAATTGTAAATGCTTCTCGCCCTAGCAAAGCGTGGTAGCCACTGCTGAACGGGGCCACTTGAAACATGACCTCCTCGGATCTGTAATTGTCCGGCGTGCCAAACACCACATCCAGTGTGATTTTTCGTGAACAGCACGCTTCCCGGCTTGGGATTATTCCCCTAAAAGTTGTGTTGCTTCGCTCAATGCGGCTCCAGTCAATTTCCATTTTTCGCAGGGTTTCCTCGTAGATGAGGTTGAGTCCGCTGCCGCCGTCCATGAGTACCATTGTAAGTCGGAAGCCATCCACTGTCGGAATGAGGACCAATGCGGCTGGTGCTCGGGCTGTCCCGAATTTAGGTTCGTCACTGGCATTAAAGGTGATAGCCGTGTCACTCCATGGGTTTATTGTTGCTATTTGGTAGACTTCGGCGAGGTTGTGGAGCATTCGTTTCCTTGCATTGTTTGATGTGAACGTCTCGAAGACTGTCGACACCGTACTGGGGAGGTATTCTTCGGGTGCTGGAGTTAAAAGCTCCTCGCCGCTTCTGGCTACCTGCCGTAGTATCCAACATGCCCTGAGGCTGTGCGTTGGTGTGGCTTTCCCTGAATTATGAATTCTACAGGGTCCATTGAGCCATCCTTCCAATACTGTCCCGTACCCTGTAGAGCGTTTTTGTTTTTTGATGTTTGGCTCGGATGCCTAGCGATAATGCGCCCTTTTGTTTCGGACTCGTGTTATATTCGGGGCCGGATTGTCCCAGAATTTATCTTCGGTTTTCCGAACGCTTTCAATCACGCAGTACTTTTGTATTATGGATGTCAAGTGGGCGAATCGTGTAATTTCGCGGCGACTTATGGCGTTGAGGATTCCGATGTCCGTGCAGTTGTTAAGGAAGAGTGAAATTGCTTCTTTCTCACGGCGGTCCTTTATCCTGTTCATAACCAGGAGGAATCTGGCCC
Source organism: Triticum aestivum (assembly GCF_018294505.1). NCBI lineage: Eukaryota > Viridiplantae > Streptophyta > Magnoliopsida > Poales > Poaceae > Triticum > Triticum aestivum. The sequence continues at coordinate 521,200,595 of NC_057795.1, read as the reverse complement.
AGTAGTGGTGTACTGTTTCTCCGGACTCTTGCCGTATTAGGGACAAATCCCGTATAGTTGGGTGGGCGGGTGGAAATAAATCCGGAACCCTGCCTGATGTAAGATTCAGGGGCCGAGCGGTTTCCGAATTCAGATGCTTGCTTTTTCGGATATTATTCATGAATCGGGCCTGCTGCCTAACTTTAGGTTCAGGGTTCGGGTGACATCCTCCCCTCCGCGGGATTCCGGCTTGGAGGGATCGGGAATCTAGGCGCATCTGGTCCTTAGGGCGGGCGAAGACTCGCCGCATTATTCTTCCACCACTTCGACGTGGTGGGTGACCTGGGCAGAGTCGATCTCTCTCTGATCAGGTTTAAGCCCAATCTGGTCGTAATCAGTAGCGACTCTCAGGGCCACGATGCGATGCAAGAGTTCGTTCAGGGAGAAGAGCTCCATCGGATCTAACTGCTCGGCAAGCTCCAAGCTGATGTGAAGATTGCTTTCGATGGCCCAAGAGGTCATCGTTGGCGCGGCGGCCGGACTGGCGGTCATCAAAAACCTGCCTAGCCGGAGAGTCTGTCCGATAGCATAAGCTCCTTTAGCAATGACGCCTTCTTTAAAGACGGGATGCGGCATCCTGCCTGATGGTGACGACACAGCGGAACTCTCAATGAAAGCACCAATGTCGGTGTCAAAACTGGCGGATCTCGGGTAGGGGGTCCCGAAGTATACGTCTAGGCGGATGGTAACAGGAGACAAGGGACACGATGTTTTTACCCAGGTTCGGGCCCTCTCGATGGAGGTAAAACCCTACTCCTGCTTGATTAATATTGAGGATATGGGTAGTACAAGAGTAGATCTACCACGAGATCAGAGTGGCTAAACCCTAGAATCTAGCCTATGGTATGATTGTTCTTCGTCCTACGGACTAAAACTCTCCGGTTTATATAGACACCGGAGAGGGCTAGGGTTACACAGAGTCGGTTACAATGGGAGGAGATCTTCATATTGTATCGCCAAGCTTTCCTTCCACGCCAAGGAAAGTCCCATCCAGACACGGGACGGAGTCTTCAATCTTGTATCTTCGTAGTCCAGGAGTCCGGCCGAAGGTCATAGTCCGGCCATCCGGACACCCCCTAATCCAGGACTCCCTCAACTGGTCTGCTCCTCCGCCGAAGAAGCTCAAGAAGGTCAAGGTTCCTCCCTTGGTCGCCAGTTCATTTTCTTCATCCCGCGACACGGACAAGTACGAAGACTTGGATGACACTACAGCAGGCCCTACATCAACTCAAGACCCCAAAAACGCTGGCGGTCCTCCATCTTCATGATATTCTTCTGGTGCGTTACTCCTCATTTTCAAACCTTTTGGTCATTCGATGACAAAGGGGGAGAAATTTGAGTTAGTCTTCAAGCGGGTCTATCTTATATGGGCGTTTTCTTCTAAGTTACAACTCTCATTCTTTTGATGACTTTGCTGGATCGAGTTGTAATCTTAAACTCTATGGTGGCCTGATACTTTTGCTGAGTTCTTCTACATGCTTATTCCTCATTAATGTCAATGCACGCATGTTGAATTACATCAGCCACCATAATTCATCATGCATTTCAAATTCTTAAAATTATATGTCAAATGCGTGTATGAATTACAAGATATAGGGGGGAGATCTCCATGATTATACTCTTCAAGTGTGCATTGCTTCAAAAGAAAATTCCTCACTATGCACACCTTCAGGGGGAGTTCTTCTATATCTTGCAATCAAATTCCTTAATATCAGTATCTACACTTCATATGTTTATCCCCGTTTGAAAACTTAACCTATATTGTCATAAATCACCAAAAAGGGGGAGATTGTAAGTGCATCTAGTGCCCCTTAGTGATTTTGGTGTATTGAAGACTTATAGGTTAAGGGACTGATGCGTTTGTGAGTGTACACCGGTCTATAAGTCTATGAGGAGTTTGATATTTACAGAGAAAGTCGTCCCCTAAAAATGGAGTTCTTCAACTGAAGACTTTGGAATTCTGAAGACTTTCTGAAGACTTTGAAAGTGAAGAAATTGGTGTGACCTTGAAGACTTGGTAATCATGCAAGGAACATGAAGCGTGAAGACTTTTGTTTTTACTGTTTCTTTTTCTCTTTCTTGAGTCATAGGAAACACCGTACTGTTAAAGGGGGTCGAGGAAATACTAAGGAAAAATTTCCATGTGATACTCAACTCAAAATCCTAAACCTACCAATCCCTTGGAGTGAAGCCATTGGAAATCTCATACAGTCATATTCTTCAGTGACAGAGACAAAGTTCTTCTGGTCTCTGAGGAATTTGTTCTGACTGAGGAGTTAGGAATTCGCCAGTGCGGATTGCCTACATAGTGAGGAGCATGATAGCCCTGAAGTATTTGCTAGTCAAATATTCCGACCGTTGCTGTGCTACGCGCCAGCTGTCCCAAAATATCTACCCACCTAACGGTCATATCAGACAAGGGCATTTATGTCTTATCATGTCGGGCTGCTCCCTAGGCTATAAATAGCCGCCCCCTGCAACCACTAGTTGGTTGGCTGCTCCGAGAGAAACTGACACTTGTCATTTGAGAGCAACCCATCCTCCGAGGACTTTGAGCGAAAATCATCAAGTGAGGAAAACCAAAACCCCAAACCTACACAACCCCAAAGTGATTGAGCATCACTGAAGTGATTGATCCTGCCTGGATCCGACACTTGTTTCCTTTGAAGACTGTGCTTCTTCCATACGGTTAGGCGTCAAGGTCTAGAGCATCCAAGAGGAATTGTGGATCGCCGAGTGACCATGTTTGTGAAGGTCCGGAAGTCACCTGAAGACTTACCACGAGTGATTGGGTGAGGTCTATGTGACTTTAGCTCAAGGAGAATACGGTGAGGACTGTGTGTCCGGGACTGGGTGTCCTCTAGTTTAAATACTCAGCCGCTCCAACCAGATGAACAACTCAGGCAGCAGTTGGAACTGGTCTACCAAATCATTGCCTTCACCGAGCTTACTGGTTCTATTTCCTCAACTCTTTCATTTCCTCATAACTTTTGTTGTGTGCTTGTTCATATCTGTTTGAAGACTTTGACTGAAGACTTTCTCAATTTCCTCAGTTCAATTTCTTCAGTTTGTCCGTCTTCATCTTGTGTTATCCCGTGTTTACGCTTTCTGTTCTCTGTGCTGGTCTTCATTTCATCATGATGACTATGCGTGTGTTCTGCTATGTTTACTTTTGAGTACTTATTCCGCTGCAAGTAGTTCTTCATTTAGGAATTTCCTCACCAGCAAATTCCTCAGTGAAGAATTCATAAAAATTGCCTATTCACCCCCCTCTAGTCGATATAACGCACTTTCTGTTATCGAGGAGGTCTATCATTCCGGTGCCATAAAAATCAACAACTTCGAAGGCACCAATCCGAAGGTCATGAACGGTCAAAGAATCAAACATTATATCTCAGGTAATCCTATAAATGTTGAAACTAATATTATTGAAACCGTAACCCCGGAGGAATACATAAGGGACACTTTCCCGAACGTTTCAGACTCCGAAAAGGAATAGGTATGTGGTACGGTAAGTAAACCGACTCCAAAACAGTTCTCATGGCAATTTTTCACCGTTTTGGAATATTTAAGAATTTAGGAAAATAAGAAGTAGTCCGGGAAGGACACGAGGCCTCCACAAGGGTGGAGGGCGTGCCCATCCTTACTAGGTGCGCCCCATACCTCGTGGGCACCTCGTGTGCCTTCCGGACTCCGTTTTCTTGCACATTACTTCTTTCTGTCGATAAAAAATCATTATATAATCTCCCAAAGGTTTTGACCACCGTATCACGCAAAAATCTTCTGTTTTCGTTTCGAGCTGTTTTTCTGACAGATCTAGAGCATCATGACATCACCCTCCTCCAACAATGAAGACAAGGATGCTTGGCTATTGAAGATAGAGCTGAAAAGAGAAGAACCGGAGGAGATTAACAAGGATGAAGGGATCAAGAAGGCCATGGAGGATCAAGCTCCGACGGAGGAAGAAGAAAACATCCCTCAAACTCTACCTAACCTCTTTACCCCAACTGAGATTAAAGCTTTCAAGATGATTGAGTTAGCTTGCATACAAAACAAGTATCTCACACAGGAAAATATTTTGTTGAAGGACCATATCGTCGCACTCAAGGGCATTATCCGCAAGTTGGAGGAGCTTTTACGCTCAATGTGCGATTATCCACCATCATCATCACCACCTTCATCACCTCTGAGGACATAATCACATGAGTATGGGCACTCCCCTTGGCAACTGCCAAGCTTGGGGGGGGTGCCCCGGTATCGTATCACCATCACACTCCTATATTTACCGTTTTACTTAATTAGTTTGATCCCTTTTGTAATATCTAGATCTAGTAGAATGAAGTTTTGGTATGAATTAGTTTCGAGTTTTGCTTTGTGATCCCTCTATGTAATCGAGTCCGTGAGCTATATAACAAAGATTAGTGTTGAGTCAAGGGCTTTTCTATCTTGCTATGATCTTGAGAAAATAGAAAGAATAAAAAGAATAAAAGAGTTCATATTGATCTTATGGATAGTAATGACTTCACATATAAAGAGTATGAGACTTAAAAGTTGTTGAAAGTTGACAAACAAAGTTTGGTCATTGTTGCAATTAATAGGAAGTAATAAAGAAAGAGAAGTTTTCACATATAAATATACTATCTTGGAAATATTTTATAATTGTGAGCACTCATTAAAGTATGACATGCTAAAGAGTTGATTTTGGACAAGGAAGACAATGTAATGGGTTATGTTTTCTCACATCTTAGTTAAAGTATATTGTCATGGATCATTCAAACATGTTGAGCTTGCCTTTCCCCCTCATGCTAGCCAAAATTCCTTGCACCAAGTAGAGATACTACTTGTGCTTCCAAATATCCTTAAACCCAGTTTTGCCATGATAGTCCACCATACCTACCTACGGATTGAGTAAGATCCTTCAAGTAAGTTGTCATGTTGCAAGCAATAAAAAAGGCTCTCTAAATATGTATGACTTATTAGTGCGGAGAAAATAAGCTTTATACGATCGTGTGATATGGAAGTAATAAAAGCGACGGACAGCATAATAAAGGTTCATATCACAAGTGGCAATATAAAGTGACGTTCTTTTGCATAAAGATTTTGTGCATCCAACCCTAAAAGCACATGACAACCTCTGCTTCCCTGTTCGAAGGGCCTATCTTTTACTTTATGTCTTTTACATTATGCAAGAGTCAAGGTGATCTTCACATTTCCCTTTTTCATTTTATCCTTTGGCAAGCACCTCGTGTTGGAAAGATCCTGATATATATATATCCAATTGGATGTAAGTTAGCATGAACTATTATCGTTGACATCACCCAAATGTGAATACGTTGGGATGCAACATTATAATCCCCTATCTTTCTCTGTGTTCGATTAAAACTCCATAACCACAAGTATTGCGTGAGTGTTAGTAATGGTAGAAGACTATATGATAGTTGAGTATGTGGACTTGCTGAAAATCTCTATTCTTGACTCTTTCTGATGTTATGATAAATTGCAATTGCTTCAATGACTGAGATTATAGTTTGTTAGTTCTCAATGAAGTTTCTGAACCATACTTGACATTGTGAATAGATTGTTACTTGAGCATAAGAAATCATATGAAAAAATCTATAAATGTTGTTGCTATAAGAATGATCATGATGCCCTCATGTCCGTATTTTATTTTTATTGACACCTTTATCTCTAAACATGTGGACATATTTTTCGATATCGGCTTCCGCTTGGGGACAAGCAAGGTCTAAGCTTGGGGGAGTTGATACGTCCATTTTGCATCATGCTTTTATATCGATATTTATTGCATTATGGGTTGTTATTACACGTTATGTCACAATACTTATGGATATTCTCTCTTATTTTACAAGGTCTATCATGAAGAGGGAGAATGTCGGCAGTTGGGATTCTGGCTGGAAAAGGAGCAAATATTGGAAACCTATTCTGCACAGCTCCAAAAGACCTGAAACTACACAAAAGTCATTTTTGGAATTAATAAGAATTATTGAGCAAAGAAACTACCAGAGGGGGCCCACACCCTGGCCACGAGGGTGGGGGGCGCGCCCACCCCTACTGGGCGCGCCCCCTGTCTCGTGGGCCCCCTAGTGGCCCTCCGGTGTCCATCTTCTGCTATATGAAGGCTTTTACCCTGGAAAAAAAATCATAAGCAAGCTTACAGGATGAAACTCTGCCGCCACGAGGCGGAACCTTGGCGGAACCAATCTAGGGCTCCGGTGGAGCTGTTCTGCTGTGGAAACTTCCCTTTGGGAGGGGGGAATCATCATCATCGTCATCACCAACAATCCTCTCATCGGGAGGGGGTCAATCTCCATCAACATCTTCATCAGCACCATCTCCTCTCAAAACCCTAGTTCATCTCTTGTATCCAATCTTGTATTAAAACCACAAATTGGTACCTGTGGGCTGCTAATAGTGTTGATTACTCCTTGTAGTTGATGCTAATTGGTTTACTTGGTGGACGATCATATGTTCAGATCCTTAATGCATATCAATACTCCTCTGATCATGAACATGAATATGCTTTGTGAGTAGTTACGTTTGTTCCTGAGGACATGGGCGAAGTCTTGCTATTAGTAGTCATGTGAATTTGCTATTCGTTCGATATTTTGATGAGATGTATGTTGTATCTCCTCTAATGGTGTTATGTGAACGTCGACTACATGAAACTTCACCATTATTTGGGCCTAGAGGAAGGCATTGAGAAGTAATAAGTAGATGATGGTTTGCTAGAGTGACAGAAGCTTAAACTCTAGTTTATGCGTTGCTTCATAAGGGGCTGATTTGGATCCACTAGGTTCATTCTATGGTTAGGTTTACCTTAATACTTCTTTTGTAGTTGGGGATGCTTGCAATAGGGTTTAATCATAACTGGGATGCTTGTCCAAGAAAGGGGAGTACCGAAGCACCGGTCCACCCACATATCAAATTATCAAAGTACCGAACGTGAATCATATGAGCGTGATGAAACTAGCTTGACGATAATTCCCATGTGTCCTCGGGAGCGCTTTTCTCATTATAAGAAATTGTCCAGGCTTGTCCTTTGCTACAAAAAGGATTGGGCCACCTTGCTGCACTTTATTTACTTTCATTGCTTGTTACCCGTTACAAATTATCTTAGCACAAAACTATCTGTTACCTACAATTTCAGTGCTTGCAGAGAATACCTTACTGAAAACCGCTTATCATTTCCTTCTGCTCCTCGTTGGGTTCGACACTCTTACTTATGGAAAGGACTACGATAGATCCTCTATACTTGTGGGTCATCACTTGATCACGAAGACCTATGGCATTTTGAGGAAGCCCATCATTGGAATATACAAGCCAAGTTCTATAATGAAAAATTCCAGCTAGTATATGAAAGTGACAACATAGGAGACTCTCTATCATGAAGATCATGGTGCTACTTTGAAGCACAAGTGTGGTAAAAGGATAGTAGCATTGTCCCTTCTCTTTTTTTCTCTCATTTATTTATTTATTTATTTATTTATTTGGCCTTTCTCTTTTTTTTTTGGCCTTTCTTTTTTTTTTGTAAAGTCTGAAGTCTCATCCCGACTTGTGGGGGAATCATAGTCTCCATCATCCTTTCCTCACTTGGGACAATGCTCCAATAATGAAGATCATCACACTTTTATTTACTTACAACTCAAGATTCACTACAAAAAAATACACTTCCGTGATGATACGTGTTTGTCACAGTAGGTCGCGTTTTCTGTCATGCATGTACATCCATGACGATTTTATGACAGAATCAAGATAGTCATACCTGTGCTGTCGTAGAAGTGTTCCATGACATTACCAAAATTATCATCACGGAAGTGTCCACTTCCAAGACGACAAATCGCGCATCACAGAAGTGCTTTCGTCAAGGGTGACCGACATGTGGCATCCACCGTAATGGAACACCGTTAAGCTATCGGGTCGGATTTTGGATACGGTAACCCGTTAACAGCCACGACCAATACCGATTTTCCACGTGTAAAATTCTCATTGGCTGACGGATCCACGCGCCAGCTACGCATTAGCACAGGTGTCACTCATCCAACGGTCGAGATGGGCCTATGATATGTTAACACGTGGACCGGCCCAAAAGTGGCCCAAAAAGTTTAAATGGGCCGGGCCAACTGAAGGCCCATAAGATTTAGCGGACCATAATGGGCCGGCCCAGCTAAAGGCCCACAAATTTTAGCGGACCATAATGGGCCGGCCTAGCTAAAGGCCCACATGATTTTGTAGACCAAAATGGGCCGACCCAGCTAAAGGCGCACATGATTTTGCGGACCACAATGGGCCGGCCCAGCTAAAGGCCCACAAGATTCTGCAGACCATAATGGGCCGGCCGAGCTAAAGGCCCAACATTCTCTATCAAATCGGCCCGTCAACGGCCTGTCCTAAACTTGTCATCAACGCGGCCCACGGTCACTTCTGGCCCGTTAACTGTCCGCTAAGTAATTGGGCCGAATTACGGCCCGGTGTATTTCCGGCCTATTAAAGGTCCAGCTTCATTTGGGCCCATTTATAGGCCATCAAATCTTTGGGCCCATAAACAACCGTGAAGGATTTGGGTCATATTCGGCCATGTCTGACATTCGGCCTGTTAGAGGCCCACTATAGATTTGGGCCACTTTCTGCCTATTGTCATTTTCGGCCTGTTAACGCCAGACGTAAACCATGGGCCATATGTGGCCCAACGTCATATCGGGCCCATTAGTGGCCCATATAAAAATGACGATAATCTAGCCCGACCTAAGTTCCGGTCTGTTAAAGGCCCGTGTATTAGGTCGGCGCACTTACGACCCTTATGAATTTCAGCCTATCAAAGATCCGCATCGTAAATGGGCCACCATTACGGCCTGCTAAGTCCAGTGTGTTATTTGGCACAATCAGGGCCCGATCTCACTTTCAGTCTATTAAAGGCCCATGTTTTTTATGGGCTCGAGATATTTACACCTGTAAACGGCCTAATTTTACTGACGGTCCAAATTATGTTTAGGCCTGTTAAAGGCCCACTATGGGCACAGGCCTACCAGAAAAATATGAAAGCTTATGCTGATTTAGGCCCAGATATTTTTAGTGGGCTACATGGCAATTTCGGCCCGTAATCATTTTTAGCCCAATTGGAATGGGCCCGACGAATGTTGGCATGTTGGGCTCCTACGAAGCTTTCAGCCGAATACATTACTAAGATAAACCTACACTATACAAAAATAGTGTCGTAATTACTGCAGCCTGTGGCGGCATCATAAATGTTGTATCACAACAAAATAAATTCCAACCATACAACAAAAGGCCTGTTGGCATAAAGTTTACAGTCCTTCCAGATAAAAGCACCATCATATGTATAGAAGGACAGATCATTTGACCTAAGTGCTAATGTTTCAGGCTATAGAATCTGATGGAGTAGCATGATCTCCACCTTTTTTCCGCCATTGCTCTTGAACAACGAAGCGAATGTCTAATAGTCTGGTTTCAAAACCATTCATATCTTGACGACATTTCTCAACCACTATTCTTGTTTCCGAAACAACGTCCATTAGGGATTGGACTTGTGTCCGGAGCACAGATATATCACTCTGTCTAGCAGGAAGATTTTGTTCAGTAGGCAATTTGGACGAGGTTACCTTGACAACCAACCCAAAATTATGCAGGAAGGTGCTTTTTGCACTGTTAGTGGAGAGATACTGATGCACTGCAGCAAGAGGTGACAGTGTGCCTATCGTAGCCTTGTCACCTTCAGGTGGTTGTGGCTATTCAATCATTTGTTCCATAGCTTCCTGAAAGTTTGAACTTGTAGATTAGTGTACCATATAAGTTACTAATGAGATAAAAACAAACAAAGTAGGTTAAACGTTTATACATAACTTATTTTGGTGAACTACTGTAATACATTAGCATGTATTGTAGTGCCAACTACATAATAAAATCACTTTCGGAACATATGTCCATGTACCATGCCTACTGTATTGTCTATTTCTTCACATTTGTTGACATCTAAGGATAAAGAGACATGGTTTAAAGTAGGGTGAACATAGTATGACATCATTCGTATCATGGGAAAACAGATATAAAACAAACAGGCCATTTTATCATTGTGTGCGCACGTGAACATAACAACTAGATTACAGATCAAGACCAAAAAATATCCTTCATCTCTTTTAAACCATGTAAGGTGAAATGATACGTTAAGACAACTATGTATAAAAGTGAACAGAGTAACTGACATTGGCTGCAAACCAAGTAGTTAAATGAACACATCATAGTACCAATCAGTTCAAGGCAGGAGGAGTAAGGACTTACAACAGCGGCTTGAACTGGTGTGCTCATTCCCTTCATCTTGCTGGTGTGGCAATCCTTGAAGATTTGCACTGCATTCGGTTCAGGTTCTTTTTGGTCCGCACGGGCTTTCCTCTGTATTTGGAACAAGTCAATATAGATACGATAATATGACACATAAAAAAGAAGGAAGTAGCAGCTATTTACAAGAACCTCGCAGTGTGCAATATAGCTACGAGATCCTGTTGTCTGTTGGAATTTCACTTTAGAACGGTTGGTTTTGTTCTTCAAATAGTTAGCCTAGAAGAAGATACACTTGTAAGGCACACACATAAATACAAGTTCAATATGTGGTCTGATCAAATACATATAGCCTACCTGATACTTTGGATCAGACCAGTGTTTAACAAGGGTTGTCCAGTATTCATCTGTAATATATTCCACTGGAGATGTTTGGGCGATTTCATTGTTAGCCTGGCCTTCAAAGTGAGATTTTCTAAGGTGGTACCGATACTGTCGCAGAGCAGACAGAAAAACATGAGTGCATGCTTGTTTAGTTGCATCATCTTTCGGATCCAACTTGAACCTCATCTGTTGAAAAAAGAATGTGAGTCTTATTAGGAGGAAGCTAGAAAGTATGGGACATAGCAAGACAATATTACTAATTGCGATGAATAACATTACTTACGGATAAATGGTCAAGGAAGGTGTTAAACTGGGTATTGTCTTTCTCATTCCTATACTGGATCCACGTAGGGAGGATACGTGCATGACACCTAACAGCAATGACTGCCTCTGATACTAACTTGGCTGACTCTGTAGCATCACTTGGCCTTTTTAAACCTGCCTCAAAATGGATCTCCATTCTTCCTCCTTTAGATTTTGTTAATCTGTCAAGCATTATCCCTGATGTCTGTTTCCGCTTGCGCCGTGGTGCTAGTTCAACAACGAATATGGAAAGTGTTAGTGTACATCAAACTGTGAGAGTACATATAAAGGAGCATGCAACTGCAACTTGACTCAGTCAGGTACCGTCTTGGTGTTGATGCTCATGAGGTTCATCTGATCTTGCCAAGTCCTGTTGTGTCAGCAGTGCTTCGGAAGTAGTGTTTGGTGTGAAGGCAGCTTGGGAACTGTCCAGTTCCGGAGCAAACAAACGAGTAACTGGTTGAGATGCTGGTACAGTTGAAGCGGATGCTGCAGCTGGTGGAGCAGGTGATACTGTGTTTGTAGATTTAGCTGGTGGACTTGGATCTTCTACTACACTATAAGTACCAGCAGAATCTCGACAGCAGATCCTTTTCCGTTTCACCTGACGAGTAATAGCACTCCCAACTATATTATTTTCCTTGCTCTTTTTTTGACTTTGCCATGTCAAGCTGTACCCACAACACAAAAGAATAAAATCACTCTTCAGAACTCATTGATGCATGATACAGACAAGCAATACTTTGATGTAAGACAACCGTATGAGGATGGAATATGTAAGAAAAACAGGACGGCGTGACATATTCACACCTACCATGTGCAAACTAAGCAGAAGGATTTTCAAGAAAATAGAAGTAATGCAAGCTAGACACCATATGAAAGATGCAACCAATATTTACTCTGCCAAGTTAAAAGTGTCTTGTCATAAGTGGCAATTCGAAAAATTAGAAGCAATACAACATAGAAATCAATGCAAGATGCAACCACTATCAAACTGCCATGTTAAAAGCGTCCAATCATGAGTGACTGATGCGGGATACACAACAGCAATACTTTGATGTAAGAACATGGTATGATAGATAGATGTAGTGTATTCTAGACACAGAAAGCCATGTCATATGCACATGTATAACGTATAAACTCAGCAGGTGTAATTTAATCAAAATAGAAGAAATACATTCTAGACAACATATGCAACATGAAACCAATTATCACACTGTCAACTTAGAGCAAGCACCTGCTATGGTGGAGTACGGGAGATGAACTCATCATGTAGACTTGGGACTTCAACTTCATTAGCAGTAGCAGTGACAAATCTAGAGAGTCTTTGTTTGCGTCGATGGACCACCAACATCCCCTAACTTACTCTCTTCCTTCCTATTTTCTGATATTGCCTTATGAAGTCAAAACCACAAGAAGATGAATAAAATTAGCTCTGCATAACTGGTTGTTGCATGATACAGACGAACACTACTTTGATGTAAGGCAAGCGCGGGATAGGAGGATGGAATATATACAAACAAAGGTAGCGTTTCATATTCACACGTACGATAGGAGGATGGAATATGTATAAAAAACAGTAAGTGGAAGGCATTTCAACAAAATTAGAAGAAATGAAAGCTAGGCACCATATGAACATGCAACCAATATCACTCTATCAGGTAAAAAGTGTCTCTTCGTAAGTGCCATTTCAACTAATTAGAAGCAGTACAAGCTAGAAGACAATGCAAGATGCAACCTACATCACAGTCCCAAGTTAAATGTGACTTATGGGTAAGTGATTGTTGTAGGTATAAGTTGTAAGCTACGCAGATGCAATTCAACATAATCAGAAGCAATACAAACTAGATATCATACGGAAACACAACCACATATAACAGTTCCAAGTAAGAGCAAGCACCTGTGATGGTGGAGTAGGGGAGATGTGCTCATCATGTACACGTATGTTCTAGAAACAGGAACACGTGTGTGGTAACCCGCAAGTATACAGGATAGTTGTAGCCTCTTTCGATAAGTAAGAGTGTCGAACCGAACAAGGAGCTAAAGGTAGAACAAATACTCTCTCAAGTCCTATCGGCCACTGATACGACTCTACGCACGCTTGACGTTCGCTTTACCTAGAACAAGTATGAAACTAGAGGTACTTTGTAGGTGTGATAGGATAGGTTTGCAAGATAATAAACAACACGTAAATAAAAAGTAGGGGCTGTTTAGATAAATATGCAATAAAGTAAATATAGAGAGTGTGGAAAAGTGGTGGTAGGAGTTGTGAAATTGTCCCTAAGCAATTGACTACTTTACTAGACCGATAGCAAGTTTTATGTGGGAGAGGCCACTGCTAGCGTGTCAACCCTGACTTGGAATTCTATGCACTTATGATTGGAACTATTAGCAAGCATCTACAACTACTAACGTTCCTTAAGGTAAAACCCAACCATAGCATTAAGATATATTTATCCCCCTTCAATCCCGTATGCATCAATTTCTATGCTAGGTTGAAGCTTCTGTCACTCTTGCCCTCCAATACATAGTCCTATCAACATACAACTAACCCTATGGTGTGATCCACGCGCATGCTCATATGATGGGCACCAAAGGACAGAAACATAACCACAAGCAAATTAAATCAATCATAGCAATTCATCAACCACCAATAGGACAACGGAAATCTACTCAGACATCATAGGATGGCAACACATCATTGGATAATAATATGAAGCATAAAGCACCATGTTCAAGTAGAGGGTACAGTGGGTTGCGGGTGAGTGGACCGCTGTAGATAGAGGGGGGAAGGTGATGGAGATATTGGTGAAGATGGCGGAGGTGTTGGTGAAGATCGCGGTGATGATGATGGCCCCCGGCGGCATCCCGGCGCCACAGGAAGCAAGGGGGAGAGAGCCCCCCTTCTTCTTCTTCTTCCTTGACCTCCTCCCTAGATGGGAGAAGGGTTTCCACTCTGTCCTTGGCTCCCATGGCGTGGGAGGGGCGAGAGCCCCTCCGAGATTGGATCTATCTCTCTGTTTCTCTCTGTTTCTTCGTTCCCTGATCCTTCCCCTTCACCGTTTCTTTTATATCCGGACATCCGTAACTCCGATTAGGGTGAATCTTTTGCCCAGATTTTTCTCGTAAATTTAGCTTTCTTGCGGCAAAAGAAGAGCTTCAACCGCCTTATGGGTGGCCTAGGAGAGTGCCAGGTGCGCCCAAGGGGGTGGGCGTGCCCCCTATCTCCTGGCCATCTCGGGCACCGTTTCGCGTTGATTCTTCCTCCGGAAAATCCCAAATATTCCAAAATAATTCTCCGTCCATTTTTATCCCGTTTGGATTTCGTTTGATATTGGGTTTCTGCGAAACATAAAGCATGCAACAAACAGGAACTGGCACTGGGCATTGGATCAATATGTTAGTCCCAAAAATAGTATAAAAAGTTGCCAAAAGTATATGAAAGTTGAAGAATATTTGCATGGAACAATCAAAAATTATAGATACGATGGAGATGTATCAACATCCCCAAGCTTAATTCCTACTCATCCTCGAGTAGGTAAATGATAAAAAAAGATAATTTTTGATGTGGAATGCTACCTAGCATAATCTTGATCATATGTCTAATCATCGCATGAATATTAAGACACGAGTGATTCAAAGCAATAGTGTATCATTTGACATAAAAACAATAATACTTCAAACATACCAACCAAGCAATTATGTCTTATCTAAATAACCTAGCCAAAGAATCCCTACAAAATCATATAGTCTGGCTATGCTCCATCTTCATCACATAAAGCATTCAAATCATGCACAACCCCGATGACGAGCCGAGCAATTTGTTCATACTTTTTAACGTGCTTCAGCTTTTTCAACTCTTACGCAATACATGAGCGCAAGCCATGGACATAGAACTATGGTGGTATATGGTGGTGGTTGTGAGGTCAAAAAGGGAGAAGATAGTCTCACATCAACTAGGCGTATCAACGGGCTATGGAGATGCCCATCAATAGATATCAATGTGAGTGAGTAGGGATTGCCATGCAACGGATGCACTAGAGCTATAAAAATATGAAAGCTCAACAAAAGAAACTAAGTGGGTGTGCATCCAACTTGCTTGCTCACGAAGACCTACGGAATTTTGAGGAAGCCCATCATTGTAATATACAAGCCGAGTTCTATAATGAAAAATTCCCACTAGTATATGAAAATGAAAGCATATGAGACTCTCTCTATGAAGAACATGGTACTACTCTAAAGAACAAGTGTGGAAAAAGGTTAGTAACATTGCCCCTTCTCTCTTTTTCTCTCATTTTATTATTTTATTTTTTTAATTTTTAATTTATATTTTTTTTGGTGGGCTTCTTTGGCATCTTTTTTTATATGGGCTTCTTTGGCCTCTTTTATTTTTCATAAAGCCCGGAGTCTCATCCCGACTTGTGGGGGAATCATAGTCTCCTTCATCCTTTCCTCACTGGGGCAATGTTCTAATAATGATGATCATCACACTTTTATTTACTTACAACTCAATATTACAACTCGATATCTCGAACAAAGATATGACTCTATATGAATGCTCCCGGCGGTGTACCGGGATATGCAATGATCTAGCATAGCAATGACATAAAAAAACAGACAAGCCATGAAAACATCATGCTAGCTATCTTACGATCATGCAAAGCAATATGACAATGATGGAACATGTCATAATAACAGAACAGTGGAAAGTTGCATCGCAATATATCTCGGAATGGCTATGGAAATGCCATGATAGGTAGGTATGGTGGCTGTTTTGAGGAAGGGGAAATAATGGGTGCATGATACCGGCGAAAATTGCGCGGCACAATAGAGGCTAGCAAAGTGGAAGTGTGAGTGTGCGTATATCCATGGACTCACATTAGTCATAAAGAACTCATATACTTATTACAAAAGTCTACTTAGCCCTTGAAGCAAAGTACTACTACGCATGCCCCTAGATGGATATATTGGTAGGAAAAGACCATCGCTCATCCCCGTCTGCCACTCATAAGGAAGACAACAAAAAAAACACCTCATGCTCCAACTTCGTTACATAACGGTTCACCATACGTGCATGCTACGGGACTTGCAAACCTCAACACAAGTATTTCTCAATTTCACAATTACTCAACTAGCGCGACTCTAATATCACAAAACTATTGCAAGGAATCAAACATATCATATTCAATGATCTACAAGTTTCATGTAGGATTTTATGACTAACCATGTGAATGACCAATTCCTGTCATCGCTCTAAATAGATATAAGTGAAGCAAGAGAGTTTAATTCTTTCTACAAAAGATATGCCCATTCTCTAACAATTATAAGTGAAGAAAAAGAGCATTCTACAAATGGCGGTTTTCTATGTAAAGAGAAACAGGCAATCCAAACTCCAAATGATATAAGTGAAGCACATGAAGCATTCTATAAAGCCATACCCAAAAGATTTAAGTGAAGTGCAATGAGAATTCTATAAATCAACCAAGGACTATTTCATACCAGCATGGTGCATAAAAGAAAAGTAAAAACTAAATGCAAAAGACGCTCCAAGACTTGCACATATCGCATAAACGAAATGAATACGAAAACATACCGATACTTGTTGAAGAAAGAGGGGATGCCTTCCGGGGCATCCCCAAGCTTAGATGCTTGAGTCTCCTTGAATATTTACCTGGGGTGCCTCGGGCATCCCCAAGCTTGAGCTCTTCCACTCTTCATTTTTCTCATATCGAGACCTCCCCGATCAAACACTTCATCCACACAAAACATCAACAGAAAACTCGGTAAGATCTGTTAGTATAATAAAGCAAATCACTACTCTAAGTACTGTAGCAAACCAATTCATATTATGTTTTTGCATTGTGTCTACTGTAACATAACTTTTTAATGGCTTAATCCACTGATATAAATTGATAGATTCATCAAAACAAGCAAACTATGCATCAAAAACAGAATCTGTCAAAAACAGAACACTCTGTAGCAATCTGAACATTCACCATACTTCTGGTACCCCACAAAATTCTACCAAAATTAGGAAAAATAAACAAGTTGTACATAAAGACAGTGCAAAAGGAATCAGAACCAATTGACGTTCCAGTTAAAAATGTAAAATTGCGCACTACAGCCAAAGTTTCTGTCCTGCACCGTACAAACCAACAAGCATTGTAAACATCCTAAAGGCAAACCTTGGCACATTATTTTTATAATACAATGGAATTGTAAAAGGGGATAATTATTTTTGTTTAAAAGTATCTGTAATCAAGATTCACAAAGTTTCCGTGAGCATGAACAAAGTTCAAGGCTAGCTTGCACTTCAACAATGCTTGTCTTTCTCACTTTCACTTTCCTTTTTGAAAATTTTTCGGTTCCCCTATTTATTTTTTTGTTTTTTAACTATATGAAAGCACACACCAGAAATAAATGACTCTGTAAAACTTCCGGGTTGTTTCCCTGGTAGCGCTTTCTTTAAAGCCATTAAGCTAGGCATATAGTGCTCAAGTAATGAATCCACCCAGATCCCAAGGTATATCAAAGCCAATTTTAATTAACAATGATTTGTAATTTAGTAGTGAGAACAAAGTAACATATATCATGCAACAACGAAGTCTAACTCTTTTCCTATGCATCGGCATGTCATAAAAGAACAATTCATGCACACCAAGTAAAGGCCAATGCATAGTATAAGCAGTTTCTTGCAATTCTATCGTGTTGGAAACATAAAGATGCGGAGATGTAGTTCCTATCTCATAATAATTGAAATTAGGAGCAGCAAGAACATGCATATTATATATATCAAAATCATCATGTGCAATGGTAAAAGGAAACCCATCAATATAATCCTTAGTAAGCACAAACTTCTCCGATATAGTGTAGTTTGGAGAATTCAAAAAGATAATAGGACTATCATGCGTGGGTGCAATAGCAAAAATTTCATGTTTAACATAAGGAACTATAGCAAGTTAATCTCCATAAGCATAATTCATATTGGCATCTTGGCCACAAGCATAGCAAGCATCATTAAAAAGGGATCTTTCAAGACAATCAACAGGATCATAGCAATCATCCTTCGGTAAGCACGAAGGGGAATTAAAAAATGTATGAGTTGAAGAGTTACTCTCATTAGAAGGTGGGCACGGGTGATCAATCCGCTCTTCCTCCTTTTGTTCTTCGCTCTCCTCATCATATTTTTCATCCAATGAGCTCACAGTTTCATCAATTTCTTCTTCCATAGCTTCCTGCAAAATATTATTTTCTTCTTGGACAGCGGAGAATTTCTCAATATATAGTTTAACATAGGCATTAGAAGCATAATTATCATAATAATATTGAAGTATGGCAAATTTTTCAGAATTGTAAAGAGTAGCATCATACTTTTCAATCAAGGAAGCAATTTCATAAGCACCCTTAAAAGCAACAAATTCTTCAATTTGTTGAACATCATAGTAATTATAAACACCCTTAGCATACGAAGATACGATTCCATTATCAATAAACTCACATTGGTAGGGAAGGTGTTTCTTAGGGTTTTCAGAAGAACAAGTAACATCATATATTTCACATAAATTCCAAGCATAGCATTGCAAACGTTGAATTTGATCCCATAATAGTTTCCCTTTTTCAGATATACGGTGTCGCACATAACAAGCATGCTCATCTAAATATTTGCCCTCAACTAAGCTAGTTGGGGTTTCAACACGAGCACAGAGGGATCAAAGATGGTCCAAGTAAAAAGCTTCAATAGTGTGATAGATTTTGTGTGGTTCTTCAACCATTGGTGTAGTAGGTACAACTAATTTTTTGGTATTTTGTCTTTCCTACCTATAACTAAAGATAGATAACAACTTAGAATAGCAAATAAAAATTACTTAGTGATAAAGCAAACAAGCACACACGAGAATATTCACTCCATGCTATTTCTCCCCGGCAACGGTGCCTGAAAAAGGTCTTGATAACCCACAAGTATACGGGATAGTTGTAGCCTCTTTCGATAAGTAAGAGTGTCGAACCCAACGAGGAGCTAAAGGTAGAACAAATACTCTCTCAAGTCCTATCGGCCGCTGATACGACTCTACGCATGCTTGACGTTCGCTTTACCTAGAACAAGTATGAAACTAGAGGTACTTTGTAGGTGTGATAGGATAGGTTTGCAAGATAATAAAGAACACGTAAATAAAAAGTAGGGGCTGTTTAGATAAATATGCAATAAAGTAAATATAGCGAGTGTGGAAAAGTGGTGGTAGGAGTTGTGAAATTGTCCCTAAGCAATTGACTACTTTACTAGACCGATAGCAAGTTTTATGTGGGAGAGGCCACTGCTAGCATGTCATCCCTGACTTGGAATTCTATGCACTTATGATTGGAACTATTAGCAAGAATCTGCAACTACTATTAAGGTAAAACCCAACCATAGCATTAAGATATATTGGTCCCCCTTCAATCCCGTGTGCATCAATTTCTATGCTAGGTTGAAGCTTCTGTCACTCTTGCCCTCCAATACATAGTCCTATCAACATACAACTAACCCTATGGTGTGATCCATGCGTGCGCTCATACGATGGGCACCAAAGGATAGAAACATAACCACAAGCAAATTAAATCAATCATAGCAATTCATCAACCACCAATAGGACAACGGAAATCTACTCAGACATCATAGGATGGCAACACATCATTGGATAATAATATGAAGCATAAAGCACCATGTTCAAGTAGAGCGTACAACGGGTTGCGGGAGAGTGGACCGCTATAGATAGAGGGGGGAAGGTGATGGAGATGTTGGTGAAGATGGCGGAGGTGTTGGTGAAGATCACGGTGATGATGATGGCCCCCGGCGGCGTCCCGGCGCCACCGGAAGCAAGCGGGAGAGAGCCCCCCTTCTTCTTCTTCTTCCTTGACCTCCTCCCTAGATGGGAGAAGGGTATCCGCTCTGGTCCATGGCTCCCATGGCGTGGGAAGGGCGAGAGCCCCACGGAGATTGGATCTATCTCTTTGTCTCTCTATTTCTGCATTCCCTGATCCTTCCCCTTCACCATTTCTTTTATATCCGGAGATCCGTAACTCCGATTGGGGTGAATCTTTCGCCCAGATTTTTCTCATAAATTTAGCTTTCTTGCGGCAAAAGAAGAGCGTCAACCGCCTTATGGGTGGCCCAGGAGAGTGCCAGGCGTGCCCGGGGGGGTGGGCGTGCCCCCTATCTCCTGGCCACCTCGGGCACCGTTTCGCATTGATTCTTCCTCCGGAAAATCCCAAATATTTCAAAATAATTCTCCGTCCATTTTTATCCCATTTGGATTCCGTTTGATATTGGGTTTCTGCAAAACATAAAGCATGCAACAAACAGGAACTGACACTGGGCACTTGATCAATATGTTAGTCCCAAAAATAGTATAAAAAGTTGTCAAAGTATATGAAAGGTGAAAAATATTGGCATGGAACAATCAAAAATTATAGATACAACGGAGATGTATCAGTGTCATATTCACAGGCATTATGTGTAAAGTAAGCAGATGCAATTCAAGTTAGAAGCAATACAAGCTAGACATCATACACAACATGCAACCACATATAATAGTGCCAAGTTAGAGCAAGCACCTGTGATGGTGGAGTAGGGGAGATGTGCTCATCATCTACACAGCTACGTTGACTATCCAGCCTTGTGTTGTCTTGCGAATCTTGTTGGGAGGATCGTGGAGTAGAATCTGTAGAGACCCCCTGTTTGAGTTGCTCCGAAGGACCACCATCATCCACTGCCGGACTAATTTCCTTCAGATGTAATGATTTTGCATTATGAAGTCAAACCGATAAGAAAAAGGAATAAAATTCGCTCTTCAGAACACATTCATGCATGATACTGACGAACACTACTCGAATGAAAGGCAACCACATGATGAGAGGATGGAATAAGTATGAAAAACAGGATGGTGTGACATATTCACACCTATGATGTGGTAACTAAGCAGAAGGCATTTCAACAAATTAGAAGCACTGCAAGCTAGACACCATATGAAAGATGCAACCAATATCACTCTGCCAAGTTCAAACTGTATGGCGTTTTAACAAATTAGAAGCAGTACATGCTAGAAATCATATGCAAGACACAACCAATATCACAATGGCGACTTAAAGGTGCCATATCATAAGTGACTAATGCGGGATATGCAAGAATAGTAGTCTGATGTAGAAACAGGAACACATGTCATACTTGCAGGCATTATGTGTAAAGTAAGCAGATGCAATTCAACAAAGTTAGAAGGAATACAAGCTAGACATCATACGCAACATGCAACCACATATAAGAGTGCCAAGTTAGAGCAAGCACCTGTGATGGTGGAGTAGGGGAGATGTGCTCATCATCTACACAACTACGTTGACTGTATAGCCTTGCGTTGTCTTGCAAATCTTGTTGGGAGGATGGCGGAGTAGAATCTGTAGAGAACCTCTGTTTCAGTTGCTCAGAAGGACCACCATCATCCAATGCCTTGCCAATTTCCTTCAGCTTCATTGATTTTGCATTGTGAGGTCATACCGACAAGAAAAAGGAATATCATTCGCTCTTCACAACTCATTCATGCATGATACTGACGAACACTACTCTGATGAAAGGCAAAGTCATGGTACGAGAATGGAATATGTACGAAAAAATAGACGGCTTGACATATTCACACCTATGATGTGGTAACTAAGAAGAAGGCACTTCAACAAATTAGAAACACTGCAAGACACCATATGGAAGGTCCAATCAATATCACTCTGCCAAGTTAAAACTGTCTCGTCATAGGTGGCGTTCATCAAACTAGAAGCAATACATGCTAGAAATCATATTCAAGACGCAAACCAATATCACACTGCTAACTTAAAGGTGTCCCATCATAAGTGACTGATGCAGGATACACAAGAAGAGTAGTTTCATGTAAGAACATGGTGTGATAGACAGATATAGTATGTACCAAAAACAGGAAGGCACATCATATTCACATATATCATGTGTAAGCTAAGCAGATGCAGTTTACACTAATTAGGAGCAATACGAGCTAGACACCATATGCAACATGCAACCAGATATCACACTGCCAAGTTAGAGTAAGCACCTTGGATGGTGGAGTAGGGGAGCGGAGACTTAGACCTTGTAATGCACTATCAGTACAAGGAGAATCGATACAGATGCTCCATTTACGTTGCTGCAGAGGACCACCATCATCGCCTTCCTTACTCTCTTCCTTCCTCTTTCTTGATTTTGCCTTGTCAAGTCAAACCCACAAGAAAAAGGAATAAAATTTGCTCTTTAGAACTCATTGATGCATGATACTGACGAACACTACTTTCATGTAAGGCAGCCGCATGATAGGAGGATGGAATATGTATGAAAAGTAGGACGGCGTGACATATTGACTTGTATGATCTATAAAATGTAAACTAAGCACAAGGTGCTTGAACTTGTTAGAATCGATGCAAGCTAGAAACCATATGAAAGATGAAACCAATATCACTCTGCCAAATTAAAAGGGTGCCCTAACAAATGTATTTGACCAAATTAGAAGCAATACATGGCAACAGGCTAGAAATAATATGCAATATGCAACGAATAAAGGTAACTCATCGTAAGTGATTGATGCAGGATACAGAAGAGAGGTAGTTTCATGAAAGAACAAGGTTAACACATAGATGTAGTGTGTACCAAAAATAGGAAGGCATGTCATATTCACAGGTATAGTGTGTAAACTAAGTAGATGCAATTTACCCTAATTAGAAGCATTACAAGCTAGACACCATATGTAACATGTAACCACATATCACACTGCGAAGTTAGAGCAAGCACCTGTGATGGTGGTGTAGGGGAAGTGCGGTCTTCAGGTATAGAGCTACGTTCGATATCTTCATTTAGGCTTGCTGTTTCTTGAGAATCATGTGGAGAGGATGAAATTGCATTCTTTATAAGAGTATTGCGTCTCATATTAACCCATGCGCGTGACTGTCTCATCATAAGCGATAGATGCAGGATACACAAGAATAGTAGTTTGATGTAAGAACATGGTGTGATAGGCAGATGTAGTATGTACCAAAAACAGGAAGGCATGTCATATTCACATGTATAATGTGTAAGCTAAGGAGATGCAATTTAACAAATTAGGAGCATTGATGAGGGATACACAAGAAAAGTAGTTTGATGTAAGAACATGGTTAATAGAAAGACGTAGTATGTACCAAAAACAGGAAGGCGTGTCATATTCACAGGTATAATGTGTTAACTAAGCAAATGCAATTTACCCTAATTAGAAGCATTACAAGGTAGACACCATATGCGACATGCAACCACATATCACACTGCCAAGTAAGAGCAAGCACCTGCGATGGTGGTGTGGGGGAATTGCGGTGATCAACTAGAGAGCTACGCTGACTATCTTCATTTGGCCTTGCTGTTTCTTGAGAATCATGTGGGGAGGATGACACTGCACTCTTTAAACAAGTAGGGCATCTCACAGTAACCCATTCGGGTGACTGTCTCATCAGAAGTGATTGACGAGGGATACAAAAGATCATTAGTTTGATGTACGAACATGGTTAATAGACATATGTAGTATGTATCAAAAGCAGGAAGGCATGTCATTATCAAAGGTATAATGTGTAAAGTAAGCAGATGCAATTTAACAAAATTGGAAGCAATACAAGCTAGACACCATATGCAACATGCAACCACATTTGACAGCACGAAGTTAAAGCAAGCACCTGGGATGGTTGTGTGTGGCAATTGAGATCATCAACTGCAGAGGTACGTTTACTGTCTCCAACTGCTGACACTACACCCATTAGAGCGCTGAAACGCTTAGTGCTTATCTTCGAATTACACTAGTGCGACTTCTGTCTTTTCTTTTTTGCATTCATCAACACTGCGTCAGGGTCTGAAATACCCATGCATAAAAAACAATAGTGTGAGTATGGGTGAAGTGTGGGCACAATTAGTACAGTGTAAAGGTAGCAGATAGCAGGTCGGTGAGAAATAAATGACGGGAGACATATGATAGCTCTACAACATGCATGGCACACTAAAATACTACAAGATTCTATGAAAATAACAGTCGACTGAAAGAAAATAGATCAGTCCATTTTTTCTGCACCGTCCGATGTACAAAGAACGGCCAGATCACCTTCATCTACCTCCAGCCAGTCAGTGTTGACGATCTTCCTCGAAATGCCAGCGACCACCGGCCCAGTATTCCTCCCCTACCTGCGCCCTCCCCTCGACCTCACCGCACCGCCGTGCTTGGCACCGTCCCCCGGCCATCCATTCAAGCCCCACCGACCTCCAGATAGGGCGCAAGCAGCTCCTGCGCCCCACACCCCTATGATAGACACCGATGCACCGCTTCCCAGGGGAATAGGCGGACTAGGTGCTCCGCGCGCCTAAGCGGGTGCTGCTTCTTTTAATTGCGGTTCGACTGACCCTTAATTGAAATTCAGGCGGGCTACTGACCTCTAGCAAAGGTGAAATAGTAAAAGGGAGGAAACCTTGTGCATTTAGTATCACGAAGAAGATGCAATAAGAAGCCCTCAACTAGTTTCTTTCGTGGGATGAATACAGTGTGAGCGGAGACGTAAGATTTGCACGAATAAGGGGAGAGGAGTACCTCTTTCTGCTGGAAGTGTTGTGTCCTCCTTCTGTTTTTCCGACGATCTTCTTGTTGTTCGCCGGAAACCAGAAGTTGTGGAGGACGGTGCAGCCTTGGACGAACCCATGTCCAAGTTATTGAGTGTGGTGCGGTGGCCGTCTGTCGGCGGCGGGGAAGCAGATTCGAGGCGGCGAACGACGGCATAGTGGGAATAACTCCTGTGTGGTGGACGGTTCCAACAGTGGAGCCGCAGCAGTGAGGCACAGGACAGCGTGGTCGGAGTGGTTCTGGTATGGCGCACGTCAGCATTGGTGTTGTGGAGGCAGTTCTGCCTTGGCTTCAGCTGCTAAGTCCTTGAGGGCGTTGCGGTTGCGGTTACGTTGGACGACGACATTGGGGTACCGGCTCCGGCGTGATGGAGGAGGGCGATGGTGGATTGGCCGCTATGGGGTGGAGGAAGGAGGACTGGGGTTTCGCGGCTGGTGGAGAGGGTGTTTTCGCGCCCACGGAGTATGAATGGGGAAACGGAGGGAGACGGGGAACTAAGGGGGAACAATGTTTCGGTTTGAGACATGCTTGTTTGAAATTTGGGGAAAGTTACAAACTTTGCCCCCATCTAAAATTTTGGACATATTGCGGGTTGGGGGTAGGACAGTCATGTCAGGTGTCCCAAATGTGGGCGGGATAGATTTCGGCCGAGCGCATGGGCGTTTAGGCGCCCACGGCGTATGAATAATTCTCGGAGGCGGTTGAGACTGGCGTCTTGGTGAAGTTACAAACCTACCCCGGTTTAGACCTTTGGACATTGGGCCAGTAGGCTACACGGGCCAGAGTCAGGACAGTAATTTCCTACCACCAAACATTAGTCTCACACGGTTTCAGGTGGCCAGAGTCCTATTTGGCGCTTCGTTCAATATTTGGGAGCAGAAGCATTAACATTTTCGGTTCTCTTGAATTGAACTTTCAGGATTTGTCAAACTTCACAAATCTTTACTCTTGAAAATCCTAAAGCTATGTTTATTTTGGAATGGAGGGGGTACATTTGAATATACATTGTACACGAGTATATATTAAAAAGTATGCAACTTACCTCAGTTCATGCATGTTTCCAGATATAATCTCCTTGGTTGCAAAAAAAGTTAGATATGCGTATGAATATATATAGCATGTTCAAACTCACAACAAAGATTGATGCCCCCTTTACATATGATTTACAAATGGCATTATCTCGGGTTCAAATAGATGAATGCACTTCCTATGAATTCGAATCTTTGAAACCCCCTTTATGTTGAATTCGGCATGTATTCTATTTCGTAGCTAGCAATTTGGAATGTATCCATGCAAGTGACAAATGTATAAAGTGCTTCACACCAACAACATGGAGTGCACTAATTAATGTTTATATATGAATTGCAAAAGCATCCATTGCCTGTATTTCAAACTGCTCTCACTCTATGGATCGATAATATGAAATAAACACATGCACATGCTAGAATTCAATAGAGTATGGGTGTCTGATAGACCGATTTTCGTCCATACGCAATTTGCAAAATTCATGATCTCATCCAAAAATAATAATGCCATTTATATTTTAATTTAATCCGTAGAACCGCCTTTTACACATAGATGCACTATGCCTCGCCCCGTTCTCACAAACGCGTTATATATCTCTCTATCTAACGCATAAGTGCACACACTTTATATGCATCGGCATTTCTCTTTCACACATGCTCACATGCTCTCTCTGTTTCTCTCTCTCTCTGTTTCTCTCTCTCTCTTTCTGACTACTATGTACCACTCTTTTCACTAATCTCTGTTGGAAAACACTCTTTCTCTCACATGCATATATACACACGCATGGTCTCTACTAGCCTTCTATGAGCACATATATGTGCCTACGTGTCTCCTGCACGCACATTATCTTTAGCCCTCTCTTGCACACATTGCCCCCCCCCGACACACCTCTCTCTTAGTAGTTGGCAGATATGATTTCATCATATCATTCGGTAGGATATCCCTGGCTGCTAGGCTAGATAGTAATACGAGGCAAAGTTTTACCCTAGTTCGGATCGGACCCTTGCAGTTGAAGAAAGAGCCTACTCCTGGTACTGTATATTAGTGATAGGGGTGTGTACAAAGTACACGTGAATACCAGGCATTGTGCGTGTGTGTATACTATCGACGAACTAGCCCCCAAGCTTGTATAACATACTAAGGGCCTAGGGTTACAAATCATATATAGTCGGCTTATCACCAGTGGGGATAGAGTCCTCCGCGACTTTGGTAGCTTTGTGTTGTACGCCGAGTCCTCCACATGGGTCTTCGTATAACATGTCTCGGTCCAACCTATATGTGGCGCAGGATGGAACCGACCCATGAGTCTTCATGTTGACCCACCACAACTAGAAATGATGTGCCCACCACACCACACACGCAATCGGCCACTAAGAAAATAAGCTTATACAATAGTACAACGGTATCTAGCTCACGATACGTCTCCATATTTTATTGATGAAACTGACGGACTTTGCATTTGATGTGTGCTCCGTATTTTGTTGACGACACTTACAGTCATTGTATTTGAAGCGAAAGCACGATATGGTCACTGGACTTCAGAATAAGCTCATCACGGTCACCACATACATTTTGTCGTGCTAACCAACATGTGGTTAGATGGTTAGGAGGACAGTGGTTTCTTGAGCCCACCAAGGTTAAAGTCCCAGTGCTCGCATTTATCTTGTGTTAATTTCAGTATTTTGGGCGATGTACGTTCAGTGGGAGGAGACGTTCCACTCTACTACGAGGCACCTATGGTGACTTCGTAAAATCTCAAGATCATATATGCTGGCCCACTCTCTCGAAGGTGCTCATAGGGGTAGGGTTCGCGTGTGTGCACTTATAGCGGTGATTGCTTGCGCGTATATATGAGCCCTTGCGTCTGTACCGTGTTAAACAAATACATGTCATGATTACACAGTCACTAGCTCGCCCGTACAACTCCGTATTTTGTTGATGACACAATCAATTGACCAGTCAAACGTTCCACGCGGCGCAACTAGTGTTGCACCATCGGGGCGCGTAACTGTGGGGCCCACCTGTTAGCCCGTGTATGAAAGAAAGAAATGGTAGTTTGGGTCTGTATTGTGTTAATAAAATAGCAGTACATTTTAGGGTGGTCATACGGTCACTGGCTCACCATACAACTCGGTAATTTTTTTATAACACAATCAATTGACCAGTCAAACGGTCCACATTCAGCAGCGCACATTCCCCATAGGGCCCACCCGTCAGCACGTATATGAAGGACAAAAATGGTAATAAATTAGTGGTCGGTGGGTATTCGAAGTCGTGAGACCTCTGGTTGGCAGTCACCGGCGGTTGGGGCCCGTTCATTGGGCGGTGGGGTGGGGATC
The DNA here is from genome assembly GCF_018294505.1 of Triticum aestivum. Lineage (NCBI taxonomy): Eukaryota > Viridiplantae > Streptophyta > Magnoliopsida > Poales > Poaceae > Triticum > Triticum aestivum. Next base: position 521,172,544 of record NC_057795.1, on the reverse strand, counting down.
GCCGGAGAAAAAGCTCGGGTCGGGGGGGGGCTAGAGGGATGGCCGGTGCGGCAACGGACCAGTAGTGGGGAGTGGTTTCGGGGAGGGCGGGTCGGCCGTAGGCAGCGGGGGCTGGTGGTTCGGCCGGTGGTGGCTAGCGGCTCAGGGGGGGTGGAGTTTGATGATAAACTGGAGGCCCTTGATTTCATATCCAACGGCTAGAAAATCTAATGACCAGAGATGAAAAAGTCAGTACTGACGTGTAGCCTCACCCTGCACGTACACATGCACGCTCGAAAGACACGCATGCATGCAGGCGTGCAGCACTGATGTCTACTACACAACCTTCTTCTTGTAGACGTTGTTGGGCCTGCAAGTGCACAGGTTTGTAGGACAGTAGCAAATTTCCCTCAAGTGGATGACCTAAGGTTTATCAATCCGTAGGAGGCGTAGGATGAAGATGGTCTCTCTCAAGCAACCCAGCAGCCAAATAACAAAGAGTCTCTTGTGTCCCCAACACACCCAATACAATGGCAAATTGTATAGGTGCTCTAGTTCGGCAAAGAGATGGTGATACAAGTGCAAAATAGATAGTAGATATGGGTTTTTGTAATCTGAAATAGTAAAAACAGGAAGGTAACGAGTGGTAAAAGTGAGCGTAAATGGTATTGCAATGATAGGAAACAAGGCCTAGGGTTCATACTTTCACTAGTGCAAGTTCTCTCAACAATAATAACATAGATAGATCATATAACAATCCCTCAACATGCAACAAAGAGTCACTCCAAAGACACTAATAGCAGGGAACAAACGAAGAGATTATGGTAGCGTACGAAACCACCTCAAAGCTATCCTTTCTGTTCTATCTATTCAAGAGTTCGTAGTAAAATAACATGAAGCTATTCTTTCTACTCAATCCATCATAGAGTTCATACTAGAATAACACCTTAAGACACAAATCAACCAAAACCCTAATGTCACCTAGATACTCCATTGTCACGTCAAGTATCCGTGGGCATGATTATACGATATGCGTCACACAACCTCAGATTCATCTATTCAACCAACACAAAGTACTTCAAAGAGTGCCCCAAAGTTTCTACCGGAGAGTCAAGAACGTGTGCCAACCCCTATGCATAGGTTCATGGGCGGAACCCGCAAGTTCGTCACCAAAACATACATCAAGTGGCACATGATATCCCATTGTCACCACATATAAGCATGGCAAGACATACATCAAGTGTTCTCATAAAAGACTCAATCCGATAAGATAACTTCAAAGGGGAAACTCAATTCATCACAAGAGAGTAGAGGGGGAGAAACAGCATAAGATCCAACTACAATAGCAAAGCTCGAGATACATTATGATCGTGCCATAGAGGGAACACGAGAGAGAACACGAGGGAGAGAGAGAGAGAGAGAGATCAAACACATAGCTACTGTTACATACCCTCATCCTCGAGGGTGAACTACTCCCTCCTCGTCATGGAGAGTGCCGGGATGATGAAGATGGCCACCGGTGATGGATCCCCCCTCCGGCAGGGTGCCGGGAAGGGCTCCCGAGAGGTTTTTGGTGGCTACAGAGGCTTGCGGCGGCGGAACTCCCGATCTATCTTGATTTTTGATGGTTTTAGGGTACGTAGCCATATATAGGCGAAATAAGTCGGTCGGGGGTGCTCGAGGGGCCCACTAGACAGGGGGGCGCGCCCTACAGGGGGCGTGCCCTCCTATCTCGTGGAGTCCTCGAGTATCTTCTGACTTGAACTCCACGTCTCCAGGATGATATTCTTCCAAAAAATCACGTTGCCAAAGGTTTCATTCTGTTTGGACTCCGTTTGATATTCCTTTTCTTTGAAATACTGAAACAGGCAATAAAACAGCAATATGGGATGGGCCTCCGGTTAGTAGGTTAGTCCCAAAAATGATATAAATATGTAGAATAAAGCCCATAAGCATCCAAAACAGGTAATATAATAGCATGGAATAATCAAAAATTATAGATACGTTGGAGACGTATCAAGCATCCCCAAGCTTAATTTCTGCTCGTCCTCGAGTAGGTAAATGATAAAATCAGAATTTTTGATGTGGAATGCTACCTAGCATGATTCTCAATGTAATTTTCTTTCATTGTGGCATGAATGTACAGATCCAAATAATACAAAATAAAAGTTCATATTGACATAAGAAATAGTAATACTTCAAGCATACTAAGCAAGTAATCATGTCTTCTCAAAATAGCATGGCCAAAATAAAGTTATCCCTACAAAATCATATAGTCTGGCTATGCTCTATCTTCATCACACAAAATATTTAATCATGCACAACCCCGATGACGAGCCAAGCAATTTTTTCATACTTTAATAATCTCAAACTCTTTCAACTTTCACGCAATACATGAGCATGAGCCATGGACATAACACTATATGTGGAATAGAACGGTGGTTGTGGAGAAGACAAAAAAGGAGAAGATAGTCTCACATCAACTAGGCGTATCAATGGGCTATGGAGATGCCCATCAATAGATATCAATGTGAGTGAGTAGGGATTGCCATGCAACGGATGCACTAGAGCTATAAATATATGAAAGCTCAACAAAAGAAAACTAGTGGGGTGCATCCAACTTGCTTGCTCACGAAGACCTAGGGCATTTTGAGGAAGCCCATCATTGGAATATACAAGCCAAGTTCTATAATGAAAAATTCCCACTAGTAAATGGAAGTGACAACATATGAGACTCTCTATGAAGATCATGGTGCTACTTTGAAGCACAAGTGTGGTAAAAGGATAGTAGCATTGTCCCTTCTCTCTTTTTCTCTTTTTTTTATTGGGTCTTTTCTCTCTTTTTTATGGCCACCTTTATATATATATATATATATATTTCGTCCGGAGTCTCATCCCGACTTATGGGGGAATCATAGTCTCCATCATCCTTTCCTCACTGGGACAATGCTCTAATAATGATGATCATCACACTTTTATTTTTTTACAACTCAACAATTACAACTCGATACTTAGAACAAAATATGACTCTATATGAATGCCTCCGGCGGTATACCGGGATATGCAATGAATCAAGAGTGACATGTATGAAAGAATTATGAACGGTGGCTTTGCCACAAATACAATGTCAACTACATGTTCATGCAAAAAGCAATATGACAAAAGTAATGTGTGTCATATGAACAGAACGGTGGAAAGTTGCATGGTAATATATCTCAGAATGGCTATGGAAATGCCATAATAGGTAGGTATGGTGGCTGTTTTGAGGAAGGTATAAGGTGGATGTATGGTACCGGACAAAGTTGCACGATACAAGAGAGGCTAGCAATAATGGAGGGGTGAAAGGAGTGTGTATAATCCACGGACTCAACATTAATCAAAAGAACTCATATACTTGTTGTAAAAATTTAGAAGTCATCAAAAACCAAAGCACTACACGCATGCTCCTAGGGGGATAGATTTGTAGGAAAAGACCATCGCTCGTCCCCGACTGCCACTCATAAGGAAGACAATCAATAAATAAAATTGTGCTCCAACTTCATCGCAAAGCGGTTCACCATACGTGCATGCTATGGGAATCACAAACTTCAACACAAGCATTCTTTAAATCCATAATCACACAACTAGCATGACTTTAATATTACTACCTCCATATCTCAAAACAATTATCAAGCATCAAATTGATCATAGCATCCAATTCACATCCTATGATAGTTTTCATTCAAATAACCATGCTATTTAAGACTCTCAAAATAATATAAGTGAAGCATGAGAGTATAGCAATTTCTTCAAAATATAACCACCACCGTGCTCTAAAATATATAAGTGACGTACTAGAGCAAACAACAAACTACTCCGAAAGATATAAGTGAAGATCAAAGAGTAGCTAAATAATTATGCAACTATGCAAAGACTCTCTCTCATTAAAGAATTTCAGGTCTTGGTATCTTATTCAAACAGCAAGCAAAGCAAAATAAAATGACAATGCAAGGATAGCACAACTCATGTGAAGAAGCAAAAACTTAGGCTCAGCCGATACTAACCGATAGTGATTGAAGAAGAAAGGTGGGATGCCTACCGGGGCATCCCCAAGCTTAGATGCTTGAGACTTCTTGAAATATTATCTTGGGGTGCCTTGGGCATCCCCAAGCTTGAGCTTTTGTGTCTCCTTAATTCCTCTCATATCATGGTTTCTCTTTTTATCAAAAGCTTCATTCACAACAAACTCAACAAGAACTCGTGAGATAGGTTAGTATAAACCAATGCAAAACAATATCATCTTCTACTGTAACAAATCACTAACATTATTATTCAACATTGCATACTAAATGCCTCTGCATATTTAATACTCCTATCCTCAAATAGAATCACTAAACAAGCAAACATAGGCAAACAATGCAAACATAACAGCAATCTGCCAAAACAGTACAGTCTGTAAAGAATGCAAGAGTAACAATACTTTCCTGACTACAAAATTATGAACTAAAATTCCCACTGTAATAAATTTATCAGAGCTTAATATGCAAAAATATTCATCGTTAGACCATGCTCTGACTTTTCTAGGGAATTTTTGCAACAGCGGTAAACTTTCTGTTTCCAAACAGCAACATGTATACTAGCAAAATAAGCATGGCAAAGGCTATCCTTGAGTTTTTTATTGAAACTATAGATGCAAAACATTAATCTAAATAACATCAAGCAAAAACTAACAAAATAAAATGATGCTCCAAGCAAAATACATATCATGTGGTGAATAAAAATGTAGCTCCAAGTTAAGTTACCGATGAACAAAGACGAAAGAGGGGATGCCTTCCGGGGCATCCCCAAGCTTAGGCTCTTGGTTGTCCTTGGATATTACCTTGGGGTGCCTTGGCCATCCCCAAGCTTAGGCTCTTGCCACTCCTTATTCTATAGTCCATCGAATCTTTACCCAAAACTTGAAAACTTCAACCACACAAACCTCAAAACAAAACTCGTAAGCTCCGTTAGTATAAGAAAATAAATCACCACTTAGGTACTGTAATGAACTCATTCTAAATTCATATTGGTGTAATATCTACTGTATTCTAACTTCTCTATGGTTCATACCACTTAATACTATCCATAGATGCATCAAAATAAGCAAACAACACAATGAATACCGAATCTGTCAAAAACAGAACAGTCTGTAGTAATCTGTATCAAACGTATACTTCTGGAACCCCAAAAATTATGAAATAAATTTCTGGACCTGAGGAATTTGTCTATTAATCATCTTCAAAGAGAATCAACCTAAAACCACTCTCCAATAAAACATGGCATCTATTCTCATGAGCGCTAAAGTTTATGTTTACTACAGCAAGATCATATAAACTTCACCCAAGTCATCCCAAAGGTTCTACTTGGCATCTTATTGAAACAAAAGCTATAAAACAAGATTACTACAGTAGCAGAATCATGTGGACACACAAAAACAGTAAGTATAAATATTGAGTTGTCTCCCAACAAGCGCTTCTCTTTAATGCCTTTTTAGCTAGGCATGATGATGGCAATGATGCTCACATAAAAGATAAGAATTGAAACATAACGGGAGCATCATGAGGCACATGACAAGCACATTTAAGTCTAACCCACTTCCTATGCACAGGGATTTTGTGAGAAAACAACTTATGGGAGCAATAATCAACTAGCATAGGATGGTAAAACAAGCATAACTTCAAAAATTTAAGCACATAGAGAGGAAACTTGACATTATTGCAACTCCTACAAGCATATATTCCTCCCTCATAATAATTTTCAGTAGCATCATGAATGAATTCAACAATATAACAAGCACCTAAAGCATTATTTTCATGATCTACAAGGATAGAAAATTTACTACTCTCCACATAAGCAAATTTCTTCTCATGAATAGTAGTGGGAGCAAACTCAACAAAATAATTATCATGTGAGGCATAATCCAATTGAAAACTAAAATCATGATGAAAAGTTTCATGGTTATCATTACTCTTAATAGCATACAAGTCATCACTATAATCATCATAGATAACAACTTTGTTCTCATAATCAATTGTGACCTCTTCCGAAATAGTGGAATCATCACTAAATAAAGTTGACACTCTTCCAAATCCACTTTCCTGTTTATGACAATAAGATTCAACATCCTCCAAAATAGTGGGATCACTACTTCCTAAAGTTGACACTCTTCCAAACCCACTTTCATCAATATAATCATCATAAATAGAAGGCATGATTTCATCATAATAAATATTCTCATCAAAACATGGGGGACAAAAAATATCATATTCATCAAACATAGCTTCCCCAAGCTTGTGGCTTTGCATATCATTAGCATCATGGATATTCAAGGAATTCATACTAACAACATTGCAATCATGCTCATCATACAAAGATATAGTACCAAACATTCTAATGCATTCTTCTTCTAGCACTTGAGCACAATTTTCCTTTCCATCATTCTCACGAAAGATATTAAAGAGACGAAGCGTATGAGACAAACTCAACTCCATTTTTTGTAGTTTTCTTTTATAAACTAAACTAGTGATAAAACAAGAAACAAAAAGATTCGATTGCAAGATCTAAAGATGTACCTTCAAGCACTCACCTCCCCGGCAATGGCGCCAGAAAAGAGCTTGATGTCTACTACACAACCTTCTTCTTGTAGACGTTGTTGGGCTTGCAAGTGCACAGGTTTGTAGGACAGTAGCAAATTTCCCTCAAGTGGATGACCTAAGGTTTATCAATCCGTAGGAGGCGTAGGATGAAGATGGTCTCTCTCAAGCAACCCTGCAACCAAATAACAAAGAGTCTCTTGTGTCTCCAACACACCCAATACAATGGCAAATTGTATAGGTGCACTAGTTCGGCGAAGAGATGGTGATACAAGTGCAAAGTAGATAGTAGATATGGGTTTTTGTAATCTAAAATAATAAAAAACATCAAGGTAACGAGTGGTAAAAGTGAGCGTAAGCGGTATTGCAATGATAGGAAACAAGGCATAGGGTTCATACTTTCACTAGTGCAAGTTCTCTCAACAATAATAACATGGATAGATCATATAAAAATCCCTCAACATGCAACAAAGAGTCACTCCAAAGACACTATAGCGGAGAACAAACGAAGAGATTATGGTAGGGTACGAAACCACCTCAAAGTTATCCTTTCTGTTCTATCTATTCAAGAGTTCGTAGTAAAATAACATGAAGCTATTCTTTCCGCTCAATCCATCATAGAGTTCATACTAGAATAACACCTTAAGACACAAATCAACCAAAACCCTAGTGGCACCTAGATACTCCGTTGTCACCTCAAGTATCCGTGGGCACGATTATACGATATGCGTCACACAACCTCAGATTCATCTATTCAACCAACACAAAGTACTTCATAAAGTGCCCCAAAGTTTCTACCAGAGAGTCAAGAACGTGTGCCAACCCCTATGCATAGGTTCATGGGCGGAACCCGCAAGTTGGTCACCGAAACATACATCAAGTGGCACATGATATCCCATTGTCACCACAGATAAGCATGGCAAGACATACATCAAGTGTTCTCATAAAAGACTCAATCCGATAAGATAACTTCAAAGAGGAAACTCAATTCATCACAAGAGAGTAGAGGGGGAGAAACATCATAAGATCCAACTACAATAGCAAAGCTCGGGATACATCAAGATCGTGCCATAGAGGGAACACGAGAGAGAACACGAGAGAGAGAGAGAGAGAGATCAAACACATAGCTACTGGTACATACCCTCAGCCCCGAGGGTGAACTACTCCTTCCTCGTCATGGAGAGCACCGGGATGATGAAGATGGCCACCGGTGATGGATCCCCCCTCCGACAGGGTGCCGGGAAGGGTTCCCGAGAGGTTTTTGGTGGCTACAGAGGCTTGTGGCGGCGGAACTCCTGATCTATGTTGATTTTCGATGGTTTTAGGGTACGTAGGCATATATAGGCGAAAGAAGTCGGTCGGGGGGTGCTAGAGGGGCCCACGAGACAGGGGGCGCGCCCTATAGGGGGGGCGCGCCCTCCTATCTCGTGGAGTCCTCGAGTATCTTATGACTTGAACTCCACGTCTCCAGGATGATATTCTTCCAAAAAAATCACGTTGCCGAAGGTTTCATTCTGTTTGGACTCCGTTTGATATTCCTTTTCTTCGAAATACTGAAACAAGCAATAAAACAGCAATATGGGTTGGGCCTCCGGTTAGTAGGTTAGTCCTAAAAATGATATAAATATGTAGAATAAAGCCCATATGCATCCAAAACAGGTAATATAATAGCATGGAACAATCAAAAATTATAGATACGTTGGAGACGTATCAAGCACTGACACGTACACATAACATACACACGCACGCATGCTGGCGTGCAACACTGACACATACACTTGCACTCACAAACACACGCACGTACGCACCCATGCATGCAACACTGAAACGTACCCTTGCATGCACGCAACACTCGCATGCGTGCATGCACACAGCACACGATGCAAGACACACGCTCAACCTATACGTGCATGCACCGTTTGTTAAGGACATGGATTGTTATGAGTATAATCAATCTTATCTGTGATAAGCAGAACATTGATGTTTGCAGCGATCTTTATGAATCACAATGTATCGAACGGGCTATCAACATAGTAGGCTTATCTACATGAAAAAGATGACGTCACACTCAATGAACAATCATCGGTTTATGAAATGCTCGTCTCCAACGTGCGCGCTGGAGGATGCATGATAGCATGAGCACCCGAGCCATTCCTCGTTCATCGGTGGAAAAGGAACCGGTGGACAAAAGGGTCGCCAATATTTTGGCTACCCCGGGCAAGATCCAAACAGCCCCTACCAACATATTCAAATCCCTCGTTCGCCATGGAATTTTACCATGTGTTGTTTTCATGGACTAGCAAGATGTCGGTGCATTGCACGGAACATCAAGATGCATTTTTTTACAAACTCCCACATGCATGCAAGGGATAATTAATGTCCTCCTTTGCTAGTACCACGAGGCAAACACCATTAATATTGCATCGATTAGTGTTAGTGGCCTTGTATATCTACAACTTGTAATTTGATAGTGGCCCCTTGTATATAAAAATGGAGGGAGAAAGATGAGAGATAAGGTGAGGAGGAGTGGGGCGTGGTGGTGACTGGTGGTCAGACTAGGCGAAGGCATGGGGATGGACGGCGCATTATGTCTAGGTTTGTATCTCTCTCACACACACCCACGTAGGTGGGGGACATGCACGAAGAGAAGAGGTGCACGCACGGCGCACGTACTCCCGTCTCTTTCCCAACCACACCCGCGCGGGTACACGGTGGAGCTCATTTCTGTACGACAAAGGCAGCCCACGTGGTAATTTGGCACGTGTACTGGTTGTCCACTTGGTGGAGGGAGGATCGTCTACCATGGGTGAACAAAAAAATTGCGACTTGATGTGTTATGTTAAAAAAAGAGGCAAACCATGTGGGACCTACCTTAGAGGCAAGGCTCTATACACTGGAGTACTTTTGATGTGTCCCGTCAACTCGCAGAACGAGGAGAAGCTTGCTTAGTATGCCGTCTCCCCTGCCCATGGGTGCGGCGGCTCGCAGGATGAGGTGAAGCTTGCTTACGAGTAGTAGTAGTAGTAGTAGTAGTAGTAGTAGTAGTAGTAGTAGTAGTAGTAGTAGTAGTAGTAGTAGTAGTAGTAGTAGTAGTAGTACTCCTACTACTGTACGCCTTATGCCTATTCCCTCGCCCACGTGCGTGGTGGCTCGCAGCACGAGGAGAAAATTTTACTACTCCCTCTGCTTACTCCTCGTCCCTATTAAGTACCTTGGTTAGTACTCCCTCCATTTACTTATATAAGGCCACTATAAAAAATACATTTTGCATCTATACAAGGCCACAAATAGTAATCGAGGCAAAAGTTACTACTCCCTCCTTTCCAGTTTATGGCTCAATTTCAAAATCTCTCCAACCAAGGTAGACGGTGAGTGGTCGAATTAATTTCGTAGTTTGCACAAGTAATTAGTATGCTCATTTTTCTCAAGAAGTTATGTTTACTGAGGCATTAATTAGAATGAATGCATGAATGACCACTAAATTTCCATGAACTTCTACATGCATTGGTTAGTTTCCTCTTGACACTGCTTGCGTCGGGTGATCTAACGCACCTCGAAATCCAACATGTAATGGTACTACTACTAGTATAGTAGAACTGAGACTTATCAAACGGAAAAATGAATGTTTTTTAGATGAGCCCTATAAACCCTAGTGGGTACGTACTCCATAAAAATATATTTTTCCAAAACTAAGTCGCTCCCTGTCATGAATTTTGTAGTATACTCCTCCGTCGATGCTCCCTTTCTTGAATTATGTACTTCCTGTCGCTGACATGTGGGACATATAGCAACCGGGTCAACGTGTCAAGAACCAAATAATAGTGCAGAACAGCAGGGGGACGCACCCCACTCGTACCAGCCCAGTAGTAATAATGAGCAATGAGACATCAAATCACAATGCCGCACCTTCCCATACGGACAAAGCAACCATTATTTCACACTTCGGTTTGCCATCATCTCAAACCACGTAGTATTGCTTCTGCCTCAAGAGGGACACGCCCACCACCTTGGTACATCATGACACGTGGGACCGCATGACAGGCCATGCTCCCCCGCCGATCGCTCGGTAAAATCACCTGATTTTTACTATACTTCCTCTGTATCGGTTTACTACATGGCATGCACGTCATTCTAGGTTGAGAATTTAACTGGCTATATATGTGATGAACAGTACTCTAGCCTTTTTAAAAATCTATACTTTTGTACAGTATTAGTATCGATGGATTGCGCCATGGAGCAAAAAATGAAATTAAAAAAAAGGTGGTACATATAGAGAGCGCTCATCGCCAAATTATGCATATAGTACTATTAAAAATGCTAGTACGTGCTTAATTGGGGTGCTAAATTCTATTAAAGAAATACTAGTAGTATGTACATACTGAAGAGTTAAAGTAACGAGAAGAAACATAACATAGTTCTGCTGGGGGCTCAGCAAAACACACCCCTCAAATTAAACTAAGCACACCTGAAATTAAACTATGCAACTAATCCGGTAGACACTGCATTAGAAGTTTAGAACCACCATGAGCAACAACACAGCCACCTTACTCGGAGTCCTCGTCCACGTCCTCGATTTTGTCCTTGTCCCTCTTCCTCTTGGCCGATACTTCTTTGCTTGAACCGCACACTTGGCTGTTGCTCTTCATCCAACCCTTGTAGATATTGAAACAAAGGTAGACATCCATTGCAGCATAGTGGATGTGGTCTATATCTAGTACATTCCGCTGCCATGCATGACGATGAAATGTGTAATGAGGTTTCTCCAGTTTATGGTACGAAGGATGAACCATGGCTCCTGCTAGGGTCAGCATTGAAGGCTGACGAGAGGGCAGCAGCTGATTCTTCTGGAGGTCGAAGGGGTTGCCTACAATGAGGCCTATCCGACCCAGGACTTCTTTGTTGTTCTTAAAGTCTACAGTAACGAATTTCACTGTTTTGTCTTTGAGGAAGTTCTTAAAATCCTGGCACTCAACGTCCGCATGGCATATGTGGTAGACCAAGCAAACATTATGACGCAAACCTGGATCACGTCGGGCTTCTTCCTCTCTTCGTCCTTTAGATCCTTCTCTCGTCCCAGGACTGTGGTGTACTCAACACCTAGCCCAGCGACCCACTCATCATCCGAGTTTTCGAACATGCATCTGAAGCTAGAAAGGCATCCTTTCACCGTCGCGGAAGAACGGGTGTAGATGACGTCGAACTCATCGCGGTGATGGTTCTAACCTTGTACTCATCACCGATCATGGAGATTTGGGATGCCATGGATTTGGGAGGAGGGTTAGGATTAGTGGAACTGCCGTAATGTGAATGGACGGGACGACTAGGAGAGAACCGATGTAGTATTGAAGGACTTGTGGGGACGATTAGGAGCGAACTACCAGCGTGTGAACGGCGGGGTAGTGGCTTTCCATTCTCCGACGGGCTTCTGAGAGCCCTTGGATTTGAGATCGAACAGTTGCATGGTGTGATTCTAGACCTATGGGTGAATATCCTATCTTGGAGGGTTATTCTACAAATTTTTAGCAACTTAGCATGCGACCGTTTGATCTCAGATCCAAGGGCTGCCAGCAGCCCATATCATGGTCGCGCCTACCACGACCGTCGCGTCGCTCGCGCCCTTGGAGATTTAACACGGTGTGTTAGGCTATCTGATGTTGGCATGTCATACATACTCATCACTTAGTCACTGATACTACAACAAGGTTGGTTATAAGGTTGGCTATAAGTGTATTTTTTTACTTCTCTCTATCTCTTTCTTCGTACTCCCTCCGTCCCATAATATAAGAATGTTTTTGACACTAGTGTAGTGCCAAAAAAGTTCTTATATTATGGGACACAGGGAGTACTAGTATTTATTGCATTTGCCAAGGAGTGACCTCTTCCAATGAAATTGTGTTGCTAAGTTTGCTTCATTTAATTAGTTATAGACTCAAAATTGTCTTTTCACCAAGGTACACACGCTTAGCACCGTTTCTTCCTTGGGTCACCAAACTAGTCTCTCTCTTCTTGATTAACTTGCCTATGTGGCAAGCTTAGCACCTGTAGGAGCAAGTAAGTACAATAGTGCGCTTTACATGGCATTTTTGCATATGTGGAGGAAAGAGAGGCAAGGAAAAAGTGGAGAAGTGGGCTCTCATGCAAGAGCAAGCCTCTACTACAGTCTACATGGTGGAGCATTGGGAGAGTCACATGTATGGAGGTTGTCAGGAATCTGGCGACTCACGCCGGTCGCAGCGCCGCAGTTAAAATGATAATGGCAAGTCAAATCACGGGGCTCCACCTGTCCAGCAGTAACTCGCTGTCAAATCACACAGCCCTACGTTTGCAGCAACCTACTCCCTCGTCTTCTAGCGTCTCTATCGAACCGACTAGGCGGAACTGCCCTGCCTACCGCGCAGGAAAAGCCCCGCCCTCGACTTTTAAATACAACTACATCCACTTAAGAATCCAATGATATACTTTTTCTGACATAGTAACTCATATTTAGTTAGTCAAATGGATGACCTAGAACTACGTGCAGGCCCTATAAACCGAGATGCCAAAAAATAAAAAACGAGACGGAGAGGGTAGTTCAGCAGGTGTCTTTTTAGATCAATATAGTCGGGATTCACCAAGGAGCAAAACCAAGTGGTAGGCTGCTCCTGTCGTGTTGGCGTAGCAACTCAAGCAGGGTCAGTCCACACATGAAATGGCGACACACTTAACCAGACCCCTTTGGCCAACATGTGACTCATCGACCATCTTGTTCCACGTGCGATGCACCAAATTACAGTTCGGAGCAGAGGTTGGAATTGGAGGCACCCCGGTCGTAGCGCCGCAGTAGTAGAAAATGAGTGATGAGGGGTCAAATCACAAAGCCCCACCTTTCCCGCATTAAGCTGGCGGACGAAGAAACCATCAATGCACTCTAGGGCGCAAGAGCATCAAGAAAAGAGAAAACAATGATGCGTACGACAGCTACCTGGGGCACCCTAGGGTAGGGGTCTCCACTACAGATCCTTTTTTTTTGAAAGCGCCTCCACTACAAATCGGCTTCTCCCTCGTCCTCTTGAAGAAAACCGATGATGAGTGCAGCGGTAGGGTTTGTAGGAGTACTAGTAAACGGGTTCGAGTCGACGCCTTAAATATGTGTGGGCCGCTTGGTTTTACGGGAACGAGGCAACATTTTGTGTTCGGGGACCAGTGGAGATATAGTACGTACAAAAAATTGTGGACGTAGGTTCGACCGAAAGGCAATGATGCATGGGCCCTGCATTTTGATATACCAAGGGCCGCGTGAAATTTGCTACTCTACTCAAAACTAGTAAGGTACACATGTATTGAACGCATGAGATTTCGAAACCAAATTATGAATAAATACACACTATAGCATGTAAAGCTTTGAGTCATATATGCATGATGTAGATGTTCGTTTAGTTCTTATAGTTCATTTCATTCAAAATCAATTAGTTTTATAAAAATGTTAAGATTCATGGGGTTGTGCATTGTAAATCAAAAAGTAAAAAACAAATAATGGCAATTCATTTAGAAAAAATAATCAATTATGATACAGAAGATTCTAGAACAAAGGAGAAGTGCTTGTGTTTTGAGGTTTGTGCATTATGCTTAAGTTCAACCATGGAGTCTTCTAAATTGTACATGTGGCAGATCTGGTGAAATGTTGATGATATCCAACGACCAGTAGTGCTCGGATTTGCCAATCTCTACACTGTCGGATTAGCTTCATCCAGCGACCTTCTTTCATAGTTATTGGCACACTATATAGTTCTTGTGCCATAGTTGCATGTTTTTGGAAAAAGGCTACTAATGGGTTGTACTAGCTATTTAGGAATAGAAGATGTATACATGGAAGCTGTAGGGAAAGAGATGGCATGGAGCATCTCAATTCCTATGAGTAGGGATTGGAAAAGATATGTCTTTTGGTTCACATCATAGGAACTTTTCTATTGAATCTAGAGATGACATGTATCTCAATTCCTATGAGGAGGGATTAGAAAACAGATGTAATTTGGTTCATATCATAGGAACTTTTCTATTGAATATACGCTAATGTTTATTTTCCTTTGAAATTAAGGGAGTATAGGAATCCATTCATATGAACCAAGTGGCTCTAAAGCTATAGAAATGATATCATGTTTATTTCCTTTGAAATGTGGAGTATATGAATCTATTCCTATGAACCAATTGTCTCTAAAGGAAAAAATCCTATAAAAATCATATCATATAGAGTTCCTATGATATTCCTCGACACTAAAGGATGGTTGAAATTGCTGCAGGTGATATGATGGTCTTTCTTTGTAGACTCCTCAGCCATGTTTATAGTTACCTCTCGAAGATGAATGAAATGATATATACAGGGTATTCTACATGTGCAATTTGGTACACGAAAACTCGGTAAAAGTTTGTGAGGTTTGAATTTTCAATAAAGCTATATGCACTGCATTTCGGAATGAGGGAGCATATGGCAGTTGCTAACACTCACGTCGAAGATTTGTGTGTAGGAGGAGTGGCTGTTCTATTAAATGACATCGCAAAACTGACACTGCCGGATGCCGATCTAACGGTTCTTACGGCGATCGTCAGGAAAAGGCTTGTGGCGAACGTTTGTCGGATAATGATTTACGGACACATGCATTGCATTGAGACGTGCCCCCCTCTCTCTCACGCACACGCATCCTCACGAGTCACGACTCTCCCGAGTCCTCTCGCAGACTCGCACGTCGCACCCACCATCTATCTGCAGGTAGACGTCACGCACATATGTGCTCTTCACACCCTACCCTCAGATATTCTAAAAAACAAAAGACGGTGCGCACATTTTATTTTAGCTCACACGTCACACACTTACACTATTACTCTTGCAGCGAACGTTCTTTGGGCATAGTATATTGTACTCTCACGAAGAGAAGTGGTGCATGCACGCACTAGTTCTCTCACACCCACTCGTGGGTACACGTAGGAGCACATTTTTTTTGAAGCTGGTACAACAAAATCACTCCACTATATATAAAAGCAGGAGCCTTAGCGCTTGCTTTACTAGGGTTCCTCTCGTTCATTCTCTCATGCTCTCCAGATCTAAGCAAGACATAGGTGGCCACACTCTCTCTTAGCTCACGGCTGGTCACAAATCTAGACGGACAACCCTTACTGGGGCAGGGGTGTAGGTGCATCATTCACGCCGTCGTCGGCGGCGAGGGAGGAGACCAACGGCTACCCGCGCGTCCTGATCGGCGGCTGTGCCGTTCTCTTTGAGAGAACGCCGGCTCAGGAGGGCCTCCGACCCCTTCTTCCTCCCTGCGGTATTGTTGCCAAGATGCGTCCTCCCAACGCCGTCTTTGCCACATGCCGACGACCCTCAGGTATATATTCATTCGAAACCTGCCTTGCTCTACTGCCCCAGCTCCTTTCGTGTGGATCCTTTTCTACTTCCGTCTGTTGTTCTAAAGCCACCTAGACTTCTACTATTATTAGAGGTAAAGCTAGTTCATACAGTCGACTCTAAGCGTTGGTTCAAACAGGGAAGAAAGTGGGAAAGTTGTAGCATGAATCTAGGACTTGGTTCTAAGAGGAAACGGGGGAAAGTAGTAGATACCTGCTATCGCTACACCCATATCGCTACCGTTAATGTAAAATCACATGAAGCATTAAGCAATGCCACCTAATGTCACTATAAGTAATGGTCTTGTGCCGTCGATAAATTAAGCAATGCCACCACCATTTTATGAAGTGCTTCCGTCTTGCTTTATTTCCCATGAATTGTGTTTTTGCAGTTACACTTAAATCTCACACCGCTAACATTGCTTCATCCTAGTGGAACTGCGCAAATTTGATTGCACATTTACTGACCATGTGCTACTCTCATGACAGTAATACTAATGCTATTGTTCTGCATGTTAATCTAGTGGTATTGTTGATGTTATGTGATGCTACTTACTTAAGGACTCTTCATACTGTCAATCTAGTTCCAATTATAACACAATAGATGCTGCTGTTAATCATACGCCACTACAAATATCTGTCACTGTTTAAATAACCATATTTTGTATTTGCGCAAACAGGGATGTCTGTCTCCGTATCGTTTCTATTCGCGCAATCAAAAGCACACACCTCAGTTTTAGTACAACTGCGCAAAATGAGATGGCTATACCTCGTAGTCGTCGTCTAACCTCCCATCTTCAAGGTATTCCTACATTGGTAGTAACTAAGGTAGAATGTCCAACGCAATCTAAAAGAAGCTGATTCGTACGTTTTACTTACTCATTGCAGTGCAGGGACAAGCGAAAACAACTGCATCCTAGTCCGGAATGCACTTTCTACCAGTTCATCCATGGACCAAGGACTAGTTGGCACGGCTGCACGGTGGTTTTTTGGAGAGGTGCGCGGACAAGAGGCATTGTGGTCTGCTTATTTCTGCAAATAACGGTGCTTAAATTTAGTGGAATGCACAAGAATTTCACCTGGTTAGTACACTGCATGGTTCAGTTGAGCATTCCAGCTGAGACCGCAATTATAATTGGTTATTCTGGAATGGGAGAACCTAACCCTGGATGGTGGCAACAAGAAAAAACCAGAGTGAACTCCAGGAAATTTAAGCCTGCCGGGAGGCCCTTTGCTCAGAGAAGGCTTGCTTGTTTTATCCTAATTTGTAAACCTTCTCACAACTTTGTCTTTTGTTGTGACCTAGTATATCTTTGTTATGTTCTATGAATCATTCAGATGTATAAAATTGCTTAACATATGCTTTTCAAGTTTTTTATGAAGACGAGTTTAATGTGAGTGTTCCACATGAGCGCTGGACTAGCGTGTGAACTTTTGGAATTTATTGCATTGTGGCCTCAATTAACTGCATGAACCACTGTAACAAGATACATAGTTGCTCATATGTCAGACGATAGATTGTTGATTGTTAGCTGGTCGATAGCCTAGTGTTGAAGCGAGCTCAGCCAATGTGTTGTGTTTTGCACAACTGCTTACAAGTGGGGTAGCACCAACAGTGTTTACAAGTACTTATGTATACGTCGGCGCACAGTTCTCAAACGAGTGCTCTATTTCATCAAAACACACACTGCTCATATGATAAAATGTGACAACTTATGTCTTACCATGCCATATTCATGAAAAAACTAGTGAGGACGCATCTATTTCGGCAACAATTATGATGGTTCCCACATGATTCATGGGCACACAAAAGTAGCAGCAGTTCCCATAGACGGATTCAAACAGAGTACTAGCCCCAGAGGGGTCGATAACAGGCAAGGTTCGGATAATTAGACACAATCCAAACTACTATTAAACACTAGCTGGGGCAACTATTTGATGCCTCGATCTAATTTGGGCTGGACACAAGACGGACCTTGCCATGAACATGATCGAGGATGTCTCGCAGTAGCTCAATCCTGTGAACCTTCATGAAGACAATCTTGTGGCCTTGCCACTGACAAACTTGTTTGTGGAGGCATGCCATGCCATCTTCCTGCGTAAGCTTGACAAGAATAGTATGCCTCACAAACGAAGGAGTAGCTTTGAACTTCTTGTGCTTTAGTACATCCTGGACAACACGCCTGACAACAGTGAGGCTGGAATACAACTCTTCATTGGTATAACCGCAAATGGCTTCCAGGATCCAACAGCCTAAGAACTCTGTTTTCCCAGCGTGTATATTCAGGTTATCCGCCTCATAGCAAGTGACATGTACAACCACAAAATCCTTGTCTACATCAGGGCTCTAATTGAAATAGAAACAAATTCTGAATTACTTTTCAGTATAAGAAACACAAGTTATTTAAACCACTATGTATAGCATGGCATCGAAGCTAATAAAATTTTGCATTATTAATCACCACATACTTAGATGAAAAACCACAATCGAGATCGGCAAAGAAGGAAATCACCTTGGGCAGCTCAGCGGGGGGGGGGGCACATCCTCGAAGGGGGAAAACTGCTCCTGCAGTGCCACGGGGGCTGTAACCTCAAACAGGGCATTGACCATCTCAGTACTGGCCGTGAGCGTATCTGGGGTCGGCTCGGTGGCTGCCTCCATCTTCTTGGAGCTCTCTGTCTCGTGGGGATCAGCCTCTCGCGTCTGCTCCAATATCGGTAGATCTTTGCCTGGTTCTCCTTGGTCCATCATGAAACAGACGAATACTAGGAGACCAACACAATCGCAAAGACAATGAAACAAAAAAGAGAGTGAGGATTGGTTACTGCTTTGCAAAAGTTCTTTTTTTTCTCTGAATGAAAATATACCAACATCGTGGATCCGCTTACCTTCCCTTCGTTGGGAGAGAAGAACAATGGCAGATGCAAGTGTTGCCTTTCTTGAAGACGGTGAGGGAGAAGGGGATTCAGCAAAGAGTGAAATGATGGTTGCTTCGTCCATCAAACATAGACTACGGGGAGGTGGGGTTTTGTGATACGATGGCTCGTTACTGCCGCGCTACGACCGTGGTGACTCTCGGCCTGCATACTGCCTTCTAATTTGGTGGATGGCATTTGGGCCCGTGCGCTGTATGGCCCACATGTCGGTGAACAAAAGTATAACGGCATTCAGTAGAGGGAGACGTTTCAATGACCTAGGAGGAGCCAGAAGCGGTAGAGTGTCTCCACTGTACTAGTAGTAATTGTTTTTCTGCGTAGCTGCAGAGTGTCTCCACTGTACTAGTAGTAATTGTTTCTCTGGGCCCAAGACAAAACAGCCCATCCACACTAGTAAATAGTAAAATCATTTCAAAAGCCCGTATATTTACTGAATGAGAGGCTCTACCCACACCCAGCACCCCCCCCCCAAAAAACCTGGGTGCTCTTCTTCCTCCTCGCTCACAACCACCTCACGTCAACTCGCTCCACTCGTACCCCCAAATTCCTCACCTCACTCCTACAGAAAACCCTAGCTCCCCTTCGTCCTCACTCCTACAGAAAACCCCCAGCTCCCCTTCTTCTTTGCTCGCACTACAACTAGGCTCGTCATTCGTAACTCTGCTCAAACCGTGAGCGCGACGCGACGCCCTCGAGGAAAATGGAGTCGGCTGACCCCAATGCCAAGAAGATAGGCTCCCGCCAACGGTGATGCCTGTTGTAGATCCCACACCCGGCAGCGCGGATAGAATCGGCAACCCCGCCCCCACCGGTTCCCAGGAACCCGTAGAATCTCGGGTGGACCACATCAGCGATCTCCCGGACGCCGTCCTTGGGAAGATCATCTCGCTTCTCCCCACCAAGGATTGCTGCCGCACCCAAGTCCTCTCAATTCGGTGACGCCCTCTATGGCGCCGTGCCCCTTAATCTCGACTGTCGTCAGCTATCTCTCTTCAATGATTTTGAAATCCCTAGAGCCATCATCTCCTCCCATCAGGGCTCCGTTCAAAGCCTCTGCATCCCGCCATGCTACCTGAGCAAGCATAACATGCCCTTCACGGTGGACGCCTGGCTGAAATCCCCTGAATTCATAGAACTACAGCTGCTTGAGTTCTACTATTCCCCTGGAAATCACATACCACATATAGAACGCCATGAACTTGTGCCCTCGGCACCAATGTCCATCTCGCGGTTTTCCTCCTCTCTCCACACCGCCACCTTTGCGTTGTGCTACCTACCAGACAATCTGGTACTAAACCTTCGACTCCCATTTCTCAAGAAACTTTCACTTGTGCGGGTTCGTATATCGGAGGCCTCATTGCACAGCATCATCCACTCCAGTTGCCCTGCGCTGGAGTGCTTGGTGCTTGTTTTCACAGTTAGAATCGGTTGTCTCCAAATAAAGTCGCCTAACCTTGTAAGAATTGGAATTTCTTTTGATGGAAGGCAGCTCATCATACAAGATGCCCCTTCACTTCACAGATTGATCCTTGATTCTAGTTATTCACCATTGCAAATAACCGTCCTCTCTGCGCCTAAACTAGAGACCTTGGGTGTAATACATGGTCTCTGTGCTCATTTCAATATGGTGTTTGGCTCCATAGTACTTCAGGTATTTATATTATCATCTACACTTGTAACCATAAGCTGCATTTTAGATTTCTGCGCATAAGTTATATATCATCTTGGAGTACACATTTTGTACTAATATTATGTTCTATGCTCAATGAAGAGTTTCTCCATGGATGGCCTATCAATGGTGCTGGATTCTGTCAAGATCTTATATATCCAAATGAATAGTTTTGATCTGAACAAGATTATTGGCTTGCTGCAATGCTTTCCATGTCTGGAGAAGTTGTATATAAAGGTGATAATTTCACGCACATTGGAAGGCCGCATATAGTGTACTAGAATTAACCGTTCAGCTGTTGCTCTTTTGACACTCTTCTTTTAGACCTTAACTGTTTTCAATCTTCATGTCTATTTAGGCAACAGGACGGGGTAAGAAAGTTATAACCAATTGGTGGATTCGTAAGCATCAGGATTTTCTCACTTCTCATGAGATTCGATTGAAGACAATAACTCTAGAACGATATGTAGCCAACCGTGCAAACACAAGATTTGTCACATTCTTCCTGCTGAATGCGAGGTTACTATTGTCCATCAGGCTTAAGTTTATCAGCAGCATGGTTTTGACGGATGGGTATGTCGAAGAGCAAAAAAAAGGAGTTTCAAGTGGGCAAAAGAGCTTCTGAATGTGTCAGGCTTCTATTTACAACATATTGTGGTCATAATCTAGTAAATTTTATGACCCAGGGTGTTCATTCTATGGACCTAACCGATCCATTTGACTGTGACTGCCGAAAATAGTGCTGGAGTTAGATGTTCCTGCCCTTTTCAACTCGGGTGTGACTGTCATATTTTCTTTGAAACAAGGCAAGTGGCTTGCCATTCGTTTAATTTAGAGTGAAATATTGTAACAAATCCCAACCAAGGGAAATAACATCACTCTTGTCGGCTGCTTGAGCTCACTGTGCATTACAGAAGGCAAGTGATTAGCCCCCACCAGCACCCACAAACTTATTTCGAACTAGCACATCAAATGGGTTGTAAATTTTCATAGGAAAGGCTGCATGACCGTGACAGATTTGGATTCTGACATTTGGGACCCGCGAGGAAATAGCCTATCCAAGGTGGTGTCGACTTACTAGCCAGCCAACAAACGATTCTGCCTACCAGCCGTTGGATTGACATCCAACATCTGTCGTGTATCTTCTATCTCTTGTCTTCTTCTTCCTCCAGCCGCCCAAACCAAACCACCCCGTCGGCTCTGCCTGCTCCCGCCTCCCATGGCTGGCTGTGCCTCAGCCGCCCTACCGTACGTACCCTCCAATGTTGGCTAGTCCCTCCCTCTATTCCCCCACATGTCCTGTTATTCTCCGGCGACGTCAGCCCCAACACGCACCCGCGCCTGAACCAGTCAACCCTCGTACTCCCTCCGCCTGCGACTGGACCAGCGCATCTTCCACGGATCCTGTTCGTTCCATCCGAGGCCTCGCCGCTGTCCTCCGCCTTGCGGCCTTGGTTCGCTCGCCGTGCGCGGTGCGCCGCCCTCTTGCGTTGTCAACGTCGTCAACAACCGAGAGGAACAAGGAGATAACTGTACGTGGAGAGGATGAAAGTAGGGACCCACCAGCGTCATGGCAGTACTCAAGCAAGTGTCAGCGACGGATCAGGGTAACAACAGGGATGTGCGGGGGTTGTGGCCCGTCTAGCCAGGGTTTTATTTTATGTTTACCACATCATAAGCCCAGTTGTGTTTTTTCTTGCTGAAAATGGCTAGCCCAGTTCTATTTTTTTAAGAAATACCCAAACAAGGCCTACTTGCTTTATCGGCCCTGCTGGGCTACAAATCTTTCAAGACAAGGAGAGTTTCATTCGGTTTCCCCGGAAATGGGCTGTACATTTTTAAAACACATCAAACCGGGAATTAGTTTCAACTTTTTTTCATTACAAGATCTTCATTTCCATTGATTTTTATACGTGGACAATTATTTGGATTTTATATTTATATAAATTATTTTCCAAAATAGTTTGAATGTGAATCGATATTTCTGGATTAAAAATAGTTGACCGCACCGAAATATGCTAAATTTCGTATAATTTTTAACCGTGACCACAATATGGGGTGTAATGCTAACAAAAAGAAGATAGGCTCCAAAAAACTCTTAAGAATTAGCAAATGGGATGTACATTATTAGAATAATGGCAGATGGGTTGTATGTTGTTTTCCACAGATTTGAGGCTTACTTGTGCGCCTACTACAGGTTGACGTGTATGCTTTCATAAAAAAAAGGTTGACGCACACGCAACGCCCTGTCAACTTAGTCAACACACGGGAGCACTAACTGTTGGATGTCCATCCAACGGTTGTCATGCTTCTCTAATCTCTGCTCTTCATGCTCCATCCGCTCAAACAAGCA
Source organism: Triticum aestivum (assembly GCF_018294505.1). Taxonomy (NCBI): domain Eukaryota; kingdom Viridiplantae; phylum Streptophyta; class Magnoliopsida; order Poales; family Poaceae; genus Triticum; species Triticum aestivum. Next base: position 521,149,617 of record NC_057795.1, on the reverse strand, counting down.
CCGGCGGGACTGCCTGCTCCCTCTTCCCGCGGCCAGCTATGCTGCCGCGCAGGCCTCACGGCCCCACCGTACACCCATCGCTGGCCTAGCCTCCCTCTACTCATCCACACATGTTGCTATTCTCCGGCGACGGCAGACGAACCAGTAAACCCTCGTACTCCTCCACGTGGGAAACAACTACTGAGCATTCCCTGGCTCCATGTCGTTCCCTTCCTAGGCCTCGCCATCGTCCACCGCCCTGGTGCTCTCGGCGGGACCTGGTCAACATGGTCAATGAACGACATCCATCGGAAGTGGACTGTATGTGGAGAGGCTGACAGCTGGGTCCACGGCCACACGTAAGGAAATGCCTCCTTATTACACACAAAATAATGATTCCTCCACCTGATAGCTAGGACCCACAGGAAGGGCCTCTGTATTTCACAAAAAAATGTTCCCCCCGCTGACAGGTCGGACCCACCAGCTATATCTTCGCACGCAAGGAAGTGCCTCCTTATTACGCCCAAAAAAATGAATACCCCCTGCTAGCTGGGACCCACCATATTGTTGGCCTTACTTGTGGGCCTACTAAGTTTACGGGAACGGAGGGCTTTGTCAACTTAGTCAATACTCCAGTGACCGTATGATGTCCATCCAACGGCCATAGTGCTTCTTAAACCTCTGGTCGTCTTGCTCCAGCCGCCCAAAGCAGCGCCGATCATGCCGCCTGCTCCTGCCTCCCGTGGCCGGCTGTGCTACCGCGGAGGCCTCACCGCCCCCATACTACTCCCACCACTGGCCAGGCCATCCCTCCAATCACCCACACCCCCTGTTATTCTGCGGCGACGGCAGCATCACACCACAGCCGAACCAGTGAACCCTCGTACTCCTCTCCACGCGGGCTTCCACTGTCGTGTCTTCCCCGGCTCCGTGTCGTCCCCTTCCTAGTCCTCGCCGTCGTCCACCGCTGTGGTGCTCTCCACGCGGCATGGTCAACGTGGTCAAGTAATGACTTCCATCGGAAGAGTACTGTACGTGGAGAGGCTGACAGCTGGGTCCATGGCCACAACACAGTTTTTGTGTGATTTGCCAAGTAAGTCGCTTTGTCAGGCCTGTTGGGCTGCAAATCTTTCAATACGAGGAGAGCTTTCATTCGGCTGGCCGAGAAAATGGCCCATCAGTAATGAGAAATGGGTTGTACATTTTTAAAACACATCAAACCGGCAATTAGTTTCAAATATATTTTTTCTCATTTAGAGATTTTAAATTACATTAGTTTTTATGCGTGGAGAATTTGTTGGATTTTATATTGATATACATTTATTTTTTAAATCAGTTTGAATGTGAGTCGAAATTTCGGGATTAAAAACAGTTCGGACCGCACTGAAATATGCATAATTTCTTATAATTTTTTAACCGTGGCCACAATATGGGCTGTAATGCCAACAAAAACAATATGGGCTCCAAAAAAACCTTAAGAATTAGCAAATGGGCTGTAAATTATTAGAAATAATGGCAGATGGGTTGTATGTTGTTTTCCACAGATTTGAGGATTTCCTAAAAAAAAAGGTTGACGCACAAGCAGTGACTGTTGGATGTCCATCCAACGGCCGTCGTGCTTCTTCAATCTCTGCTCTTCCTGCTCTAGCCGCTCAAACAAGCGCCAGCGGGACTGCCTGCTCCCTCCTCCCCACGGCCGGCTGTGCTGCCGCGCAGGCCTCACCGCCCCACCGTACTCCCATTGCTGGCCTAGCCATCCCTCTACTCACCCACACCTGTTGTTATTCTCCGGTGACGGCAGACAAACTAGTAAACCCTCGTACAGTCGTACTCCCCTCCGCGTGGGAAACAACTATCGAGTCTTCCCTGCCTCCATGTCATTCCCTTCCTAGGCCTCACCGTCGTCCACCGCCCTGGTGCTCTCGACGCGGCCTGGTCAACGTGGTCAACGACCGACATGCATCTGAAGTGGACCGTACGTGGAGAGGCCGACAGCTGGGTCCACGGCCGCACGCAAGGAAATGCCTCCTTATTATGTGCAAAATAATGATTCCTACACCTGACATCAGGGACCCACCGAAAGGGCCTCTGTATTTCACGAAAAAAATGTTACCGCCGCTAACAGCTCGGACCCACCAGCTATATCTTCGCACGCAAGGAAGTGCCTCCTTATTACGCACAAAAAAAGAATACTCCCCCTGTTAGCTGGGACCCAATATAGTGGCAGGCTGACTTGTGGGCCTACTAAGTTGGCGGGGATGGAGGGCTTTGTCAACTTAGTCAATATTCATGATTCTAGCTCCAGTGACCGTACGATGTCCATCCAACGGCCGTAGTGCTTCTTCAACCTCTGGTCTTCTTGCTCCAGCCGCCCAAACCAGCGCCGGTCGTGCCTCGTGCTCCTGCCTCCCGTGGCCGGCTGCGATGCGGCGGAGACCTCACCGCCCCTACTACTCCCACCGCTGGCCAGGCCATCCCTCTACTCACGCACACCCCCTGTTATTCTGCGGCGACGGCAGCCTTACACTGCAGTGAACCAGTGAACCATCGTACTCCTCTACGCATGGGCATCCACTACCGCGTCTTCCCCGGCCCACGTCGTCCCCTTCCTAGGCCTCGCCGTCGTCCACCGCCCTAGTGCTCTCGGCGTGGCGTGGTCAACATGGTCAAGGAACAGCTTCCATCGGACGTGGACTGTACATGGAGAGGCTGACAGCTGGGTCCACGGCCGCAGCAAGGAAGTGCGTCCGGGCAAAAAAACGATTCGCCCCCTGACTGCTGGGACCCACCAGCTACATCTTTGCAGGCAAGGAAGTGCCTGATAGTCGGGACCCACCTGGTCGAAGCGTACGTAGCGTTGTCATTCTGGTCATGAACGTGTACGTACATACTGGTCATTGTAGAGGCGCGCACGTGTCGTAGTAGAGGCGCGCACGTAGCATGTACATGTACGTACAACGGACAGGGTGCAAGAAAGAAAATACGGCCACGTACGTACATACGGGCGGGATCTCGAACGCCTACTCGCTCATATGTATGGCCAGGGCTCGTGTACATGGTTGGGTCAGAACAGAGAAACAACGTCATCGCCGTGTTCATGGGGAGGCAACGGAATGTGTCGTATTCATGGGGAGGCAACGGAATGTGTCGTGTTCATGGGGAGGCAACGGAATGTGTCGTTTTCATGGGGAGGCAACAGAATGTGTCGTGTTCATCGGGAGGCAACGGAACGCGTGGGAGTCAACCGGCTGGGTCGGAACGGAATGCGTGGTCGTGTTCATCGGGAGGGCTTGGACGAAACAGGAAATGGAAACGAGGCCTGGCGTACCACATAACGGAGGAAACAGCCTTGTGTTTGACCGGCCACGTTCGAAACAGGATCCTGTTCATCAGGAGGGGTCTGGTGTACCGCAAAATGGAGGAAACGGACCTCCTACGGTCAAAACAGGGGTCCTGTTGATCGGGAGGGGTGTGGTGTACCGCAAAACGGACGAAACGGACCTCCTACGATCAAAACGGGGGTCCTGTTGATCGGGAGGGGTGTGGCGTACCGCACAATGGATGAAACGGACTTGTGTTGGAGTGCTATGGTCGAAACGGGGGTCCTGTTCATTGGGAGCGGTGTGGCGTACTGCAAAACGGGACTCCAGGGGATACTGTTCATCTCCACCGTCGACCTCCTCCAGCCTCCATGGGCTACCGTCGACCTCCTCCAGCCTCCACGGGCTACCGTCGACCTCCTCCAGCCTCCACAGCTCCTGTTCATCCAGCCTCCACCGCGTGCTACTCCACCGGCTACTATTCAACAACCCCTCCACGGGCACCCCTCCACCGCCTACTCTTCATCCAGCCCTCCACACCACGGGGTCCTGTTCATCCAGAGGCAACGCCACTGCTCACTGTTCATCCACCCCCCCACAACGCTCACTGTTCATCCCAGAGGCAGCATCGATCGGCTTCAGTTAGCAGCAGTAGTGAAGGAATCGCTCAATCGGGTTCAGTTAACAGCCATCGATCGATCGCTCGGGTTCAGTAACGCGTAGCCTACAGTGCAATCGCTCGGGTTCAGTTAGAGCCCAACGCCTCGCTCGGGTTCAGTTAGAGCCAATGCCTCGCACACACACACGCGTACGTGTACAAGATAAATGTGCATCGCTCGGCCCCTGACCTCCCACCCTAATCGGGAAATCCCGGAAATTTTCCTCGACCTCGCTTCTACCATGGTTTTTTCCGTCATGGACGGCCCAAAGAATGTCATGCAGCTGCGTCTCCGGCCCGCCCAGGACGAAAAGCCCATTTTCTGTCATGATTTTTTGTTATAGAAGTAGGTTCCCACCACATCTATGATGATACCAAGTTTTGTCACAATTATCGTGATAGAAGTGTCATATGTATGACAGAAAAAAAAATTGTTCGGCCCAAAATGTCACGGATACATAGAACAAAATATGACTCTATATGAATGCCTCCGGCGGTGTACCAGGATATGCAATGAATCAAGAGCGACATGTATGGAATTATGAAGGTGGCTTTGCCACAAATACGATGTCATCTACATGATCATGCAAGAGCAATATGACAATGATGATGCGTTTCATAATAAACGGAATGGTGGAAAGTTGCGTGGCAATATATCTCGGAATGGCTATGGAAATGCCATGATAGATAGGTACGGTGGCTGTTTTGAGGAAGATATATGGTGGGTGTATGGTACTGATGTCTACTACACAACCTTCTTCTTGTAGACGTTGTTGGGCCTCCAAGTGCAGAGGTTTGTAGGATAGTAGCAAATTTACCTCAAGTGGATGACCTAAGATTTATCAATCCGTAGGAGGCGTAGGATCAAGATGGTCTCTCTCAAACAACCCTACAACCAAATAACAAAGAGTCTCTTGTGTCCCCAACTGTCACGCCCAATATGCGACCCTATCCAAAAGGAACTCGAAGGTCCCACAAAGGATAGACCCGCATATTGAAACGCTTTTGCAAGGTGGATATCATTACATCAACATTACATAATAGATGGGGATACATACATAAAGCATACTATGCCACACGAATACAACAATACAATACATAAGAGCAACATCCGACTACGGATGAAACACAAACAGAAACTCAAACGACATCCACCCTGCTAGCCCAGGCTGCCGACCTGGAACCTATCCCCTGATCGAAGAAGAAGCAGAAGAAGAACTCAACGCAAGCAAACATCGCTCTCGCGTCATGATCATCGCATGAACCTGTACCTGCAACTGTTGTTGTAGTAATCTGTGAGCCACGAGGACTCAGCAATCCCATTACCATGGGTATCAAGACTAGCAAAGCTTAATGGGAAAGGAAGGGGTAAAGTGGTGAGGTTGCAGCAGCGACTAAGCATATATGGTGGCTAACATACACAAATAAGAGCGAGAAGAGAGCAAGCGGAACGGTCGTCAACTAGTAATGATCAAGAAGTGATCCTGAACTCCTACTTACGTCAAACATAACCTAGAAACCGTGTTCACTTCCTGGACTCCGCCGAAAAGAGACCATCACGGCTACACACACGGTTGATGCGTTTTAATTCGGATCTGGTGTCTAGTTATCTACAACCGGACATTAACAAATTCCCATCTGCCTATAACCGCAGGCACGGCTTTCGAAAGATTATACCCTGCAGGGGTGTCCCAATTTAGCCCATGACAATCTCTCGCGATCAACGAAGGAATAGAACGAAGCAACTAGCATGGCAATGATAGTAGTGAGTTTCAGGGTAGCGGTCATCTTGCCTGAAATCCCGCAAGGAAGAAGAAGTGAGTCCATGATGAAGACGAATGGACGTAGTCGAACGAATCCTCACAATCGCAACATTACCGGAACTAAGAAGCAACACCAGAAAGAAACAAACAACATGGTAAACACGCAAGCATAATCATGGCATGATGCACAATCAAGTATGATGCATGTCCAGTTTAAAGAGGCATGGCATGGCAAAGTGCAACAAACAATACTACAAATTAAGTGGAGCTCAATATGCAACGAGTTGCATATTGACGAAACACCACGTTCGACTATTTAGTTCGCTCTCGGTTATGTACACAACCATGTTAAATGTTGTTAAACATGGCAAGAGGTGAAGCATATGAAAATACCTATCTAGGCAAGTTTAAATGAGGCCGGAAACAACAAACAACAATTCCGGAAAATCCCCATGTGCATATTTTAGATTCGGTACTGTTCTGCCCTAAACACAATTTTAATGTTGTTAATCAGAAAAATAAAGTGGACCATGTTAATCTAGGCATTTTTCCACCCCATTTACATATAAAGTTTATTAAAAATGGAGCTACGGTTATTTAGTTATGAATTAAAGCATTTTAGCATGGCATATTAGCAAATTTAAATAAACAGCAAGTTAAACATTTTAAACATGAATGAAAATGGCATATTATTAATCTACACAAAATTCTAAGCAATTTACATGTTTAAATCATTTTAATCTGATGCACGATTAATTAATTATTGATGCATGAACATGGAGGGTTTTTCTGCGAATCATTAGACAAATTCGCAGGACAGAAAAAAAATAACATTGGGCCGAATCTGGTGCATGCTGGGCTGAACAGAGAGGAGGCCCTGGAGCTCACCTAGCTGGGCCAGGCCCAGTTCGGTGGGAGGAGGCCGGGCAGGCCGGAAGGGGCGCTGGGCCTGGGGGCGATCTAGCGCTGGGCCTCCCGGTCGCTGGCGCTCCAGACAAAGAGGGCCGCGGTCAACGCTCAAAGCAGAGACAGGGGCGTCCTCCTCCTGCTCGATGCAGAAGCAGAGGAAGAAGGCGCGGCGGCGCAGGAGCTTGGCGGACGGAGGCGAGCGGCGCTGGGCGTGAGGAGGTGCGGGCAAGGCCGGGACGGGATGGAGGCGGTGGATCCGAGGCGAAGGTCACCAGATTCGGCGAGGAACGTGACCGGTGGCGGCGGCACGAAGCATCCATGGCGGGGCCTTGGGTTCTTGGGAGAGAAACTGGACGAGGGAGGTGGTCAAGGAGAGCTTCCATGAAGAAGAGAAAGGGGAAGGAGCAGGGGCGGCGAGGACAGCCTTCTGATGGCGCCTGGTCTCGGGTCGCCGGCAGCGGCCGGTCCGACGAGGCGCACGGGAGGAGAAACAAGCGCTCGGACGGCTCATTAGCGCGACGAGACGCGGCATGAGGAGGAGCGCGGGAGGAACAGGGCGCTGCAGGTGCGCACTGGAGGCTGCCGGGGAGAAGTAGCAAGGAGGTGGCTGGGGGATTGGTTCGGTGCTGAAAACGAGGGGAGGTGTGGATCGGGAGGGATCCCGATGGAGAGAGTGGCGGCGGCGAGGAGGATTCGACAGGGGGATCCTTAGAAATTAGGTTTTGGTATGATTTGGATAGGGGGTCTATTTATAGGTACAAAAAGAGTAGGTTTGGACCCTCCGATCGAATTTGGATGGTCGAGAATAAATAAGTTAGGGAGTCCAAATAAGAAAACGGAGATGTTTTCGGGATGTTTGGGGATGATTCGGATCCAACGGTGACGACCGAGCGGGTCGGGTTCGGGGCAGGTTTCGGACGCGCGCGAGGGGCCTGAGAGAGGTCGACGAAGACAAGGGGGTGTAAGACGGGTTAGATGGGCTGTGCGGAGGGGGGTTGGGCTGACAAGAGAGAAGAGAAGGCAGTCCGGCAACAGTTTCCGGAGACCGAAAACGTCCGACGAATATACCGACTATATTGCGGTTATAGGTTTAACGGTTGGGCTATCAAATGGACTCCGAATGCGACGAAACTTGGCAGGCGGCCTGTCTACACTATAATAAGACCGCACGACAAGTTGCATCCCATTCCGAGAACATTTTTATGCCACTTATAAAATAATATTTCGGAGGTGCCGCGGGCGCGTGCGAGTGTGGTCGGGCTCAGAACGGACAACGGAGAGAACCAGCGGAACACGAACGGATGCAAGTTTTGAAAAACATGCAGATGAAATGCAGATGATGACATGAGATGAGATGCATAACAAGAAAAAAATGCAAAACAACAGATAAAAACCCAACCACGAAGGAAGAATCATATAGCATCTCCGCAAAAGGCAAGAGTTGGAGTTACGAATATGGAAAGTTGTATCCGAGGCGTTACAACACTCCACCACTATGAGAGGATCTCGTCCCGAGATCTAGGATGGCACCGGAGGGAAAAGGAAGAGGAAGAAAAGAGGTAAAACTAAGTTGCTTCTTCGACCAAAGAGTGAAACCAAAGAACCTTGAGAGGTTGAAAAGTTGAAAGAAAGAACACAACGGAGATGAACGAGATTGCAAACAATCTGTTTGAAAAGAGGAACAAAGAACATTACGAGAACTTGAAGGTTACAAAGACATGAATCAAGATTTTAATGGACAAGATAGAATTCGAAACCACTCCGGTTAAAACAAGATGAGAGAGGAAGAATTCGGGCAGCACTCCGGTAGAAAAAAGAAGAAAACTTGATAAGCTGAAAGGATATTGAAAAGATGACACAACACTCCGATTGGGCATGGAAGGAAATATAATTTGAACTTGGCAAAATTAAAGCACTTGGATGAGACTCCGGTTAAGAGAGGAATGATAGACACAACACTCCGGTTAAGTGGATAAGCATGGAAAAGAACATGATCTTGACAAAACAAGATGATGAGTAAAAAGAGCAACATCACAATGCCTCCGGAAGAAAGAATAGAATTTAGATCATTGGAATAACAGAATGGAGAAGAAATACCAACTTGTGCCACAAATGAGTTTGGAAGGCACCCTTCCAAGAAGGTTATAACGGAGTTGTTGGAAAACCAACAACCAGAAGGAAAAGTTTGTAGTGGGCTTATGGAAAACATCTCAAGACTATGAGGTGACAACCCGCCACTAACAGAAACAATTGATTGTTTGAGATCAAAGAAGAGATGAAAACTGCTTTCGCCGAGAGGATAGTAGAAAACTTGAATCATTGATAAGCACCACAAATAGCAACAACCCTTAAGGAAAGGCTTTAGGTGAAATATGACACAAGATAACTCCAACAAAGAGATTGATGGATTTAAAATACCTCATTCTTGACAACATGTGAATCAAGAAACATGAAGGGAAATTGTCAAGAATGACATAACACCACCTCAAATGATAAGGTAGAAAGAATTGCACTTTGGAATGCAAGATGAAGAATACTTGAACTCCTAAAAACAAGACATGTGTTGAGCACCATGTTTATTTTTAGAGTAAAGCTTAGCAGATCATAACTTCGAGAGAAATCTTGAAGAACAATTGAAGAATGAATAGAATCCTTGACGAACCACCATGTAGATCTTCCATGAAGAACTCCGGTAATAAAAAAGGATGATAGAAAGAAAGAGAAGTTGAAAACACAAGGTGAAGCCTTGCAATGATTTAGATGGAGCTTCGCGACGAGATAAAGAGGAAAACTTGGAACTCCGAAAAAAAAGATGAAGCATCTCGAACCGAGAAATGTGACATGATGAACAACTCTGGAAAGAAGAAACTAGATCACTTGGATGAAACAATGATAAGAATTACGTTACGCGTATCCTTCACCAATTTAAATTGATGACAAACAACGGATTTGGCATACTACTTATTCTCGTAAAAAGGATCAAGATAGATATGGCACAAGTTTGAGAAGGTATAGATGGAACCACCGATGGGATTGAAACAACAAATGAATTGATATGATAACGAAGGAAGTGAAATCTTGAACGAACCGTCGTAAGAATTGAAAATGAAAGTAGCAAAGGCACAATTCACCAGGAAGAATTGGAAAACGAATGAAGATCCTTGAGGGGAATTTGATACAAGAGAACGAAGAGATCATGAGCTGACTAAGGAGTATCTTGAACGATCCACCGGTAAGATTTGGATAACGAGAGCTGAAAGCTTGAATGAATAATTCTGAGATGATGGGTTGCGGAGAATCAATCTGAAAAGACTCTTGAATTGCTCCGGATGGATGAAAAAAATTCTCACAATCGAAAACAATTATGAGAGGATGACATCAAGCTAGAACCATGAATCTTTAAAAGAATGGAGCAAGATTTAAGAATGTTGAGAATGTTGAGAACCATGAAACTCTTCTTGGGTCTTCAAATGTTGAGAATGATGATGAGAACCACCAGGAATTGTTGAGATACTCCGGGAGAATGAAAAGCGAAGAGGTTGAGACAACAATGAAAAGAATTTGAAAGCAAACTTGGAGAAGCATGTGACTGATGGGATCCATTCTTACGTCAAACTCGAAAAGGATTAAGAATGGCTCCGGAATAATTAGAAGGGTCAGGTAAGATCCTGGGAAAAGACCTGTGGGTTAGGGCCCACTCAAAATAAAACACCGTTGAACGATTTTGAAGAGAGAGTGCACCGGTTGAATTAAATAGCTTGAATGAGAGAAAAACTTGAAGTAACTCGAATGGATTAAGAAAGGAAACATGATTCTTCTGAGATATCTTGAGCACTCCAGAACAAATGAATAGCGAGAAGTGAAAGATTGAGAAGTGCACCGGCATGAGAAAGCATTTGAAACGAGGAAAGGAATATGATGAATATCGAAAGCTTGAATTGGATCCACCGGAGAAGAAAAAAAAGAACGAAGGATGATGAACTTGAAGCTCGTGAGCATCTTCACGAGGGATCACCGGATCAAAACATTGATTGAAAAGAGTGAAGGGACTTCACATGAATAAATGGATACTTGATTAAGAAATCTGAGTCCTTGAAGAAAAAGGGTGGGAGGGCGGGAAAACAAAGGCAACTTGGGGACGGATGAAACAAACACCGTTGAGAAAACTTAGATTTGATCTTGCGGATGTTGAAATGATCGAATCCCTTGAAGAGAAGCATGCCGGTTGGAAAGAATTAACATGACGACCTCGATAAACAAGAAGGATTAGCACTCTGGTAGAAATATGAGAACACCACTTGAAAGGTATGGAACCAACACTTGACTCGAAGCAACTCGAATACCACAACTCAAAACAAAACAAAGGATTTGGCTTGCAGAATAAGCCAGAACAAACATATGATAGAGATTTCGTCCGAAGTTTTCGTGGTGGGGCCCACACGGGCTCGAGTGTACAACACCATCATGTACAAGGCAGTGCACATGACATACGAAGTGTCTCCGAACCAGCATAGCCAAGGGTTCTTTAAGACACAACGAGACCACTGTAAAAACGACCGTGGAAAGGCGGACCACTAGACGTCAAACCCCAATCTCATATCATGCATCTGTCGAAAAGATATTCTAGGAGCTACTTGAATTCCCACCTATAAAACTCCCGAAACTTTCTGGTTATGCAATCTGGTGTTGGGGATACAGGGGAAGCAATATATCTCACCCAAACTAACAATACCTACATCCAAGCTGTATCCATCCGTCAACACATAACCAAGAAACCTTCGGAAATCGTGTACCTCAACCTTCGAAAAGCATCTATTATACGAGTTATGGAAATACTCCCGAGCTCGCCCCAGTACTGGGTTATTGGGGTTATCTCACCAACAACTGCATAAAAGAGATTTTCGATGTCGGCAAATCTCAGGTATTCCAGAACTGCAACGATAAAATTGTGACGACAACACCTCAGAGCTCGACTCCCCGGGTCAAAGCCACATAAATAGACAGGAGGCACCAAGAACAATGTTCTCGTCACAAAACCATCGAAACGATTCATAGATACCCGCGTGATCCTAAAAATTTTTTTAGTGAAATTTGAGGAAAGGAAAGACAAAACATCTACGTCAGGAGACCTCACCAGAGCGACGAAGGGAGTGAGGAGTAGAAAGAATCCTACTCTCCGATATATATAATCCTAAGACTCAAAATACTTTTCTTCTAGACTCAACAATGGCCAACAATCAAGGGGGCTCCTATGGTCGGTCGAGGCTCTGATACCAACTTGTCACGCCCAATATGCGACCCTATCCAAAAGGAACTCGAAGGTCCCACCAAGGATAGACCCACATATTGAAACGCTTTTGCAAGGTGGATATCATTACATCAACATTAAATAATAGATGGGGATACATACATAAGGCATGCTATGCCACACGAATACAAAAATACAATACATAAGAGCAACATCCGACTACGGATGAAACACAAACAGAAACTCAAACGACATCCACCCTGCTAGCCCAGGCTGCCGACCTGGAACCTATCCCCTGATCGAAGAAGAAGCAGAAGAAAAACTCAACGCAAGCAAACATCGCTCTCGCGTCATGATCATCGCATGAACCTGTACCTGCAACTGTTGTTGTAGTAATCTGTGAGCCACGAGGACTCAGCAATCCCATTACCATGGGTATCAAGACTAGCAAAGCTTAATGGGAAAGGAAGGGGTAAAGTGGTGAGGTTGCAGCAGCGACTAAGCATATATGGTGGCTAACATACGCAAATAAGAGCGAGAAGAGAGCAAGCGGAACGGTCGTCAACTAGTAATGATCAAGAAGTGATCATGAACTCCTACTTACGTCAAACATAACCCAGAAACCGTGTTCACTTCCCGGACTCCGCCGAAAAGAGACCATCACGGCTACACACACGGTTGATGCGTTTTAATTCGGATCTGGTGTCAAGTTATCTACAACCGGACATTAACAAATTCCCATCTGCCTATAACCGCAGGCACGACTTTCGAAAGATTATACCCTGCAGGGGTGTCCCAACTTAGCCCATGACAAGCTCTCGCGATCAACGAAGGAATAGACCTTCTCTCAGGAAGACCCGATCAGACTCGGAATCCCGGTTTACAAGGCATTTCGACAATGGTAAAACAAGACCAGCAAAGCCGCCCGATGCACCGACAATCCCGATAGGAGCTGCACATATCTCGTTCTCAGGGCAACACCGAATGAGCAATCCGTACAACTAAAACCAGACCTCAAGTTTCCCTGAGGGGGCGCTGTAAAGGGCTCTAATTCAAACCAACACTTAGACAAGCACTGGCCCGGGGGGGGGGGCTATAATAAAGATGACCCTTGGGTTAATTACTCCCAAGGGAAAAGTAGGTGGTGGTGAGGCAAATGGTAAAAGTCAATGTTGGGCCTTGCTGGAGGAGTTTTATTCAAAGCGAACTGTCAAGGGGGTCCCATAAATCACCCGACCGCGTAAGGAACGCAAAATCCGGGAACATAACACCGGTATGACGGAAACTAGGGCGGCAAGAGTGGAACAAAACACCAGGCATAAGGCCGAGCCTTCCACCCTTTACCAAATATATAGATGCATTAATAATATAAGAGATATTGTGATATCCCAACCAAAATCCTATCCACCATGAAGAAATCTTCAACTTCACCTGCAACTAGCAACGCCATAAGAGGGGCTGAGCAAAGCGGTAACATAGCCAAACAACGGTTTGCATAGGAAAGGTGTCAAAGGTTAGAGGTTCATGGCAACATGGGATGGCTCGACAAACAGATGATAGGTAGCGCAACAAAGCGATAGAACGAAGCAACTAGCATGGCAATGATAGTAGTGAGTTCCAGGGTAGCGGTCATCTTGCCTGAAATCCCACAAGGAAGAAGAACGAGTCCATGATGAAGACGAACGGACGTAGTCGAACGAATCCTCACAATCGCAACATTACCGGAACTAAGAAGCAACACCAGAAAGAAACAAACAACATGGTAAACACGCAAGCATAATCATGGCATGATGCACAATCAAGTATGATGCATGTACGGTTTAAAGAGGCATGGCATGGCAAAGTGCAACAAACAATACTACAAATTAAGTGGAGCTCAATATGCAACGAGTTGCATATTGACGAAACACCACGTTCGATTATTTAGTTCGCTCTCGGTTATGTACACAACCATGTTAAATGTTGTTAAACATGGCAAGAGGTGAAGCATATGAAAATACCTATCTAGGCAAGTTTAAATGAGGCCGGAAACAACAAACAACAATTCCGGAAAATCCCCATGTGCATATTTTAGATTCGGTACTGTTCTGCCCTAAACACAATTTTAATGTTGTTAATCAGAAAAATAAAGTGGACCATGTCAATCTAGGCATTTTTCCACCCCATTTACATATAAAGTTTATTAAAAATGGAGCTACGGTTATTTAGTTATGAATTAAAGCATTTTAGCATGGCATATTAGCAAATTTAAATAAACAGCAAGTTAAACATTTTAAACATGAATGAAAATGGCATGTTATTAATCTACACAAAATTCTAAGCAATTTACATGTTTAAACCATTTTAATCCGATGCACGGTTAATTAATTATTGATGCATGAACATGGAGGGTTTTTCTGCAAATCTGTAAATGGCTGGATAATTAGACAAATTTGCAGGACAGAAAAAAATAACATTGGGCGGAATCTGGCACATGCTGAGCAGAACAGAGAGGAGGCCCTGGAGCTCACCTAGCTGGGCCAGGCCCAGTTCAATGGGAGGAGGCCGGGCAGGCCGGAAGGGGCGCTGGGCCTGGGGGCGATCTGGCGCTGGGCCTCCCGGTCGCTGGCGCTCCAGACGAAGAGGGCAGCGGTCAATGCTCGAAGCAGAGACAGGGGCGTCCTCCTCCTGCTCGATGCAGAAGCAGAGGAAGAAGGCGCGGCGGCGCAGGAGCTTGGCGGACGAAGGCGAGCGACGCTGGGCGTCAGGAGGTGCGGGGAAGGCCGGGACGGGACGGAGGTGGCGAATCCGAGGCGAAGGTCATCGGATTCGGCGAGGAACGTGACCGTTGGCGGCAGCACGAAGCATCCATGGTGGGGCCTTGGGTTCCTGGGAGAGAAACTGGACGGGGGAGGTGGTCAGGGAGAGCTTCCATGAAGAAGAGAAACGGGAAGGAGCAGGGGCGGCGAGGACAGCCTTCTGATGGCGCCTGGTCTCGGGTCGCCGGCAGCGGCCGGTCCGACGAGGCGCACGGGAGGAGAAACAAGCTCTCGGACGGCTTGTTAGCGCGACGAGACGCGGCATGAGGAGGAGCGCGGGTGGAACAGGGCGCTGCAGGTGCGCACGGGAGGCTGCCGGGGAGAAGTAGCAAGGAGGTGGCTGGGGGATTGGTTCGGTGCTAAAAATGAGGGGAGGTGTGGATCGGGAGGGATCCCGATGGAGAGAGTGGTGGCGACGAAGAGGATTGGACAGGGGGGATCCCTAGAAATTAGGTTTTGGTCTGATTTGGATCGGGGGGTCTATTTATAGGGACAAAAAGAGTAGGTTTGGACCCTCCGATTGAATTTGGACGGTCGAGAATAAATAAGTTAGGGAGTCCAAATAAGAAAACGGAGATGTTTTCGGGATGTTTGGGGATGATTCGGATCCAACGGTGACGACCGAGCGGGTCGGGTTCGGGGCAGGTTTCGGACACGCGCGAGGGGCCTGAGAGAGGTCGACGAAGACAAGGGGGGTGTAAGACGGGTTAGATGGGCTGTGCGGAGGGGGGTTGGGCTGAGAAGAGAGAAGAGAAGGCAACCCGGCAACAGTTTCCGGAGACCGAAAACGTCCGACGAATATACCGACTATATTGCGGTTATAGGTTTAACGGTTGGGCTATCAAATGGACTCCGAATGCGACGAAACGTGGCAGGCGGCCTGTCTACACTATAATAAGACCGCACGACAAGTTGCATCCCATTCCGAGAACATTTTTATGCCACTTATAAAATAATATTTCGAAGGTGCCGCGGGCGCGTGCGAGTGTGGTCGGGCTCAGAACGGACAACGGAGAGAACCAGCGGAACACGAATGGATGCAAGTTTTGAAAAACATGCGGATGAAATGCGGATGATGACATGAGATGAGATGCATAACAAGAACAAAATGCAAAACAACAGATAAAAACCCAACCACGAAGGAAGAATCATATAGCATCTCCGGAAAAGGCAAGAGTTGGAGTTACGAATATGGAAAGTTGTATCCGGGGCGTTACACCAACACACCCAATACAATGGTAAATTGTATAGGTGCGCTAGTTCGGCGAAGAGATGGTGATACAAGTGCAATATGGATGGTAGAAATAGGTTCATACTAGAATAACACCTTAAGATACAAATCAACCAAAACCCTAATGTCGCCTAGATACTCCATTGTCACCTCAAGTATCCATGGACATGATTATATGATATGCATCACACAATCTCAGACTCATCTATTCAACCAACACAAAGTACTTCAAAGAGTGCCCCAAAGTTTCTACCGGAGAGTCAAGACGAAAATGTGTGCCAACCCCTATGCAAAGGTTCATGGGCGGAACCCGCAAGTTGATCACCAAAACATAGATCAAGTGGATCACGTGATATCCCATTGTCACCACAGATAAGCACGGCTAGACATACATCAAGTGTTCTCAAATCATTAAAGACTCAATCCGAAAAGATAACTTCAAGAGGAAAACTCAATTCATCACAAGGGAGTAGAAGGGGAGAAACATCATAAGATCCAACTATAATAGCAAAGCTCGTGATACATCAAGATCGTGCCATAGAGAGAACACGAGAGAGAGAGAGAGATCAAACACATAGCTACTGGTACATACCATAAGCCCCGAGGGTGAACTACTCCCTCCACGTCATGGAGAGCGCCGGGATGATGAATATGGACACCAGTGATGGGTTCCCCCCTCCGGCAGGGTGCCGGAACGGGCTCCCGAGAGGTTTTTGGTGGCTACAGAGGATTGCGGCGGTGGAACTCCTGATCTATTTTGTCCTTCCATGTTTTTAGGGTATATGGGAATATATAGGCGAAAGAAGTCGGTTGGGGGAGCCTCGAGGGGCCCACGAGACAGGGGCGCGCCTAGGGGGTGGGCGTGCCCTCCTATCTCCTGGCCTCCTCGAAGCTTCCCTGGCTTGTACTCCAAGTCTCCCGGATCATGTTCGTTCCAAAAATAACTCTCCCGAAGGTTTCATTCCGTTTGGACTCTGTTTGATATTCCTTTTCTTCGAAATACTGAAACAGGCAATAAAACAACAATATGGGATGGGCCTCCGGTTAATAGGTTAGTCCCAAAAATAATATAAAAGTTGATAATAAAGCCCGTAATCATTTAAAATAGATAATAAAATAGCATGAATGCTTCATAAATTGTAGATACGTTGGAGACGTATCAGCATCCCCAAGCTTAATTCCTGCTCGTCCTCGAGTAGGTAAATGATAAAAGAAAGAATTTATGAAGTGTGAATGCTAGAAGGTGCACAAGTTTGATCAACGATAATTTCAATCACCTTTTCTAGCAGGATTATTTGTCATAATAGTAGTTCATCTCATAAAACTTCTCAAGATTAAGTAACAAGCTATTCACATGTTAAAGCATAGACCATAAACTTTCTTGAAAGCTAGCAAACTTCATTCTCAGTCATCAAACAATTACAATTCATCTTATTTTCAGGAAGGGTCTATGTCAAAGCTTTGATTTAGCAAACTCCACATACTCAACTATCATATAGTCTTCTACAATTGGTAACACTCACGCAATACTTATGGTTATGGAGTTTTAATCAAACACTGAGAAAGATAGGGGCTTATAGTGTTGCCTCCCAACGTATTCACCTTTGGGTGATGTCAACAATAATAGTTCATGCTAACTTACATCCAATTGGATATATATATATCAGGATCTTTCCAACGCGAGGTGCTTGCCAAATGATAAAATGAAAAAGGGAAAGGTGAAGATCACCTTGACTCTTGCATAAAGTAAAAGACATAAAGTAAAAGATAGGCCCTTCACAAAGGGAAGCAGAGGTTGTCATGCGCTTTTATGGTTGGATGCACAAAATCTTAATGCAAAAGAACGTCACTTTATATTGCCACTTGTATATGGACCTTTATTATGCAGTCCGTCGCTTTTATTGCTTCCATAACAAGATCGTATAAAGCTTATTTTCTTCACACTAATAGATAATACATATTTAGAGAGCAATTTTTATTGCTTGCATCGATGACAACTTACTTGAAGGATCTTACTCAATCCATAGGTAGGTATGGTGGACTGTCATGGCAAAAACTGGGTTTAAGGATATTTGGAAGCACAAGTAGCATCTCTACTTGGTGCAAGGAATTTTGGCTAGCATGAGGGGGAAAGGCAAGCTCAACATGTTTAAATGATCCATGACAATATACTTTAATTGAGTTGTGAGAAAACATAACCCATTACGTTGTATTCCTTGTCCAACATCAACTCTTTAGCATGTCATACTTAATGAGTGCTCACAATTATAAAAGATGTCTAAGATAGTATATTTATATGTGAAATCTCTCTTCCTTCAATATTCTTTCATGAATTGTTCAAATGACCAATACAATGCTTGCTAACCTTCAATAAATTTACCACCTCTACTTTTTAGATGTGAAGTCATTACCCCCCAAGGGATAAGCAAATGAGACATATATAATTTCAGATTTACGACAATCAACTCATTCAATAATTTACTCATAGGATATAAGTGAAGCACACGAGTAAATGACAAACTACTCCAACAAGATATAAGTGAAGATCAATGAGCAGCTAAATAATTATGTAACTATGTGAAGACTCTCTCTCATTTATGAATTTCAGATCTTGTTATTGTATTCAAACAGCAAGCAAAACAAAATAAAATTACATTGCAAGGATAGCACAACTCATGTGAAGAAGCAAAAACTTAGGTTCAACCGATACTAACCGATAATTGTTGAAGAAGAAAGGTGGGATGCCTACCGGGGCATCCCCAAGCTTAGATGCTTGAGACTTCTTGAAATATTATCTTGGGGTGCCTTGGGCATCCCCAAGCTTGAACTTTTGTGTCTCCTTAATTCCTCTCATATAATGGTTTCTCTTTTTATCAAAAGCTTCATCCACATCAAACTCAACAAGAACTTGTGAGATAGGTTAGTATAAACCAATGCAAAACCTTATCATTTTCTACTGTAAAAAATCACTAAAATTATTATTCAACATGGCATACTAAATGTCTCTGCATATTTAATACTCCTATCATCAAATAGAATCACTAAACAAGCAAACATATGCAAACAACGCAAGCATAATAGCAATCTGCCAAAACAGTACAGTCTATAAAGAATGCAAGAGTATAAATACTTACCTAATGCCAACAACTACGAGGAAAATACTATGCTGTAGAAGATTTATCAGAGCTCAGTATGCAAAAAGTTTCAACATTATACCATTCTCTGGCTTTTCTAGGGAATTTTTGCAACAGCGGTAAACTTTCTGTTTTCAAAAAGCAACATGTATACTAGCAAAATAAGCATGGTAAAGGCTATACTTGACATTTTTATTGAAAATATAGATGCAAAACATTATTCTAAATAACATCAAGCTAATACTAACAAGATAAATTGACACTCCAAGCAAAACACATATCATGGGGTGAATAAAAATATAGTTCCAAGTAAAGTTACCGATGAACGAAGACGAAAGAGGGGAAGCCATCCGGGGCATCCCCAAGCTTAGGCTCTTGGTTGTCCTTGAATATTACCTTGGGGTTCCTTGGGCATCCCCAAGCATAGGCTCTTGCCACTCCTTATTCCATAGTCCAATGAATCTTTACCCAAAACTTGAAAACTCCACAACACAAAACTCAACAAAGAACTCGTAACCTCCATTAGTATAAGAAAATAAAACCACCACTTAGTTACTGTAATGAACTCATTATAAATTCATATTGGTTTAATATCTACTGTATTCCAACTTCTCTATGGTTCATACCCTCCGATAGTACTCATAGATTCATCAAAATAAGCAAACAACACAAAGAAAACAGAATCTGTCTAAAACAGAACAGCCTGTAGTAATCTGTATCATTCGAATACTTCTGGAGCATCAAACATCCTACCAAATTAGGAAGTCCTAATAAATTTGTGTACCAATCCAGAGCAAAAATAATCAGATCAAAAGCACGTTTCTGTGAATTATCAAAACTAATTTTCTGGGTGCAAAAGTTTCTGATTTTCAGCAGGATCAACACAACTATCACCGTAAGCTATCCTAAAGGTCATACTTGGCACTTTATAAAAACAAAAGCTATGAAACATGATTACTACAGTATCATAATCATGTGAACACACAAAAACAGTAAGGATAAATATTGGGTTGTTTCCCAACAAGCGCTTTTCTTTAATGCCTTTCTAGCTAGGCATGATGATGGCAATGGTGCTCACATAAAAGATAAGAATTGAAACATAACGGGAGCATCATGAAGCATATGACTATCACATTTAAGTCTAACCCACTTCCTATGCATAGGGATTTTGTGATCAAACAACTTATGGGAACAATGATCAACTAGCATAGGAAGGCAAAACTAGCATAACTTCAAAACTTTAAGCACATAGAGAGGAAACTTGATATTATTGCAATTCCTACAAGCATATATTCCTCCCTCATAATAATGTTCAGTATCATCATGAATGAATTCAACAATATAACCAGCACCTAAAGCATTCTTTTCATGATCTACAAGCATAGAAAATTTACTACTCTCCACATAAGCAAAATTCTTCTCATTCGGAATAGTGGGAGTATCATAAGAGACTTGAATACTATAAATTGTTTCCACATTAAAAGAGTAATGTTCATAAAAAGGGTAACCATAATCATGACAAGTTTTATAAATATAATCATCACTACTTCTTATAGCATAAGTTTCATCACAATAATCATCATAAGTAGCAACTTTGTTCTCATCATAATCGATTGAAACCTCTTCCAAGATAGTGGATTCATCACTAAATAAAGTTGACACTCTTCCAAATCTACTTTCATATTCATCACAATAAGATTCAACATCCTCCAAAATAGTGGGATCACTACTTCCTAAAGTTGACACTCTTACAAACCCACTTTCATCAATATAATAATTATAAGCAAGAGGCATGCTATCATCATAACAACTTTGCATATCAAAACTTGGGATGCTAAAAATATCATCTTCATTAAACATAGCATCCCCAAGCTTGGGACATACATTAATCTCAGCAAATATATTCTCAAATATGTCATCCTCACCAAACATAGCTTCCCCAAGCTTGGGACCTTTCATATCATAAGCATAATCACTCTCGTCATTAATAGTATGGATAGCACCAATAGTATAGCAATTATCATCATCACAATGAGTAGTGGGAGCAACATCAGTTGGGAGGGATACCTTTTTACCTTTGTTGCTCCTCCTTTTCTTTTTCTTCTTCACATAATGTGTGGGTTCAACCTTCTTCTTTGAGCTCCTTATTGATGAGATTGGTTGAATAGAAAGCTCCTCCTCGTTACCTGATTCAACATAAGAAATAATAGGAGGAGATTGGGAAGTCTCTCCCCTTTCATTATTATTCTATTCATCTTATATTTGCTTTCTTTTCTTTAGGTAATTGGCAATATAAGGATTTTCAATGCAATTCACCGCACAATACAAATAAATCTTTTCTAGATCAATATGAAGAAAATGCTCAAGATTAAATTTTGGAATATGCTTAGTTGCATGTTTTAATTCCTCATAAACCAAAAGCAAACTAAGTCATTATGCTATGCAAGGGAAATCAAGTCATCACAATTTTTGGACACGATTCGATCATGAAACAATTTGCATCGGAGATTTAAATGACCACGTTCATTGCAAAGTTCATAACGGTAAAGATATCTTAAATTTTCAGCACTGACATTAAGCCTTTCTTGCAACCCTTTAGTTTCTAAATACTTATGCCTCTTGCAATATCTATTTTCCCTATTTGGTGTCTACTTGCAAACCCAATCTACTCCACAAAAATCGACATGCTTATAAGAGACATTTTCATCATAACTAGTGCAATCATCATTAGTACTATGCATACTCAAAGAGTTCATACTAACAACATTGCAATCATGCTCAACATTCAAAGATTTAGTATCAAGCATTTTATAGATTTTTTTCTTCTAGCACTTGAGCACAATTTTCCTTTTCATCATACTCATGAAAGATATTAAAAAGGTGAAGCGTATGAGACAAACTCAATTCCATTTTTTTTGTAGTTTTCTTTTTAAACTAAACTAGTGATAAAACAAGAAAAAAAATATTCGATTGCAATATCTAAAGATATACCTTCAAGCACTCACCTCCCCGGCAACGGCGCGAGAAAATATCTTAGTTGACGGGGTGTGAGTGCCACTTACCTAGCCTCCCCGGCAACGGCGCCAGAAAAGAGCTTGATGTCTACTACACAACCTTCTTCTTGTAGACGTTATTGGGCCTCCAAGTGCAGAGGTTTGTAAGACAGTAGCAAATTTCCCTCAAGTGGATGACCTAAGGTTTATCAATCCGTAGGAGGCGTAGGATGACGATGGTCTCTCTCAAACAACCCTGCAACCAAATAACAAAGAGTCTCTTGTGTCCCCAACACACCCAATACAATGGTAAATTGTATAGGTGCACTAGTTCGGCGAAGAGATGGTGATACGAGTGCAATATGGATGATAGAAATAGGTTTTTGTAATCTGAAATTATAAAAGCAGAAAGGTAACTAATGAAAAAAGTGAGCATAAACGATATTGCAATGATAGGAAACAAGGCATAGAGTTCATACTTTCACTAGTGCAAGTTCTCTCAACAATAATAACATAATCGGATCATATAACTATCCCTCAACAGGCAACAAAGAGTTACTCCAAAGCCACTAATGGCGGAGAACAAACGAAGAGATTGTGGTAGGGTACGAAACCACCTCAAAGTTATCCTTTCTGCTCAATCTATTCAAGAGTCCGTAGTAAAATAACACGAAGTTATTCTTTCCGTTCAATCTATCATAGAGTTCATACCAGAATAACACCTTAAGACACAAATCAACCAAAACCCTAATGTCACCTAGATACTCCATTGTCACCTCAAGTATCCGTGGGCATGATTATACAATATGCATCACAAAATCTCAGACTCATCTATTCAACCAACACAAAGTACTTCAAAGAGTGCCCCAAAGTTTCTACCGGAGAGTCAAGACGAAAACGTGTGCCAACCCCTATGCAAAGGTTCATGGGCGGAACCCGCAAGTTGATCACCAAAACATACATCAAGTGGATCACGTGATATCCCATTGTCACCACAGATAAGCACGGCAAGACATACATCAAGTGTGCTCAAATCATTAAAGACTCAATCCGAAAAGATAACTTCAAGAGGAAAACTCAATTCATCACAAGAGAGTAGAGGGGAGAAACATCATAAGATCCAACTATAATAGCAAAGCTCGCGATACATCAAGATCGTGCCATAGAGAGAACATGAGAGAGAGAGATCAAACACATAGCTACTGGTACATACCCTCAACCCCAAGGGTGAACTACTCCCTCCTAGTCATGGAGAGCGTCGGGATGATGAAGATGGCCACCGGTGATGGGTTCCCCCCTCCGGCAGGGTGCCGGAACGGGCTCCTAGAGGTTTTTGGTGGCTACAGAGGCTCGCGGCGGTGGAACTCCCGATCTATTTTGTCCTTCCATGTTTTTAGGGTATATGGGAATATATAGCCGAAAGAAGTCGGTCGGGGGAGCCTCGAGGGGCCCACGAGACAGGGGCACATCCAGGGGGTGGGCGTGCCCTCCTGTCTCCTGGCCTCCTCGAAGCTTCCCTGGCTTGTACTCCAAGTCTCCCGGATCATGTTCGTTCCAAAAATAACGCTCCCGAAGGTTTCATTCCGTTTGGACTCCGTTTGGTATTTCTTTTCTTTGAAATATTGAAACAGGCAATAAAACAACAATATGGGCCGGGCCTCTGGTTAATAGCTTAGTGCCAAAAATAATATAAAAGTGTATAATAAAGCCCGTAATCATTCAAAACAGATAATAAAATAGCATGGATGCTTCACAAATTATAGATACGTTGGAGACGTATCAGGTACCGGCGAAAGTTGCATGACATAAGAGAGGCTAGCAATGGTAGAAGGGTGAGAGTGCGTATAATCCATGGACTCAACATTAGTCATAAAGAACGCATATACTTATTGCAAAACTCTACAAGCCATTGAAAACAAAGAATTACGCGCATGCTCCTAGGGGGATAGATTGGTAGGAAAAGACCATCGCTTGTCCCCTACCACCAATCATAAGGAAGACAATCAATAAATAAATTATGCTCCAACTTCATCACAAAGCGGTTCACCACACGTGCATGCTACGGGAATCACAAACTTCAACACAAGTATTCCTCAAATTCATAATTACCCCACTAGCATGACTCTAATATCACCATCCTCATATCTCAAAACAATTATCAAGCATCAAATTGATCATAACATCCAATTCACTTTCTATGATAGTTTTCATTATACCCAACTTGGATGCCCATCATTCTAGGACCAATTTTATAACCATAGCAAATACCATGTTGTTCTAAAAGACTCTAAAATAATATAAGTGAAGCATTATAGATCAACAATTTCTACAAAATTAAACCACCGCCATGCTCTAAAAGGTATAAGTGAAGCACTAGAGCAAAAATTATCTAGCTCAAAAGATATAAGTGAACCACATAGAGTATTCTAATAAATTCCAAATCAAGTGGGTCTCTCCCAAAAGGTGTGTACATCAAGGATGATTGTGGTAATCTAAAAATCAAAGTCTTATCATACAAGATGCTCCAAGCAAAACACATATCATGTGGCGAATAAAAATATAGCTCCAAGTAAAGTTACCGATAGACGAAGACGAAAGAGGGGATGCCTTCCGGGGCATCCCCAAGCTTAGGCTTTTGGTTATCCTTGAATATCTTGAGGTGCCATGGGCATCCCCAATCTTAGGATCTTGCCACTCCTTATTCCATAGAACATCAAATCTTTACCCAAAACTTGAAAACTTCACAACACAAAACTCAACAGGAAATCTCATAAGCTCCGTTAGTGCAAGAAAGAAAAACAACCACATAAGGTACTGTAATGAACTCATTATTTATTAATATTTGTGTTAAACCTACTGTATTCCAACTTCTCTATGGTTCATACCCCCTGATACTAGCCATAGATGCATCAAAATAAGCAAACAATACAAGAAAAACAGAATCTGTCAAAAACAGAACAGTCTGTAGCAATCTGTAACTTTAGAATACTTATGGAACTCTAAAAATCCTACCAAAATAGGAAGTCCTTGGAAAGTTTTCTATTGATCTACAGCAAAAAGAATAAACGCAAAATCACGTTTCTGTGAATTACTAAAACTATTTTTGTGCGTGCAAAAGTTTCTGTTTTTCAGCAGAATCAAATTAACAATCACCATAGGTTATCCTATAGGTTCTACTTGGCACAAACACTAATTAAAACATGAAAACACATCTAAACATAAGCTAAATGAAATATTTATTACTAAACAGAAGCAAAAAGTAAGAAACAAAAATAAAATTGGGTTGCCTCCCAACTAGCGCTATCGTTTAACGCCCGTAGCTAGGCATAAAAGCGAGAATAGATCTAAGTAGTGCCATCTTTGGCATTCAACTCTTCAATAGAACACTTATAGCCCTTAGGAGTCTCTTCCTTTCTAGTAATGATTAAACTCCTAGGAAAGAAATCAAGAGATTTGTTTGTTGCAAAAGGTTCCTTAATAGAAGAGAAGAATTTGGGATGAACACTTATTGATTTGAGATCCGCATTTCCTTTACTAGGAGATTTACCCTTATTTTCAGGAACAGACATTAATTTCGCAATTTTAGTAGGCGGAGTGGGAGTATCTTTCACGGATGAAAAGGAAGCCCCTAAGTTGGTAATGATATCCTCAAGTTTACCGATTCTTGAAGAATTTTGATCTATTCTTTCGTTAACTATAGGTTCTTTATCCTTAAAACTTTTCAAAGTAGCCCCAACCTTAGATCCAAATTGGGTGATTTGATTGTGGATCTTTTTATCCAAATTTTCAATTAACTCAATAGTGGCAACTTTATTTTCAATAATTTCAAGACTTTGCATCACATGTTCTAGAGTTAAGAGAGTTCCATTAACCAAGAGAGGTGGTGGACCAAACAAATCTAACATAGCGTTATAAGCATCAAAAGTGTGGCTACCCAAGAAATTCCCTCCGGTAATGGCATCAAGAATACATCTATACCAAGGAGTAATGCCTACATAAAAATTGCGAAGAAGAATGGAAGTAGATTGCTTCCTAGTAGATCTATTTTAAGCATTGCAAATTCTATTCCAAGCATCTTTTAAATTTTCTACCCCCTTTGTTTAAAATTGCGAACTTCATGATTGGGAGTATTAACAATAATAGGAGGACTTGCCATAGCGATGAGCACACAAAAGACAAGCGAAAGAGAGAAGAGAACGGGAAAGAGAGTGCGAATAAAACGACAAGGGTGAAGTGTGGGAGAGGAAAACGAGAGGCAATTGGCAAATAATGTAATGCGAGGGAGATGAGTTTGTGATGGGTACTTGGTATGTCTTCACTTGAGTGAAGACCTCCCCGGCAACGGCGCCAGAAATCCATCTTGCTACATCTTGAGCATGCGTTGGTTTTTCCCTTGAAGAGGAAAGGGTGATGCAGCAAAGTAGCATAAGTATTTCCCTCAGTTTTTGAGAACCAAGGTATCAATCCAGTAGTAGGCTCCTAAAAAGTACCACGCACCTACATAAACAAACAAGAACCTCGCAACCAATGCGATAAAGGGGATGTCAATCCCTTCATGGTAACTTGCAAAAGTGAGATCTGATAGAGATAATAAGAGAAGATAAATATATTTGGTATTTTTATGGTATAGATTGGAAAGTAAAAGATGCAAATAAAAGTAGATGTAAAACTTATATGATAAAGGATAGACCCAGGGGCCATAGGTTTCACTAGTGGCTTCTCTCAAGATAGCATAAGTATTACGGTGGGTGAACAAATTACTGTCGAGCAATTGATAGAAAAGTGCATAGTTATGAGATTATCTAGGCATGATCATATATATAGGTGAGGGAGTCCTGGATTAGGGGGTATCCGGATGACCGGACGATGACCTTTGGCTGGACTCCCAGACTATGAAGATACAAGATTGAAGACTTCATCCCGTGTCCGGATGGGACTTTCCTTGGCGTGGAAGGCAAGCTTGGCGATACAGATATGTAGATCTCCTCCCATTGTAACCGACTCTGTGTAACCCTAGCCCTCTCCGGTGTCTATATAAACCGGAGGGTTTTAGTCCGTAGGACGAACAACAATCATACCATAGGCTAGCTTCTAGGGTTTAGCCTCTCTGATCTCGTGGTAGATCTACTCTTGTACTACCCATATCATCAATATTAATCAAGCAGGAGTAGGGTTTTACCTCCATCGAGAGGGCCTGAACCTGGGTAAAAACATCATGTCCCTTGTCTCATGTTACCATCCGCCTAGACGTGCAGTTCGGGACCCCCTACCCGAGATCCGCCGGTTTTGACACCGACATTGGTGCTTTCATTGAGAGTTCCTCTGTGTCGTCATCTTTAGGCCCGATGGCTCCTCCGATCATCAACAACGACGTGATCCAGGGTGAGACTTTTCTCCCTGGACAGATCTTCGTATTCGGTGGCTTTGCACTTCGGGCCAATTCACTTGGCCATCTGGAGCAGATCGAAAGCTACGGCCCTGGCCATCAGGTCAGATTTGGAAGCTTGAACTACACGGCCAACATCCGCGGAGACTTGATCTTCGACGGATTCGAGCCGCCACCGGGCGCGCCGCACTATCGTGATGGGCATGATCTATCTCTGCCGCCGAACAGTGCCCAGGAGGCCACCCCGGTGTCCGCTCTGACCCTTAGTTCGGAGCCGACTGCGTCAATCGAGGATGGATGGCTAGACACCGCCTCAGGGGCTGCAACCTCTAGGGCGATCGAGCCGAACACCCGTCTTGTCCTTTACGAAGCTCGCGACTCCAAGGTGCCGGACTCCTCTCTGGACTCCGAACCTTCCGCTCCCCTGCCGATCGAATTCGATTGGGCGCCGATCATGGAGTTCGCCGCCACAGACATCTTTCAGCATTCGCCCTTCGGCGACAATTTGAATTCACTAAAGTCTCTCTCCTTATCAGGAGAGCCCTGACCGGATTATGGTCAGCAAGGATGGGATGCGGACGACGAAGAAATTCAAAGCCCACCCACCGCACACTTAATAGCCACTGTCGATGATTTAACCGACATGCTCGATTTCGACTCCGAAGACAACGACGGTATGGACGATGATGTAGGAGACGACCAAGACCCGGCGCCTCTAGGGCACTGGAAGGCCACCTCGTCATACGACATATACATGGTGGACACCACAAAAGAAGGGAATGGCGATGGAACAACGGAGGACGACCCCTCCAAGAAGCAGCCTAAGCGCCG
This sequence comes from Triticum aestivum, assembly GCF_018294505.1. Classification (NCBI taxonomy): domain Eukaryota; kingdom Viridiplantae; phylum Streptophyta; class Magnoliopsida; order Poales; family Poaceae; genus Triticum; species Triticum aestivum. The sequence goes on along the minus strand of NC_057795.1, from coordinate 521,121,367 downwards.
GCGTCAGCGGCGCCGCTCTAAATCCCGCCAAAGCAAAAACGGTGATTCCGGCACGGGAGATAATAACACCTCGGACAGTGCCGAAGACAACCCCCTCCAGCAGGATTCAGCACAGGAGGATGAAGAAGCCAGCCCTCATGAGAGAGCGGCAAATAGGGAGGTCGAGGATGATAATTACATGCCTCCCTCCGAAGACGAGGCAAGCCTCGAAGACGATGAATTTGTCATGCCTGAGGATCCCGTCGAACAAGAGCGTTTCAAACGCAGGCTTATGGCCACGGCAAGCAGCCTTAAGAAAAAACAGCAGCAACTTAGAGCTGACAAGGACCTGCTAGCCGACCGAAGGACTGAAGTCCTTGCGGTCGAAGAGTATGAACTCGAACGCCCCTCCAAGAGCTACCCAAAGCGCAGACTGCTACCCCGTTTAGAGGAGGAAGCACCTAAACCTACATCACCAGCGCACGACGCAGCCGACCGGCCACCTCATGGCCGGGACGGAGAGGCCTCTCGGCCATCGATTCAAGCCGCACCCCGGCGCCGCTATACCAAGGCACGGGGAAACACGCCGGACCTGCGAGTCATATTGGAGGACAAGGCAAGGCAAACAAGATCGATCTACGGATCGCGTGGGCACCCCACGGCACATGGCGATAACCGTCATGCCGGACATGGCAAATACGACCAGGCCAAACACAGCAGACAAAGCTCATTTGAGCTACGTCGTGATATAGACCAGTACAGAGGCGCCGCACACCCACTATGCTTCACAGATGAAGTAATGGATCATCAAATCCCCGAGGGTTTTAAACCCGTAAACATCGAATCATACGATGGCACAAAAGATCCTGCGGTATGGATCGAGGATTATCTCCTTCATATCCACATGGCCCGCGGTGATGATCTACACGGTATCAAATACCTCCCACTCAAGCTTAAAGGACCAGCTCGGCATTGGCTTAACAGCTTGCCAGCAGAGTCAATTGGTTGCTGGGAGGACCTGGAAGCCGCATTCCTTGACAACTTCCAGGGCACCTATGTGCGACCACCAGACGCCGATGACCTAAGCCGCATCATTCAGCAGCCAGAGGAATCGGCCAGACAATTCTGGACACGGTTCTTAACCAAGAAAAATCAAATAGTCGACTGTCCGGACGTAGAGGCCCTCGCAGCCTTCAAACATAACATCCGTGATGAATGGCTTGCCCGACACCTAGGACAGGAAAAGCTGAAATCTATGCCAGCCCTCACAACACTCATGACCCGCTTTTGCGCGGGAGAAGATAGCTGGCTAGCTCGTAGTAATAACATGACCAAGAGCCCTGGTAATTCGGATACCAAGGACAACAATGGTAGGTCGCGTCGCAACAAACACAAGCGCCGCATTAACGGAGATAATGCGGAGGATACGACAGTTAACGCCGGATTCCGAGGCTCTAAACCCGGTCAGCAGAAAAAGCCATTCAAAAGAAGTACTCCGGGACCGTCCAATTTGGACCGAATATTCGATCGCTTGTGCCAGATACACGGCACCCCCGAAAAACCAGCCAATCACACCAACAGGGACTGTTGGGTGTTCAAGCAAGCACGCAAGTTAAGCACCGAAAACAGAGACAAGGGGCTGCATAGCAATGACGAGGAGGATCCTCGGTCGCCGAACAATAGGGGACAGGATGGCTTTCCCCACAAGTGTGGACGGTGAACATGATATATGCAACCCACATCCCTAAAAGGGAACGGAAGCGTGCACTCAGGGACGTATATGTGTTGGAGCCAGTTGCCCCAAAGTTCAACCCATGGTCCTCCTGCCCGATCACCTTCGATCGAAGGGACCACCCCACTAGCATCTGCCACGGCGGATTCGCCGCATTGGTTCTAGACCCAATCATTGACGGATTTCACCTCACTAGACTCCTTATGGACGGCGGCAGTAGCCTGAACCTGCTTTATCAGGATGCAGTGTGAAAAATGGGAATAGATCCCTCAAGGATTAGACCCACAAAGACGACCTTTAAGGGCGTCATACCAGGTGTAGAGGCCAACTGTACAGGCTCAGTTACACACTAGAAGTGGTCTTCGGATCCCCGGATAATTTCCGAAGCGAGGAGTTAATCTTCGACATAGTCCCGTTCCGTAGTGGCTATCACGCCCTGCTCGGACGAACCGCATTTGCAAAGTTCAATGCGGTGCCGCAATACGCATACCTCAAGCTCAAGATGCCAGGCCCTCAAGGATTCATTACGGTCAATGGAAACACCGAACGCTCTCTTCGAACAGAGGAGCATACGGTGGCCCTCGCGGCGGAAGTACAAAGTAGCCTCTCAAGGCAATTCTCCAATCCAACTATTACACGTTTGGACACCGTCAAGCGCGCCTAGAGTAACCTACAACAAGACCGCCTGGCACGTTCCGTGCAAGCGTAGCAGTGCGGCCCCAACCCCAGCCCTCGCGAAATTGCGAAACCAGTGCTACTCGTACATAATTACGCTCTGGAAATACCATGGGCATAAGGGGAGGGGCACAACCACGGCACGCCCAAAATGCGGCTCAACCGCACTAGGGGCTCCCAATTTTATCATTTCTTTTTTCTCACTTTCAGGACTCCATTCTCCGGAAGGCCTGTCCGGTAGTACAATCGCCGAACACACGATGCAACAGCCAGGGAGGCAGCAAGCTGCGTCGAATGTCTAGGTGGTCTCTTTAACGAGCTAAATACCTGTCTTACATAAAGTCCCGCAGCTTGCCCCTGGAGGGGGACATGTCAAATAATCCCATCTCTTGCTTATCGCACTATTTGTATCGTTCTGCTTTCACAGCAGCCCTTTAATAAACAATACATAGCTCTTGTCTATTCTTGCATTCTTTTTTTTTGTAAGTATGTTCAGTTATAACACTATGCAACCGTACACTTTGGTACGGCCAATACACCAGGGGCTTAAGTACCCCAGAATATGGTGTGAGAAGACCGAACACTCCCACGAGTGTGGCACCCCGAACTTATAGCATTATATGCATCGGCTCCGAATCATGTCTTGGGTCAACAGTTGGGTTTGCCCGACTCCCATGTTTTGGTACCTTACGTTCCGTTATATCGGCTAAGGTAGCACTGGGAGAACTACTGCGATTGTGCCCTAGTTGAGCTGGGTTGAGCACCTCAGTAGAGAAAGCTAAAACTGACCGTCATGATAGGGCGAGAGCCGGTCGCTGTTCGAGAGGTTTTCGAGTCCCTAAAGACTTATGCCACTTAGAGCGAGGAGCTGGCTTTGTCTGGCCTAGGCGTGGATAGCGCCCCGAACTCGGTCTTCCGAATACTAGGGGCTTCGCCGAAATTTAAAATTATAGAATTCTATGGCTAGGTGAGAGTGATAAAGCATTATAGTCCGATTGCCTTGTTCGTTGTGCTAAGCGCCTCCCTCGAAGGACCCAAGAATGGGAACAAGAGAGCTCAGGTTTATCCCGAACACCCCAGCACTCGTGGCATGGGGGAAGAAGCCGACGAGTTGCAACTCTCAGATTCAACAAACGGCCGCACAGAAGGTAATATTTTAAATTCAACAAGCGTTGCTTAGCGCATATGAACAAGTTTTCAGCGCACAGGATAAACACGAGCGAGTTTACTCAAAAATTACATCCCTGGTACATTCATTCGCCACAAGGCGGGCACCCTTCAGGACACCCTCATAATACATTTTGGGCCTGCGATGCTCCTTCCCCTACGGTGGCCCATCTGTCACCAGCTTCTCAGCATCCAGCTTGCGCCAATGCACTTTAGCGCGGGCAAGGGCCTTACGGGCGCCTTCGATGCATACGGAGTGCTTGATGACTTCAAGCCGTGGACAGGCATCCAGCAGCCGCCTCACCGGCCCAAAGTAGCTCCGAGGTAGGACCTCCCCAGGCCACAGCCGGCCTATAAGGCCCATCATGGCCTGTTCGGCTACCTTATGGAGCTCGACCAGCTGCTTCAGCTGGTCGGTCAAGGGCACAGGGTGTCCGGCCTCAGCATACTGGGACTAGAACACTTTCTCCGTCGAGCTCCCTTATTCGGCTCGGTAGAATGTGGCGGCATCGGACACACTGTGGGGCAGATCTGTGAATGCTCCTGGAGAGCTCCGGACTTGGGTAAGTAACAAGTAATTCACTTTCACGTGCTTGCTTTGCATAAAGAATGCCTTACCCGCCGCTATCTTCTTCATCGCCTCAATTTCTTGGAGGACTTTTTGGGCTTCGGCCTTGGCGGATTTGGCACTCTCAAGGGCCGAGGCAAGCTCAGACTCTTGAGTCTTTGAGTCAAGCTCCAATCTCTCGTGCTTCTTCACAAGAGCATGGAGCTATTGCCACACTTCCTCTGCCCGTGCCTCCTGTTTTTCTCGCTCGGTGCGCTCCGCGGCCGCATTGTCTTCGGCCTTGGACAGCGCTTCCTTCAGGGTCACCACCTCGGTTGTGGCCCCTGTAACATTTACGTTGGTCCTGTCATTATTTGCAACCAGGTATTTTTATATACTTAAATAAGGTACTACTTACCTTCCTTGTCCTCGAGCTGCTTCCTGGCAAGGCCGAGCTCGTTCTCAGACCGCTCGAGGCTCTGCTTCAATGCATCGACCTCTACAGTTAGTGCGGCAGAGGTCAGTAGCGCAGCTTGCATTCCCATATTGACATATTTATGTTAGACTCCTGCATATATCTTTTCAGATCCTCGGTCCGGCTTTTCTTTCCGAACACCGAACTGAGTATCAGGGGCTATTGTCTATGCGGTAATATTTTCACATGTCTTAAATACATACCTCAAAGCCTGTTAGAAGGCTGGCACAGGCTTCTGTCAGCCCGCTCTTGGCGGACTGAACCTTCCGGATCACCGCACTCATAATAGTGCGGGGCTCCTCGTCGATGGAGGCGCCGTTAAGCACCTCCAGCAAATTATCCGGTGCCTCCGGTTGGACGGAGGTCACCCGCGTCGTAGGCTTGCCCTTCTTACGAAGGGGCCGCCTGCCGGACTCCGGAACCACTGAAGGTTCCGGTGCGGCGTCCGGCCCAGGGCCGGACTAGATCCCCCTGGGGTTTTATCCCCTTTGCGCCTGGAGTCCGGAAGGTCGCCTTGCGGCGCCTCCGGGGCTACCTCCTCCTGGCCTGGCCCCTTCTGGGACTCCATCTCGGCATCGTCCGTGAGGCGAGGGGAGGCAGCAGTCGGAAGTGAAAGACTATTCACATCCGACGAATCTAGGGATCCGCTCGATGAAGCGTCGAACTAGGCCTTGGGCGGACTACATGATTATGTTCCGCGTTAGAAGATACTGTGCACTAAAGTAACGCCATGAGTTATTCTGGTATCCAGATACTTACGATGTTGCCAGGGGCTTGGCCCTGGATGGCCACTCCTCTCCGCCGTCTTTAGCGTCGGTGGCGTAGTACGGAATAAGGGTCTTCCCCTTCTTGGACCCTCCGGCCTCCCCAGTTGGAGCGGCCTTCCTTTTCTTTCCTCCCCCCGTTGGAAGGGGAGAGGCTTCTTCTTCCTCCTCCTCATCTTCGGAGGAGGAGGGCGCTTCGGGGTCGTCGGGCGATGAGTCCGACACCACCAGGCGCCGGGAGATCCTTCGAGTTCCCGTGGACTTCTTCTTGGCCTTCTTCTCCGGCACCACGTGAGGTGCCGGGACCAGCAGCTTCGCCAAGTGGGCATCTTCTGGGCCTTCGGGTAAAGGGGCCGGACAGTCGATCTGTCCGGACTTCTTCTGCCAGTCCTGTTAAAGGAATGGGAGCTTAGATCCCGCATAGAGTCAAACTATGAAAAACAAGTACCCTGTAATGGGTAAACTAAGCTTACCGCGTTGGCTTGGCGCTTCGCGCAGAACCCGCGATCCTCGGTAATGGGAGGGTAAACCTCGAAGCTCTTGAAAAGCACCTTCCAGGCATCTTCGTGCATTGTGTCGAAGAGCCTGGACAAAGTTTGGTGCTGGGCCGGGTCGAATTCCCACAAATTAAAAGCCCGTCGTTGACAGGGGAGGATCCGGCGGAAGAGCATGACCTGGACTACAGTGACAAGTTTAACCTTCCTGTCAATCAGGTCTTTGACGCAGGTTTGGAGTCCAGTCAGCTCTGCCGAATTACCCCACGATAGGCCCGTCTCTTTCCATGAGGTGAGACGTGTGGGGATGCCAGATCGGAATTCGGGGGCCGCTGCCCATTCAGGGTCGCGCAGCTCGGTGATGTAGAACCACCCCGATTGCCACCCTTTGATGGTTTCCACAAAGGAACCCTCAAGCCATGTGACGTTGGCCATCTTTCCCACCATGGCGCCTCTGCACTCCGCCTGCTGGCCGCCCACTACCTTCGGCTTGACATTGAAGATCTTTAGCCATAAGCCGAAGTGGGGCTTGATGCGGAGGAAGACCTCGCACACGATGATAAACGCCGAGATGTTGAGGATGAAGTTTGGGGCCAAATCATGGAAATCCAGGCCATAGTATAACATGAGCCTCGGGACAAATGGGTGAAGAGGGAAGCCCAGTCCGTAGAGGAAATGGGGGAGGAACACCACCCTCTCATGGGGCCTGGGGGTGGGGATGAGCTGCCCCTCATCTGGGAGCCGGTGCATGATGTCGTTTGACAAGTATCCGGCCTTGCTCAACTTTTTGATGTGCCTCTCCGTGACGGAGGAGGCCATCCACCTGCCTCCCGCTCCGGACATGGCTGGAGAAGGTTGAGGTGGAAAGTGCGGACTTGGGCGCTGGAGCTCGAGTGCGCGGAGATAGATAAGCAAAGGAGGAAGAAGGCGTAAATGGAAAGGGAGGATCCTTATCCCCTTATATGGGCGGACGAAACTATGTACCGCCACCAGCCTAGTAAAACTCGCTTATCTCCCAAGCATCGTGATTAATGGCGCGGTTGGGTTACCCACGCCCGTATTGATGAGAATCCCGGAATAAGGGGGCACGATCTCCACTTTGACAAGACGTGCCAAGGAAACCGCCTCACTAAACGCGCTGAGGTGGGACGTTAAATGATTCGAATAAAGGCTTGGCCGTGGCATGATGTCATGCTGCGGAATACGTCAGCAGATTAGATTTATACAAATATTATTCTCTCTACGGTGGTGTGTGGAACTTATTTTGCAGAGCCGGACACTATCCTTGTTTTCAATATCTTCTATGAAGAATTCGGAGGAGGAACCCGCCTTGCAATGTCGAAGACAATTTGCGCGCCGGAGTCGTCGTCATTGAAGCCTGGTTCAGGGGCTACTGAGGGAGTCCTGGATTAGGGGGTGTCCGGATGACTGGACTATGACCTTTGGCCGGACTCCCGGACTATGAAGATACAAGATTGAAGACTTCGTCCCATGTCCGGATGGGACTTTCCTTGGCGTGGAAGGCAAGCTTGGCGATACGGATATGTAGATCTCCTCCCATTGTAACCGACTCTGTGTAACCCTAGCCCTCTCCGTGTCTATATAAACCGGAGGGTTTTAGTCCGTAGGACGAACAACAATCATACCATAGGCTAGCTTCTAGGGTTTAGCCTCTCTGATCTCGTGGTAGATCTACTCTTGTACTACCCATATCATCAATATTAATCAAGAAGGAGTAGGGTTTTACCTCCATCGAGAGGGCCCGAACCTGGGTAAAAACATCGTGTCCCTTGTCTCCTGTTACCATGCGCCTAGACGCACAGTTCGGGACCCCCTACCCGAGATTCGCCGGTTTTGACACCGACAATAGGCATCACGTCTATGACAAGTAGATCGAAACGATTCTGCATCTACTACTATTACTCCACACATCGACCGACTCCTACCTCCATCTACAGTATTAAGTTCAAGAAGAACAGAGTAACGCATTAAGAAAGATGACATGATGTAGAGGGATAAACTCATGCAATATGATATAAACCCCATCTTTTTATCCTCGATGGCAACAATACAATATGTGCCTTGCTGCCCCTGCTGTCACTGGGAAAGGACACCGCAAGAATGAACCCAAAGCTAAGCACTTCTCCCATTGCAAGAAAGATCAATCTAGTAGGCCAAACCAAACTGATAATTCGAAGAAACTTGCAAAGATAACCAATCACACATAAAAGAATTCAGAGGAGATTCAAATATTTCTCATAGATAAACTTGATCATAAACCCACAATTCATCGGTTCTCGACAAACACACCGCAAAATAGTTACATCGAATAGATCTCTAAGAAGATCGAGGAGAACTTTGTATTGATATTGAAAGAGAGATAAGAAGTCATCTAGCTAATAACTATGGACCCGAAGGTCTGTGGTAAACTACTCACAACCATCGGAGAGGCCTTGGAGATAATGTAGAGGCCCTCCGTGGTCGATTCCCCCTCCGACGGAGCACCGGCGAAGGCTCCAAGATGGGATGTCGCGGATACAGAAGGTTGCGGTGGTGGAATTAGGTTTTCGTGGTGCCCCTCTATGTTTTCAGAGTACGGGAGTATATATAGGCGAAGGAAGTACGTCGGTGGAGCAACGAGGGGCCCACGAGGGTGGGGGCGCGGCGGGTACCCTCGTGGCCGCCTCGTTTGTTGCTTGACGTCCACCCCAAGTCTCCTGGTTTGCATTTGTTCCAAAAAGATCGCTCCCAAAGGTTTCATCCCGTTTGGACTCCATTTGATATTCCTTTTCTTCGAAACACTGAAATAGGCAAAAAAAAACAGCAATTCGGGCTGGGCCTCCGGTTAGTAGGTTAGTCCCAAAAATGATATAAAAGTGTAAAGTAAAGCCCATAAACATCCAAAACAGGTAATATAATAGCATGGAACGATCAAAAATTATAGATACGTTGGATACGTATCAATCAACTACAAGGAGTAATCAACACTACTAGCAACCCACAGGTACCAATCAGAGGTTATGAGACAAAGATCAGAAAAAAGAGATGAACTAGGGTTTGACAGTATATGCAGTTGGTGAAGATGTTGATGGATATTGACCCCCTCTCGATGAGAGGATCGTTGGTGATGATGAGGGCTTTGATTTCCCCCTTCGGGAGGGAAGTTTCCCTAGTAGAACAGCTCCGCCGGAGCCCTAGATTGCTTCTGCCCAGGTTCGGCCTCGAGACGGCGGCGCTTCATCCTGAAAGCTTCCTTCTGATTTTTTCTAGGTAAAAAGACATCATATAGTAGAAGAGGGGCACCGGGGGCCTGACATGGGGCCCACAAGCCAGGGAGGCGTGCCTAGGGGGGTAGGGTGCGCCTCCACCCTTGTGGTCACCTGGTGGGTGCTACCTCTTGAGCATGCGTTGGTTTTTCCCTTGAAGAGGAAAGGGTGATGCAGCAAAGTAGCGTAAGTATTTCCCTCAGTTTTTGAGAACCAAGGTATCAATCCAGTAGGAGGTTACACTCAAATCCCTCGTACGTGCACAAACAAATAAGAACCTTGCAACCAACGCAATAAAGGGGTTGTCAATCCCTTCACGACCACTTGCAAAAGTGAGATCTGATAGAGATAATAAGATAAATATTTTTTCGGTATTTTTATGATATAGATTGGAAAGTAAAAATTGCAATATAAAATAGATCGGAAACTTCTATGATGGAAAATAGACCCAGGGGCCATAGGTTTCACTAGTGGCTTCTCTCAAGATAGCATAAGTATTACGGTGGGTGAACAAATTACTGTCGAGAAATTGATAGAAAAGTTTATAGTTATGAGAATATCTAGGTATGATCATGTATATAAGCATCACGTCCACGACAAGTAGATCGAAACGATTCTGCATCTACTACTATTACTCCACAGATCGACCGCTATCTATCATGCATCTAGATTATTAAGTTCATGAGAACAGAGTAACGCATTAGGCAAGATGACATGATATAGAGGGATAAACTCAAGCAATATGATATAAACCCCATCTTTTTATCCTCGATGGCAACAATACAATACGTGCCTTGCTGCCCCTGCTGTCACTGGGAAAGAACACCGCAAGATTGAACCCAAAGCTAAACACTTCTCCCATAGCAAGAAAGATCAATCTAGTAGGCCAAACCAAACTGATAATTCGAAGAGACTTGCGAATATAACAAATCATACATAAAATAATTCAGAGGAGATTCAAATATTGTTCATAGATAATCTTGATCATAAACCAATTCAGAGGAGATTCAAATATTGTTCATAGATAATCTTGATCATAAACCCACAATTCATCGGATGTCGACAAACACACCGCAAAAAGTATTACATCAAATAGATCTCCAAGAAGATCAAGGAGAACTTTGTATTGAGATCCAAAGAGAGAGAAGAAGTCATCTAGCTAATAAGTATGGACCCGAAGGTCTGAGGTAAACTACTCACACTTCATCGGAGAGGCTATGGTGTTGATGTAGAAGCTCTCCTTGATCGATTCCCCCTCCAGCGGAGCGCCGGAAAAGGCCCCAAGATGAGATCTCATGGGTACAGAAGGTTGCGGCGGTGGAAATAGGGTTTCATGGTGCTCTCGGATGTTTTCAGCGTATATGAGTATATATAGGCAAAAGAAGTCGGTTAGGGGAGCCACGAGGGTCCCACCAGGGTGGGGGGCACGCCTACCCCCCTGGGTGCGCCCTCCTACCTCGTGGCCACCTTGTTGCTTCCTTGACGTCCACTCCAAGTCTCCTGGATGGCGTTTGTTCCAAAAACGATTCTCCCGAAGGTTTCATTCCGTTTGGACTCCGTTTGATATTCCTTTTCTGCGAAACACTGAAATAGGCAAAAAAACAGCAATTTGTACTGGGCCTTCGGTTAATAGGTTAGTCCCGAAAATAATATAAAAGTGCATAGTAAAGCCCATTAAACATCCAAAACAGATAATATAATAGCATGGAACAATCAAAAATTATAGATACGTTGGAGACGTATGAAGCATCCCCAAGCTTAATTCCTGCTCATCCTCGAGTAGATAAATGATAAAAACAGAATTTTTGATGTCGAATGCTTCCTAACATAATTTTCAATGTAATTCTCTTTGTTGTGGCATGAATGTTCAGGCCCAAAAGATTTAAGATAAAAGTTTAATATTGACATAAAAATCGTAATACTTCAAGCATGCTAACCAAGCTGTTTATGTCTTATCAAAATAACATAGCCAAAGAAAGCTTATCCCTACAAAATCATATAGTTTGGCCATGCTTCATTTTCGTCACACAAAATGCTCCCATCATGCACAACCCCGGTTTCAGCCAAGCAATTGGTTCATACTTTTTAACGCGCTTCAGCCTTTTCAACCTGCACGCAATACATGAGCGTAAATCATATGGGTGGAGTAGAATATAATGATAGGGATTATGTGAGAAAACAAAAAAAAGGAGAAAGTCTCACATTGACGCGGCTGATCAATGGGCTATGGAGGTCCCCATCAATTGATGTCAACACGAGGAGTAGGGATTTCCATGCAATGGATGCACTAGAGCTATAAATGTATAAAAGCTCATCAAAAAGAAACTAAGTGGGTGTGCATCCAACTTGCTTGCTCACGAAGACCTAGGGCATTTTGAGGAAGCCCATCATTGGGATATACAAGCCAAGTTCTATAATGAAAAATTCCCACTAGTATATGAAAGTGACAAAATAAGAAACTCTCTATCATGAAGATCATGGTGCTATTTTGAAGCACAATGCGGAAAAAGGATAGTAACATTGTCCCTTCTCTCTTTTTCTCTCATTTTTTTTATTTGGGATTCTTTGGCCTCCTTTTTTTTCTCCCCCCCCCCCTTTCACTTTTTTTATCTCTCTTTTTTTTGTCCGGAGTCTCATCCCGACCTGTGGGGAATCATAGTCTCCATCATCCTTTCCTCACATGGGACAATGCTCTAATAATGGAAATCATCACACTTCTATTTATTTACAACTCAAGAATTACAATAGTTAGGACAAAATATGACTCTATGTGAATGCCTCCGGCGGTGTACCGGGATATGCAATGAATCAAGAGCGACATGTATGAAAGAAATATAAAGGTGGCTTTGCCACAAATACGATGTCAACTACATGATCATTCAAAGCAATATGACAATGATGGAGCGTGTCATAATAAACGGAACAGTGGAAAGTTGCATGGCAATAAATCTCGGAATGGCTATGGAAATGCCATAATAGGTAGGCATGGTGGCTGTTTCGAAGAAGATGTAAGGAGGTTTATGTGTGATAGAGTGTATCGTATCACGTGGTCTGGATGCACCGGGGAAGTTTGTACCAACTCTCAAGGTGAGAAAGGGCAATGCACGGTACGGTAGAGGCTAGCAAATTGCGGAAGGGTAAGAGTGCGTATAATCCATGGACTCACATTAGTCATAAAGAACTCATATACTTATTGCAAAAGTTTATTAGCCCTTGAAGCAAAGCACTACTATGCATTCTCCTAGGGGAAGGGTTGGTAGGAGTTAACCATCGCGCGATCCCGACCTCCACTCATAAGGAAGGCAATCAAAGAACACCCCATGCTTAAAATTTGTCACACAACGTTCACCATACATGCATGTTATGGGACTTGCCAACTTTAACACTAGTATTTCTCAATTTCATAATTACCCAACTAGCATGACTCCAATATTACCACCTTTATATCTCAAAACAATTATCAAGTATCAAATTTATCATAGTGTTTAATGCACTCCATATGAAAGTTTTTATTTTACCCAACGTGGATGCTCATCATATTAGGACTAATTTTATAACCAAAGCAAATTACCATGCTGTTCTGAAAGACTCTCAAAATAATATAAGTGAAGCATGAGAGATCAATATTTCTATAAAATAAAACCACCGCCATGCTCTAAAAAGATATAAGTGAAGTACTAGAGCAAAATTATCTAGCTCAAAAGATATAAGTGAAGCACATAGAGTATTCTAATAAATTCCGATTCATGTGTGTGTCTCCCTAAAGGTGTGTCCAGCAAGAATGATTGTGGAAAACTAAAAAGCAAAGAATCAAATCATACAAGACGCTCCAAGCAAAACACATATCATGTGGTGAATACAAATATAGCATCAAGTAAAGTTACCGATGGACGAAGACGAAAGAGGGGATGCCTTCCGGGGCATCCCCAAGCTTAGGCTTTTGGTTGTCCTTGAATTTTACCTTAGTGTGCCTTGGGCATCCCCAAGCTTAGGCTCTTGCCACTCCTTATTCCATAATCCATCAAATCTTTACCCAAAAACTTGAAAACTCCACAACACAAAACTCAACAGAAAATCTCATGAGCTCCGTTAGCGAAATAAAACAAACCACCACTTTAAGGTATTGTAATGAACTCATTCTTTATTTATATTGGTGTTAAAACCTAATGTATTCCAATTTATCTATGGTTCATACCCCCTGATACTAGCCATAGATTTATCAAAATAAGCAAACAACACACGAAAAACAGAATTTGTCAAAAACAGAACAATGTGTAGCAATCTGTAACTTTCGATGGAACCCCAAAAATTCTACCAAAATAGGAAGTCCTAAATAATTTGTTTATTAATCTTCTACAAAAATAATCAACTAGAAATCCCGTTTCTATGATTTATGAAAATTATTCTCGTGTGCGCAAAAGTTTTTGCTTTTCAACAAGATCAAATTAACTATCACCCAAGAAGATCCTATAGGTTTCACTTGGCACAAACACTAATTAAAACATAAAACCACATCTAACCAGAGGCTAGATGAATTATTTATTACTAAACAGGAACAAAAAGCAAAGAACAAAAGTAAAATTGGGTTGCCTCCCAACAAGCGTGATGTGGAAATAGCTATCATAGAAACGTCTAAAAATATTACACGGAAAATTATTAACCAGGTACTTTTGTTCCTTTGGACATATTATTTAACTAACAGAAATATAATATTACACTTATGTTGCAATTTACTTGTACTCAGGAATAAAAGAACGAAAGAAGCAATGGAATACTTTGTTTTAAAATCAGATGGAGTAATCCTTGCATGCATGCGTTCCATCATCCTTGTATGCATGCCCACCGAACCATCCCATCCATCACAGATGTCACTTGGAGTGCATAAGGAGCAAAGGAGTTTTGATTTGAAACCATTGATCATTATTAGCGATGTGGGCCATGGGATTGTGGGCTACGCCAAGTCTCCTCACGTGCCAGGGCCTGCAGCTTTGGCCTTTGTCCAACTCGTGGACAATTTCCTTCGATCAGCATACCGGGCGGAACACGTCTACGTATTCGTCCGCGTCTGTACTCCTTCAATAAATAGCTAGTCTAGGTTAGGGTTTAGACTCGGGTTTTGTTTAGAGAAGTTTAGCTATATTGCTACTTTTATTTGTCTTCGCTCGTAGTGGCTAGTGCAACCGTCAGGACATCCTATCGGAACCCCATCTTGTGAGATTAATCCCATCTAGCATATTCGCAATTTTGAGATTGCTTGGCTACTATTTTCTTGCATGTTCTTCAATTTGCTTGCAGGAAAAATCCTTCGTGGATAGGTCGATCGCGCCGTTGGCTCGGTCGATAATGTCGTGGAGTTGGTTCAGCGATTGCCGTGGATATCAGTCGTGTACGGTTCTCCCTGTACGGTTGGTAGCCGGATCGTGAGGGTCAAGTCCCACCCAAAATCGTAGTTATCCTCTCTCATCAAAAGATCGGGTCCCCAGTTCACATCAAGTGGTATCAGTTTTCAGGTTCATCGGTGAGAGATTTATAGTTTTCTTAGATTAGATTGTTTTTAGTCCTATAACACACAAAAAAACCCAAAAAAATTAGATTAGTTCATCCGCTGCACCTATATTTTTAGCCTTTAGCAATTTGCATCTAGTATTTGCATTGTTGAATTTTTGGTTGCATTCATCCTAGTATTAGTGCTGGTTTAGATTGGTTTGGAAGAAAATTATCTACTAGATCGGACTTTGTTTTTGTCCATAATATTTTCCGCGGCAAGTTCGTCTGTGATTTGAAAAGGTAAACGAACGGCAAATCTTCTTCGGTTGCGCACCACACCAGTCCATCTACCGCATCGTCCGCCATTTTTCGGGGGTGTTCTGTTTCGCACAAGCGCCAGCTACACCTGTGCACCACGTCCCATCTGCCTGGAAATTTGCTCCGCTGCTGCCGCAAGCACGTCCCAGCTTCTTCCGGCCGCTAGCCAGGGAGCATCCAAATCCCAGCACTTGATTACATCTACCGCTAGTAGCACACAAGTTCCAACAAGTGTCCTCACGTTTTTTTCTCCCAGGCTCATCATTGATAGTACGTGGCTAATTGCTAGTTACTGGCTTGATAAAAAATAATAAAAAGAGCAATAGAAAAAGGAAAAAAAAGGAAAAAAGATAAAAAAGAAAAGATAGTTGAAAAAAAGTCAGGTCGGCTAGCATCTAATTTGGACTGATTTGTTCTATTTGCTACTCAGACGGTAGTTTTGCTGCTACTTTGTCGCCACTGCGTCATAATACACTCGTTTATACCTCACTTATATCTAGCTATTTAGAGCTATCATATTTTCCCTTGTTTCCACTCACTTGTTTCAGTATCTGGGCTTAGATTATTTTATCTCTTACTAGTCGACTGCCAGCACTCGTTAGGAGTTTGAGCAATTATTCAACTTGCATTGCTTTTTGCTAAATTGTGTCACTGATATTGTGAGTTGAGAAGCCTTTGCCAAGCTACACTGTTTCTACCAATAAGTACAAGTTTCAACTCTACTATTTCCTGGTTATCTCTCCATCCAATCTTCATCGGTAGTTTGAAGCCAACACCAACGCGTCGATCACCACCTGTTGCATTGGTAAGAACAAGTAAGAATTTTATACTAAGTTTGAGTGTGAGTGAATTTTGTCCACCACATCTTGTTAGTTGATAGGGATTATACATTGTTTTTTTTTCTCTTTCGCTAACAATGGCACAGGATCAACCCACACTTGAGGGACTCACCGTGGATGTTAAAGTCACCAGCGAGCGTCTCGCCCAACTTGAGGGTGCTCAGATTGTGGCAGAAGAGAGGCTCAAGGCCATCGAGGATGCACAAGGTGTTGCCAACACATAACTACAAGACATCTTGTTACGTTTGGACAAGCTGCGGACTGCACTCCCCGTCAACAACAACGCCATTCCTCACAGTTCCACGGGTGTTGCCGCTACTTCGCGAGCTCGACGTGTGCCATGGGTCATCCACAACACCCAGCTCCTGCCACTGATGCTGCAACCATTCCTCCCCACGTCACCGAGGAACATGGGGACAATTACGAGGATTATGCTGGTGACACCGAGGACGACCGCCACAATGACCGTGCTCATCAACAACTACGTTTCAACCATCAAGGTATGGAACGAGGTCTACCCAGGTATGATGTTAGAGATTATGAACACTCTAGTGCCAAAATCAAATTTACTATTCCTACTTTCAATGGTAAATATAATCCAGATGTTTATCTTGACTGGGAACTTTCCGTTGAACAAAAATTTGCATGTCATGATATTCCTGAGAACCAAAGAGTTAGGGCATCCACTAGTGAATTTACAAACTTTGCTTCTATGTGGTGGAGTGAGTATTGCCGTGTTAATGTGAACAATATACGTGCTACTTGGGATGCTTTAAAACGAGCTATGCACAGCGTTATGTTCCTTCATATTATGCTCGTGATAAACTAAATGAATTGCAACGTTTAAAACAAGGTAGCAGTTCTGTAGAGGATTATGATCAAGAATTGCAAACTGGCTTAGAGCAATGTGGATTAGTTGAAACCGACGATGCTATGATGGCTAGATTTTTAGGTGGTTTGAATCGTGATATTCAGGATATATTGGACTATAAGGAGTACAATTCTATTACTTGTTTGTTTCATTTGGCTTGTAAAGCTGAAAGGGAAGTACAGGGACGATACAACAAGGGACGAGGTAACTTTTCTGCAGGTCGTTGCTACGTCTTGAGCTTGCGTTGGTTTTCCTTGAAGAGGAAAGGGTGATGCAGCAATAGTAGCGTAAGTATTTCCCTCGGTTTTTGAGAACCAAGGTATCAATCCAGTAGGAGGCTTCTCAAAACTCCCACGCACCTACACAAACAAACAAAGAACTCGCAACTAACGCAATAAAGGGGTTGTCAATCCCTTCACGGCCACTTGCGAAAATGAGTCTAATAGAGATAATATGATAAGATAAATATATTTTTGGTATTTTATAATATAGATGCAAAAAGTAAAGATGCAAAGTAGATTGAAAGCTTATATGATAAAAGATAGACCCGGGGGGCATAGGTTTCACTAGTGGCTTCTCTCAAGATAGCATAAGTATTACGGTGGGTGAACAAATTACTGTCGAGCAATTGATAGAAAAGTGAATAATTATGAGATTATCTAGGCATGATCATGTATATAGGCATCACGTCCGCGACAAGTAGACCGACTCCTGCCTGCATCTACTACTATTACTCCACACATCGACCGCTATCTAGCATGCATCTAGAGTATTAAGTTCATAAGAACAGAGTAACGCATTAAGAAAGATGACATGATGTAGAGGGATAAACTCATGCAATATGATATAAATCCCATCTTTTTATCCTTGATGGCAACAATACAATACGTGCCTTGCTACCCTTTCTGTCACTGGGTAAGGACACAATAAGATTGAACCCAAATCTAAGCACTTCTCCCATGGAAAGAAAGATCAATCTAGTAGGCCAAACCAAACTGATAATTCGAAGAGACTTGCAAAGATAACTCAACTATACATAAAAGAATTCAGAGAAGATTCAAATATTTCTCATAGATAAAATTGATCATAAACCCACAATTTCATCAGATCTCGACAAACACACCGCAAAAAGAGTTTACATCGAATAGATCTCCACAAGAGAGGGGGAGAACATTGTATTGAGATCCAAAAAGAGAGAAGAAGCCATCTAGATAATATCTATGAACCCGAAGGTCTGTGGTAAACTACTCACAACTCATCGGAGGGGCTATGGTGTTCATGTAGAAGCCCTACGTGGTCGATTCTTCCTCCGGTGGAGCATCGGCGAAGGCTCCAAGATGGGATCTCGTGGATACAGAAGGTTACGGCGGTGGAAGTTGTGTTTCGGTTGCTCCCTAGATGTTTTCGGGGTACGTAGGTATATATAGGAGGAAGAAGTACGTTGGTGGCCGCTCATGGGGCCCAGGAGACAGGGGGCGCACCCAGGAGGGGTGGGCGCACCCTCCTATCTCCTGGCCGCCTCGTTTGTTGCTTGAATTGCACTCCAAGTTCTCCGGATCATGTTCGTTCCAAAAATCACGCTCCCGAAGGTTTCATTCCATTTGGACTCCGTTTGATATTCCTTTTCTTCAAAATACTGAAATAGGCAAAAAAAATAGCAATAGGGGCTGGGCGCCCGGTTAGTAGGTTAGTCTCAAAAATGATATAAGTGTGTAAAATAAAGCCCATAAACATCGAAAAGGGGTAATATAATAGCATGGAACAATCAAAAATTATAGATACGTTGAAGACGTATCAAGCATCCCCAAGCTTAATTCCTGCTCATCCTCGAGTAGGTAAATGATAAAAACAGAATTTTTGATGTGGAATGCTACCTAGCATAATTCTCAATGTATTTTTCTTTATTGCAGCATGAATGTTCAGATCCAAATGATTCAAAATAAAAGTTCATATTGATAAAAGAAATAGTAACACTTCAAGCATACTAATCAAAGCAATCATGTCTTCTCAAAATAACATGGCTAAAGAAAGTTCATCCCTACAAAATCATATAGTTAGGTTATGCTTCATTTTCGTCACACAAAGATGTTCCCAAATTCTATACCCCCGATGACAAGCCAAGCAATTGTTTCGTACTTAAATAATCTCAAACGTTTTCAACCTTCATGCAATACATGAGCGTGAGCCATGGATATAGCACTATGGATGGAATAGAATATGATGATGGGGATTGTGTGGAGAATACAAAAAAAAAAGAGAAAGTCTCACATTGACAAGGATAATCAACGGGCTATGGAGATGCCCATCAATTGATGTCAACATGAGGAGTAGGGATTGCCATGCAACGGATGCACTAGAGCTATAAGTGAATGCTCAACAAAAGAAAACTAGTGGGTGTGCATCCAACTTGCTTGCTCACGAAGACCTAGGGCATTTCAGGAAGCCCATCGTAGGAATATACAAGCCAAGTTCTATAATGAAAAATTCCCACTAGTATATGAAAGTGACAACATATGGGACTCACTATATGAAGAACATGGTGCTACTTTGAAGCACAAGTGTGGAAAAAGAGATAGTAACATTGCCCTTTTTATTTATTTTCTTTTTTCTTTTCTTTTTTTTTCTTTTTTTCTTCTTTTTTCTTTTTCTTTTCTTTGGCCTTTCTTTTTTTGTCCTTTTTTTATTTTTTATTTTTGGGCAATGCTCTAATAATGATGATCATCACACTTTCATTAATTACAACATATGAATTACAACTCGAAACTAGAACAAGATATGACTCTATATAAATGCCTCCGGCGGTGTACCGGGATGGTGCAATGAATCAAGAGTGACATGTATAAAAAATTATGCATGATGGCTTTGCCACAAATACGATGTCAACTACATGATCATGCAATGGCAATATGACAAAAGTAAAGTATGTCATGATAATGATGAATGGAACGGTGGAAAGTTGCATGGCAATATATCTCGGAATGGCTATGGAAATGCCAAAATAGGTACGTATGGTGGCTGTTTTGAGGAAGATATAAGGAGGTTTATGTGTGATAGAGTGTATCGTATCACGGGGTTTGGATGCACCGGCGAAGTTTGCACCAACTCTCAAGGTGAGAAAGGGCAATGCACGGAACCGAAGAGGCTAGCAATGGTGGAAAGGTAAAAGTGCGTATAATCCATGGACTCAACATTAGTCAAAACAACTCATATACTTATTGCAAAAATTTAGAAGTCATCAAAAATCAAGCACTATGCGCATGCTCCTAGAGGGCTAGATTGGTAGGAAAAGACCATCGCTCATCCTCGACCGCCACTCATAAGGATGCACAAGCTAGGTACACTCCATGTTTCAAATTTGTTACACAACTTTAACCATGCGTGCATGCTACGGGACTTGCTAACTTCAACACAAGCATTATTTAAATTCATAATCACCCAACTAGCATGACTTTAATATCACTACCTCCATATCTCAAAACAATTATCAAGTATCAAATTGATCATAGCAACCAATTCACTTCCTATGATAGTTTTTATTATACCAAACTTGGATGCCTACCATTCTAGGACCAATTTATATCCATAGAAAATACCATGTTGTTCTAAAAGACTCTCAAAATAATATAAGTGAAGCATGAGATACTAGCATTTTCTATAAAATCAAGCCACCGTCATGCTTTAAAAGATATAAGTGAAGCACTAGAGCAAAAACTATCTAGCTCAAAAGATACAAGTGAAGCACATAGCATATTCTAATAAATTAAAATCAAGTAGGCTTCTCCCAAAAGGTGTGTACAGCAAGGATGATTGTGGTAAACTAAAAAGCAAATACTAATATAATACACGACGCTCCAAGCAAAACACATATCATGTGGCAAATAAAAATATAGCTCCAAGTAAAGTTACCAATGAACGAAGACGAAAGAGGGGATGCCTTCCCGGGGCATCCCCAACCTTAGGATTTTGGCTATTCTTGAATATCATGGGGTGCCTTGGGCATCCCCAAGATTAGGATTTTGCCACTCTTTATTCCATAGTCCATCAAAGCTTTACCCAAAACTTGAAAACTTCACAACACAAAACTCAACAGGAAATCTTATAAGCGCCATTTGTGAAACAAAACAAAACCACCACATAAGATACTGTAATGAACTCATTATTTATTTATTTTGGTGTTAAACCTACTGTATTCCAAGTTCTCTATGGTTCATACCACTTAATACTAGACATAGATGCATCAAAATAAGCAAACAACACACGAAAAACAGAATCTGTCAAAAACAGAACAGTCTGTAGCAATCTGTAACTAACAGAAACTTCTGGAACTCTAGAAATCCTACCAAAATAGGAAGTCCTGGACAATTTGTTTATTTATCAGCAGAAAGAAGAATCAATGCAAAAGCACGTTCCTGTGATTTATTGAATTATTTCTGGTGAGCATAAAGTTTCTGTTTTTCAGCAGAATCAAATCAACTATCATCATAGGTTATCCTATAGGTTATACTTGGCACAAACACTAATTAAAGCATGAAAACACATCTAAACAGAAAGTAGATGAAAAATTTATTACTAAACAGGAACAAAAACAAAAAACACAAAGAAAATTGGGTTGCCTCCCAACTAGCGCTATCATTTAACGCCCCTAGCTAGGCATAAAAGCGAAGATAGATCTAAGTAGTGGCATATTTGGCACTTGATTCATAGGTAGCTCGCATGATAGTTTCATAAGGTAATTTTACTTTATTTCTTGCAAAGTGCTCCATGCCTTTATTTAATGGAAATTGGAATCTAATATTCCCTTCCTTCATATCAATAATCGCGCCAATCGTTCTTAGGAAAGGTCTACCAAGTATAATTGGGCAAGAAAGATTGCAATCTATATCAAGAACGATAAAATCTACGGGCACCAAATTTCTATTTGCAACAATGAGAACATCATTGATCCTTCCCATTGGCTTTTTAATGGTGGAATCCGCAAGGTGCAAATTTAAAGAGCAATCATCAAGATCATGGAAACCTAGAATATCACATAAAGTTTTCGGAATCGTGGAAACACTAGCACCCAAATCACACAAAGCAAAACACTCATGATCTTTAATTCTAATCTTTATAGTAGGTTCCCACTCATCATTAAGTTTTCTAGGTATAGAAACTTCCAAATTAAGTTTTTCATCAAAAGATTGCATCAAGGCATCAATGATATGTTTGGTAAAAGCTTTATTTTGACTATAAGCATGAGGAGAATTAACAACGGATTGCAACAAGCAAATACAACTTTCTAAAGAACAATTATCATAATAAAATTCCTTTAAATCCTTGATAGTGGGTTCAATACTATTTAAAGTCATGACCTCTCCAATCCCACTTTTACCAAATTTAGCATCAAGATCTAAAAACTCTGAATTCTTGGGACGCCTTCTAAATAAAGTTGACTCATCTCCAGTCCCATTATTATCAAGATTTATATTGCAAAACAAAGATCTAATAGAGGACACATCAATAACTTTAAGATCTTCATCATTATTTTCATGGAAACTAGAAGAACACGCCTTTACAAAGCAATCTTTCTTTGCACGCAATCTAGCGGTTCTTTCCTTGCACTCATCAATGGAAATTCTCATGGCTTTGAGAGACTCATTGATATCATGCTTAGGAGGAGTAGATCTAAGTTTAAGAGAATCAACATCAAGCGAAAGTCTATCAACGTTCCTAGCCAAATCATCAACATTGAGCAACTTTTCTTCAAGCAAAGCAGTATTGATTTCACAAGACTCAACATCATTAAGAGGACCAATCAGAGTGCTAAGGAAATCATTATTATTGGTATTGGAGAAATCACAAAATTTGGTATTATCTTGCGCCATGGCAACAAGTAATCCAACACACAAGCAAACAGAAAAAGGCAAGCAAAAAAGGAGAGAGAGATTGGGAAAGAGAGGGCAAATAAAACGGCAAGGGTGAAGTGGGGGAGAAGAAAACGAGAGGCAAATGGCAAATAATATAAATGCGAGGGAGATGAGTTTGTGATGGGTACTTGGTATGTCTTGACTTGAGCGAAGACCTCCCCGGTAATGGCGCCAGAATTCCTTCTTGCTACGTCTTGAGCTTGCGTTGGTTTTCCTTGAAGAGGAAAGGGTGATGCAGCAATAGTAGCGTAAGTATTTCCCTCAGTTTTTGAGAACCAAGGTATCAATCCAGTACGGGGCTTCTCAAAAGTCCCACGCACCTACACAAACAAACAAAGAACTCGCAACCAACACAATAAAGGGGTTGTCAATCCCTTCACGACCAGTTGCAAAAATAAGATCTAATAGAGATAATATGATAAGATAAATATATTTTTGGTATTTTATAATATAGATACAAAAAGTAAAGATGCAAAGTAGATTGAAAGCTTATATGATAAAAGATAGACCCGGGGGGCATAGGTTTCACTAGTGGCTTCTCTCAAGATAGCATAAGTATTACGGTGGGTGAACAAATTACTGTCGAGCAATTGATAGAAAAGCGAATCATTATGAGATTATCTAGGCATGATCATGTATATAGGCATCACGTCCGTGACAAGTGGACCGACTCCTGCCTGCATCTACTACTATTACTCCACACATCGACCGCTATCCAGCATGCATCTAGAGTATTAATTTCATAAGAACAGAGTAACGCACTAAGAAATATGACATGATGTAGAGGGATAAACTCATGCAATATGATATAAACCCCATCTTTTTATCCTCGATGGCAACAATACAATACGTGCCTTGCTACCCTTTCTGTCACTGGGTAAGGACACAACAAGATTGAACCCAAAGCTAAGCACTTCTCCCATGGAAAGAAAGATCAATCTAGTAGGCCAAACCAAACTGATAATTCGAAGAGACTTGCAAAGATAACTCAATTATACATAAAAGAATTCAGAGAAGATTCAAATATTTCTCATAGATAAAATTGATCATAAACCCACAATTTCATCAGATCTCGACAAACACACCGCAAAAAGAGTTTACATCGAATAGATCTCCACAAGAGAGGGGGAGAACATTGTATTGAGATCCAAAAAGAGAGAGGAAGCCATCTAGCTAATAACTATGGACCCGAAGGTCTGTGATAAACCACTCACAACTCATCGGAGGGGCTATGGTGTTGATGTAGAAGCCCTCCATGGTCGATTCCCCCTCCGGTGAAGCACCGGCGAAGGCTCCAAGATAGGATCTCGTGGATACAGAATGTTACATTGGTGGAAATTGTGTTTCGGTTGCTCCCTGGATGTTTTCAGGGTACGTAGGTATATATAGGAGGAAGAAGTACGTCGGTGGCTGCTCGTGGGGCCAGGAGACAGGGGCGCGCCCAGGAGGGGTGGGCGCGCCCTCCTATCTTCTGGCCGCCTCGTTTGTTGCTTGACTTGCACTCCAAGTTCTTCGGATCACGTTCGTTCCAAAAATCACGCTCCCGAAGGTTTCATTCCGTTTGGACTCCATTTGATATTCCTTTTCTTCGAAATACTGAAATAGGCAAAAAAAACAGCAATACGGGCTGGGCCTCCGGTTAGTAGGTTAGTCCCAAAAATGATATAAATGTGTAAAATAAAGCCCATAAACATCCAAAAGGGGTAATATTATAGCATGGAACAATCAAAAATTATAGATACGTTGGAGACGTATCAGTCGTCACTCATCATGGACACACTCTCCAACTATCCCACCCACTACCGAGGCAACACCACATATCTCGAACAATGGTGTATTCCCAACAAGTTCAAAATCAACTCCACAATCCTCTGCGGCTTCGAAAGCAATATCTCTAGCACGTAGATGCACAAGAGATATGAAGTGTCATATATGCAAAGGTGGCGGGTACTTGATGAAGGACTATCCAAATAAACGAACATTCATTGTGCGGGAAGATGGTGAGTACTCATCTACCAGTGATTTGGATGAAGATACTTGTGCTATGCTAGCCACTAATAATGCAGGTGACACTAAGGAGAATGACATGGAGGAGATACATATTCATGCTGATATGGCAGACCAGTATCCAAGCCTTGTAACCATGCGGGTACTTAGTGCCCAGGTGGGGCATGCCGAGTTACATCAACGCCATAATATTTTTCAAACTAAGTTCATTGTCAAAGGGCATTCAGTTCGTGTGATCATTGATGTTGGGAGCTGCAATAATTTAGCGAGTATAGAGATGGTAGAGAAGCTTTGCCTCGCAACTACGCGACACCCCAATCCATATTACATCCAATGGTTCAACGACTGTGGTAAGTTATAGGTAACACGTCGTGTGAGAGTACATTTTACACTTGGTTCATATCATGATTATGTTGACTGTGATGTTGTACCTATGCAAGCTTGTTCTTTATTGTTAGGTCGACCTTGGCAATATGATAATAGTGTTACCCATCATGGTAGAACAAATTTGTATACTCTCATGTTTGAAGGAAAAACCATTAACTTGTTTCTAATGACCCCTGATGATATAATAAATGATGGGAAAGCTAAATCAACAGATCATGCTATGCATAGTATGCTTGCGATCAATTCTGAAATTTTTCCATTGTCTGTCTCAACTTTTGAACTAGACATATCGCATGCTCAGGTGGTTCATTTGTGCCCCCTTAATTCATACATAGAATCTGTGTGGGATAAAAAAATTCATGGTATTCCTAATTGTGTTGTTACAAATTTATTTCACCCTCATAAGCTAACGCCATCGAAACGGCCTAAATATGTCACATCTATTTTTGCATTGCTCTATAATGTGTTTCAGATAAATGAAAGCCGAGGACGGCTTTGTTTTCAAGGAAGGGAGGATGATGTGGACATAGCTATCATAGAAACATCTACAAATATTACACAGAAAATTATTAACCAGGTACTTCTGTTCCTTTGGACATATTATTTAACTAACAGAAATATGATATTACACTCATGTTGCAATTTACTTGTACTCAGGAATAAAAGAACGGAAGAAGCAAGGGAATACTTTGTTTTAAAATCAGATGGAGTAACCCTTGCATGCATGTGTTCCATCATCCTTGTATGCATGCCCACCGAACCATCCCATCCATCACAGATGTCACGTGGAGTGCATAAGGAGCAAAGGACTTTTGATTTGAAACCATTGATCAATATCAGCGATGTGGGCCATGGGATTGTGGGCTGCACCAAGTCTCCTCACGTGCCAGGGCCTACAGCTTCGGCCTTTGTCCAACTCGTTGACAATTTCCTTCGATCGGCAGACCGGGTGGAACATGTCTACGTACTCGTCCGCGTCTGTACTCCTTCAGTAAATAGCTCGTCCGCATCTGTACTCCTTCAGTAAATTGCTACTTTTATTTGTCTTTGCTCGTAGTGGCTAGTGCGACCGTCAAGACATCCTATTGGAACCCCATCTTGTGAGATTAATCCCATCTAGCATATTCACAATTTTGAGATTGCTTGGCTATTATTTTCTTGCATGTTCTTCAATTTGCTTGCAGGAAAAATCCTTCGTGGATAGGTCGATTGCGCCATTGGCTCGGTCGATAACGCCGTGGAGTTGGTTCAGCAATTGTCGTGGATATCAGTCGTGTACGGTTCTCCCTGTACGGTTGGTTGCCGGATCGTGAGGGTCAAGTCCCACCCAAAATCATAGTTATCCTTTCTCATCGAAAGATCGGGTCCCCAGTTCACATCAAAGCGCTACCGTTTAATGTCCCTACCTAGGCATAAAAACAAGAATAGATCTAGGTATTACCATCTTTGGTATTTATCTTTTTGATGGAGTTATGCTCATATCCGGGAGGTTCCTTGCGTTTTCCTTCATGCTCGGAGATCTTTAGATCTAGAGCATCCAACTGCTTATTGCAAAGTGTAATCAATGTATTCATGTGGTTGAGATTCCCACCAACATTTTTAAGAGGTTCAATAAATTTTTGCAATTCACATAATTTCTCTAAGATTTGGGTTCCTTCTTGAGTAAGGGGTGGTCCCTTTTGTGGGGGAAGTAATCCTACTATCCCCTCTATAATTTCATAAGCAATACTAGGATCAATTTCAATAAAATTCCCTTTGGCGGCAAAATCAAGGAGTTGTCTATGGGATATGGTTAGCCCAACATAAAAGTTGCAAAGTAAAATCTTGAAATCTCCCTCTATAGTGCAACTATGATAGGATTCTATCATCCTATACCAAGCATCTTTTAAGTTTTCTCCATGTCTTTGTTTGAAGTGGAGGACTTCAAAATCGGGAGACGAAGGAAGGGAGAAAGAGCTAGCCATGACGGCGAAATAAACGATCTAACACACGAGCACACAAGAAGCAAGCAAAAAAGAGGCGAACAGGAAAAAGAGGGCGAATAAAACGGCAAGGGTGAAGTGGGTGAGAGGAAAATGAGAGACAAATGGCTAATAATGTAATGCGAGGGATAATAGTTTGTGATGGGTATTTGGTATGTCTTGACTTGTGCGTAGACTCCCCGGCAACGGCGCCAGAAATCCTTCTTGCTACCTCTTGAGCATGCGTTGGTTTTTCCCTCGAAGAGGAAAGGGTGATGCAGCAAAGTAGCGTAAGTATTTCCCTCAGTTTTTGAGAACCAAGGTATCAATCCAGTAGGAGGCTACACCAAATCCCTCGTACCTGCACAAACAAATAAGAACCTTGCAACCAATGCGATAAAGGGGTTGCCAATCCCTTCATGGCCACTTGCAAAAGTGAGATCTGATATAGATAATAAGATAAATATTTTTTGGTCTTTTTATGATATACATTGGAAACTAAAGATTGCAATATAAAATAGATCGGAAACTTATATGATGGAAAATAGACCCGGGGGCCATAGGTTTCACTAGTGGCCTCTCTAAGATAGCATAAGTATTATGGTGGATGAACAAATTACTGTCGAGCAATTGATAGAAAAGTGCATAGTTATGAGATATCTAGGTATGATCATGTATCTAGGCATCACGCCCGCGACAAGTAGATCAAAACGATTCTGCATCTACTACTATTACTCCATACATCGACCGCTATCCAGCATGCATCTAGAGTATTAAGTTCATAAGAACAGAGTAACACATTAGGCAAGATGACATGATGTAGAGGGATAAACTCAAGCAATATGATATAAACCCTATCTTTTTATCCTCGATGACAACAATACAATACATGCCTTGCTTCCCCTGCTGTCACTGGGAAAGGACACCGCAAGATTGAACCCAAAGCTAAGCACTTCTCCCATTGCAAGAAAGATCAATCTGGTAGGCCAAACCAAACTAATAATTCAAAGAGACTTACAAAGATAACAAATCATACATAAAAGAATTCGGTGTTCATAGATAATCTTGATCATAAACCCACAATTCATCGGATCTCGACAAACACATCGCAAAAAGTATTACATCAAATAGATCTCCAAGAAGATCGAGGAGAACTTTGTATTGAGATCCAAAGAGAGAGAAGAAGCCATCTAGCTAATAACTATGGACCCAAAGGTCTGAGGTAAACTACTCAGACTTCATAGGAGAGGCTATGGTGTTGATGTAGAAGCCCTCCGTGATCGATTCCCCCCCCGGCGGAGTACCGAAAAAGGCCCCAAGATGGGATCTCATGGGTACAGAAGGTTGCGGCGGTGGAAATAGGGTTGTGTGGTGCTCTCGGATGTTTTCAGGGTATATGAGTATATATAGGCGAAAGAAGTCGGTCAGGGGAGCCACGAGGGGCCCACGAGGGTGGACGGTGCGCCTACCCCCCTGGGGGCGCCCTCCTACCTCGTGGCCGCCTTGTTGCTTCCTTGACGTCCACTCCAAGTCTCCTGGATTGCGTTTGTTCCAAAAATGATTCTCCCAAAGGTTTCATTCTGTTTGGACTCCGTTTGATATTCCTTTTCTGCGAAACACTGACATAGGCACAAAAAAAGCAATTTGCATTGGGTCTCCGGTTAATAGGTTAGTCCCAAAAATAAAATAAAAGTGCATAGTAAAGCCCATTAAACATCCAAAACAGATAATATAATAGCATGGAACAATCAAAAATTATAGATACGTTGGAGATGTATCAGTGGGCCCCCTCTGGAATTTTCTTCGCCCTGTATTTTTTATATATTCCAAAATAATTCTACATAAATTTTTAGGACTTTTGGAGTTGTGCAGAATTGGTCTCTCAGGTTTGCACTCTTTCCGGTCCAGAATTCCAGCTACCGGCATTCTCCCTCTTCATGTAAACCTTGTAAATAAGAGATCAAAGACATAAGTATTGTACCATAATGTGTAATAACAGCCCATAATCCAATAAATATCAATATAAAAGCATGATGTAAAATGGACTCATCAAGGCTCTGCTAGAGTTGCTCTTAGCTAGATCAGGGCAAGTCAAAGGCGGAGACGCTCATTTTATAATTTCCCAAGGCATTTTTTAGTTGTAGGGGACTAATCCACTAGGGGGTTGGGTTGATCCTACCTGTCACCCAATCCCTAGGTTGGTTGGATCCTAATCCAGCGGCTCTGAGCAATCGATTGAAACTAAAAACAACTGTGGATCAGCAAACAAACAAAGACATTTTTAGAGCATCTCCAACAGTCGCACTATATAAGCGTCGCGTTAAAAAATTTGGGTTTTTTGCGCGCGCGCAACCGCTCAGGGAGCTCCAGCGGAGGCGCTACAATCGCGCGCGCAGAATAAGTAGTTCAGCACGTGGGCTAAAATGGCATCATGCGCCGTTTATTTGCCGCGCCCGCTCCCACGCGCTGCGCACTCGAGCACCCGCTCGTGACTTCCACCTACCCCAATCCAAGCACTGGCGCCACCGCCGGAACCATCCCATTTGTTCCGGCGACCATTCTGGCGCTTCCCTGGCGTATCCCCGCGCCGCCGCTGCTTCCTCCTTCTCCCTCTAATCGCCGCCGCCCCTTGCGCGCGCAATTCCTCTGACAAACAGTCCCCGGCCGCCCACTGTCGCTCGGCGCCCACAAGGTGTTCGACAAAATGCTTGCAAGGTATGTATTGCTTCAACTTCACATTTTTTACATGAATTTGGTGCATGTTGTTTGTAGTTTTTATAGACTAGTTTAAATTCAACATTGTAGATGAATTTGTCATATGATTCTTCCGAAGAAGAATTTGATATTGAAGAGGAGGACCTTGCAATGATCCTTGCTATGCACATCAATAAAAAACTGAAGCATGGTGGGTCGGCAGAAAATTTGGAGGGATAAGATCGATGTCGACAACAGAATTATGAGGCACTATTTTGTGGATAATCCCATCGTCGGTGTCAAAACCGGCGGATCTCGGGTAGGGGGTCCCAAACTGTGCGTCTAAGGCTAATGGTAATAGGAGGCGGGGGACACAATGTTTACCCAGGTTCGGGCCCTCTCTATGGAGGTAATACCCTACTTCCTGCTTGATTGATCTTGATGAATATGAGTATTACAAGAGTTGATCTACCACGATATTGTAATGGCTAAAACCCTAGAAGTCTAGCCTATGATTATGATTGCCTCTACGGACTAAACCCTCCGGTTTATATAGACACCGGAGGGGACTAGGGTTATACAAAGTCGGTTATAGAGAAAGGAATCTACATATCCGAATCACCAAGCTTGCCATCCACATAAAGGAGAGTCCCATCCGGACACGGGAAGAAGTCTTCTGTCTTGTATCTTCATAGCCAACAGTTCGGCCCATGTTAATAGTCCGGCTATCCGAGGACCCCTTAATCCAGGACTCCCTCAGTAGCCCCCGAACCAGGTTCAATGACGAGGTGTCCAGTGCGCAGATTGTCTTCGGCATTGCAAGGCGGGTTCCTTCTCCGAATACTTCAAAGTACCTGACCTAAAGAGCAGTATCCGGCTTTTCATTTAATGTCGCGCTCATCGGCTGCTACACCTTCATGATTTGAGCTTCCACGTGTCGAGCGAATATGAGAGGTCGGGGCATTTTTGCACATACCACCCTGACCATGTGAGAAAGTTGTCTATTTAAAGAGATGGGGATCTTCATATCCAGCCCACACCAAGCGCAGAATCCTCAGAGCTTGCTAGTAGAAACCACCCCAACATGGATAGCGCTCCCAGCTCTTCCTCCCGTCCTCACGGCCCCAAAAAAGGCGATTGGGAAAAGTGTTCTGTATCCCACAACCAGCTAGTGAAGCTGCAGACACAGGGATTTATTCATCCCGCAGATCTAGTCCCTGTTCGAGCCGGATTGGCTTCCTTCGACGGGGGGAGGGGGGAGTAGGCGGAGAATTTCCCCAACCCATCCAGGGGGAAAGAGTATGCTTGGTTCCCTAATTATTGAGAGGCGTCGGATTTCCTATCCATCCGTTCCTCCAAGGGCTTCTGGAGTATTATGGCCTCCAACTGCACAACTTCATCCATGCCTCCATCCTGCACATTGCGGGTTATGTTGCTCTTTGTGAGCTATTCCTGGGTTGTGAGGCCCACTTTGATTTATGGAAGAAGCTATTTTGCCTCATCCCTCGTAATCAAGAGGGATCAATATTTCAAGTGGGCGGCGCAGAGGTATGGCGCATAGCTGGGACCGGATACCTGTCCGGCACGCCGAAGAAGGCATCCGAAGAGTGGCCTTCTGAATGGTTCTATATTAAGGATGTCTCCCTTCCCGACCCAGTCCGAATGGGTCTACCTGAATTTTCAAGTGCTCCATTGAAGAAACGCTACGGCTGGCACCCTCGGAGCCTCGGGGAGAAACATAGCACGGAAGTCCGTCAATTAATGAGTAAGATAAAGACGCTTGCCCGGTCTAGATTGTCAATAGTCGAGGTTATGGCGACATCCATAGTGCAGGGAGTCCAGCCACTCCAGTACAGAGGGCGTCTGATAACCCACAAGTGTAGGGGATTGCAACAGTTTTCGATAAGTAAGAATGTCGAACCCAACGAGGAGCTAAAGGTAGAATAAATATTCCCTCAAGTTCTATCGACCACCGATACAACTCTACGCACGCTTGACGTTCACTTTACCTAGAACAAGTATGAAACTAGAAGTACTTTGTAGGTGTGATAGGATAGGTTTGCAAGATAATAAAGAGCATGTAAATATAAACTAGGGGCTGTTTAGATAAAGATGCAATAAAGTAAATATAGCGAGTGTGGAAAAGTGGTGGTAGGAGTTGTGGAATTGTCCCTAAGCAATTGACTACGTTACTAGACCGGTAATCACTATTGCAATTCTATTTGTGGGAGAGGCATAAGCTAACATACTTTCTCTACTTGGATCATATGCACTTATGATTGGAACTCCAGCAAGCATCCGCAACTACTAAAGATTCATTAAGGTAAAACCCAACCATAGCATTAAAGTATCAAGTCCCCTTTATCCCATACGCAAACAACCTACTTACTCGGGTCTGTGCTTTTGTCACTGACGCCACCCACCATAAGTAAATCATAACCATATTGCAAACCCTACAGCGGGAATCCCTCACGCTTGCTCGACATGGAGGGCACAATAGGACAACACCAATAATAAAACATGCAACTCAAACCAATCATAGCAATTCATCAATCACCGACATGACAACGAATATCTACAAAAACATCATAGGATGGCAACACATCAATGGATAATAATATGAAGCATAAAGCACCATGTTCAAGTAGAGGGTATAGCGGGTTGCAGGAGAGTAGACCGTTGGATATAGAATGGGGAAGGTGATGGAGATGTTGGTGAAGATGACGACGGTGTTGGTGAAGATCACGGTGATGATGATGCTCCCCGGCAGCGCTCCGGCGCCACCGGAAGCAAGGGGGAGAGAGGCCCCCTTCTTATTCTTCTTCCTTGACCTTCTTCCTAGATGGGAGAAGGGTTTCTCCACTAGTCCTTGGCTCCCATGGTGTGGGAGGGGCGAGAGCCCCTCCGAGATTGGATCTATCTCTCTGTTTCTGCGTTCTCTGATTCTACCCCTTCACCGTTTCTTTTATATATGGAGATCCGTAACTCCGATTGGGGTGAATCTTTTGCCTGGATTTTTCTCATAAAATTAGCTTTCTTGTGGCAAAAGAAGAGCGTCAACTGCCTTACGGGTGGCCCACGAGAGTTCCAAGCGCGCCCAGGGGGTGGGCGTGCCAACCTGTCTCGTGGCCACCTCGGACACCGTTTTGTGTTGATTCTTCCTCCGGAAAATCCCAAATATTCCAAAATAATTCTCCGTCCGTTTTTATCCCGTTTGGATTCCGTTTGATATTGGTTTTCTGCTGAAACATAAAACATGCAACAAACAAGAACTGGCACTGGGCACTGGATCAATATGTTAGTCCCAAAAATAGTATAAAAAGTTGCCAAAAGTATATGAAAGTTGAAGAATATTGGCATGGAACAATCAAAATTTATAGATACAACGGATACGTATCAGCATCCCCAAGCTTAATTCCTGCTCGTCCTTGAGTAGGTAAATGGTAAAAAAGATAATTTTTGATGTGGAATGCCACCTAGCATAATCTTGATCAAATATCTAATCATGGCATGAATATTAAGACACGAGTGATTCAAAGCAATAGTCTATCATTTGACATAAAAAACGATAATACTTCGAGCGTACCAATAAAGCAATCATGTCTTTTCAAAACAACAAGGCCAAAGCAAGCTTATCCCTACAAAATCATACAGTTTGGTCATGCTTCATCTTCATCACACAAAATGCTCCCATCATGCACAACCCCGATGACGAGCCGAGCAATTGGTTCATACTTTTTAACGCGCTTCAGCTTTTTGAACCCTCACACAATACATGAGCGCAAGCCATAGATATAGCACTATAGGCGGAATAGAATATAATGATGGAGATTATGTGGAGAAGACAAAAAAGGGAGAAAGTCTCACATCGACGCGGCTAATCAACGGGCTATGGAGATTCCCATCAATTGATGTCAATGCAAGGAGTAGGGATTGCCATGCAACGGATGCACTAAGAGCTATAAGTGTATGAAAGCTCAAACTGAAAACTAAGTGGGTGTGCATCCAACTTGCTTGCTCATGAAGACCTAGGGCATTTGAGGAAGCCCATCATTGGAATATACAAGTCAAGTTCTATAATGAAAAATTCCCACTAGTATATGAAAGTGACAAAATAAGAAACTCTCTATCATGAAGATCATGGTGCTATTTTGAAGCACAATGCGGAACAAGGATAGTAACATTGCCCCTTTTATTTTCTTTCTTTTTCTTTTTTTTTCTTTTTGGGTGGGCTTCTTTGGCCCCCTTTTTTATTTAGGCTTCTTTGGCCTTTCCTTTTTTTTCTTTTTTCTTTTTTTCTTTTTTCTTTTTTTTATGGGGAAATGCTCTATAATGATGATCATCACACTTTTATTTACTTACAATTCAATATTACAACCCGATACTAGAACAAAGATATGACTCTATATGAATGCTTCCGGCGGTGTACCGGGATGTGCAATGATCTAGCGTAGCAATGACATCAAAAAATGGACATGCCTTGAAAACATCATGCTAGCTATCTTACGATCATGCAAAGCAATATGACAAGGAATGCTCAAGTCATGTATATGATGATGATGGAAGTTGCATGGCAATATATCTTGGAATGGCTATGGAAATGCCATGATAGGTAGGTATGGTGGCTGTTTTGAGGGAGATATAATGAGGCTTATGTGTGATAGAGCGTATCATATCACGGGGTTTGGATGCACCGGCGAAGTTTGCACCAACTCTCGAGGTGAGAAAGGGCAATGCATGGTACCGAAGAGGCAAGCAATGATGGAAAGGTAGAAGTGCGTATAATCCATGGACTCACATTAGTCATAAAGAACTCATATACTTATTGCAAAAGTTTATTAGCCCTCGAAGCAAAGTACTACTACGCATGCCCCTAGGGGGATAGATTGGTAGGAAAATACCATCGCTCGTCCCCGACTGCCACTCATAAGGAAGACAATCAAAGAAACACCCCATGCTTCAAATTTGTCACACAACGGTTACCATACGTGCATGCTACGGGACTTGCAAACCTCAACGCAAGTGTCTCTACAATCCACAACCACCCACTAGCATGACTATAATATCACCACATTTATATCGCAAAACTATTGCAAAGAATCAAACATATCATATTCAGCGATCTACAAGTTTATGTAGGATTTTATGACTAACCATGTGAATTACCAATTCCTGTCATCTCTCTAAATTAATATAAATGAAGCAAGAGAGTTTAATTCTTTCTACAAAATATATGCCCATGCTCTAACAAATATAAATGAATCAAAAGAGCATTCTACAAATGGCGGTTTTCTATGTGAAGAGAAGCAGGCAATCCAAACTTCAAACGATATACGTGAAGCACATGAAGCATTCTATAAAGCCATACTCAAAAGATTTAAGTGAAGTGCAATGAGCATTCTATAAATCAACCAAGGACTATATCATACCAGCATAGTGCATAAAAGAAAAATGAAAACTAAATGCAAAATACGCTCCAAAGGTTGCACATATCACATGAATGAAACGAATCCGAAAACATACCGATACTTGTTGAAGAAAGAGGGGATGCCTTCCGGGGCATCCCCAAGCTTAGACACTCGAGTCTCCTTGAATATTTACTTGGGGTGCCTCGGGCATCCCCAAGCTTGAGCTCTTGCCACTCTTCCTTTTCCTCATATCGAGACATCCTCGATTAGACACTACATCCACACAAAACTTCAACAGAAAACTCGGTAAAATCCGTTAGTATAATAAAGCAAATCACCACTCTAATTACTGTAGCAAACCAATTCATATTTTGTTTTTGCATTGTGTCTACTGTAATATAGCTTTTACATGGCTTAATCCACTGATATAAATTGATAGTTTCATCAAAACAAGCAAACTATGCATCAAAAACAGAATCTGTCAAAAACAGAACAGTCTGTAGCAATCTGAACATCCACCATACTTCTGGTACCCCACAAATTCTACCAAAATTAGGAAAAATAAACAAGTTTTACAAAGAGACAGTGCAAGAAGAATCAGAACCGTTTGACGTTCCTGGTAAAAATGTAAAATCGCGCACTACAGCCAAAGTTTCTGTCCTGCACCGTACAAACCGACAAGCATTGTAAACAAACCTAAAGGCAAACCTTGGCACATTATTTTTATAATACAATGGAATTGTACATGGGGATAATTATTTTTGATGAAAATTTTCTGTAATCAAGATTCACAAAGTTTCCGTGAGCATGAACAAAGTTCAAGGAGCTCTCCCACTTCAACAATGCTTGTCTTTCTTACTTTCACTTTCCTTTTTGAAAAGTTTTTAGGTTCCCCTCTTTATTTTTTGTTTTTAAACTATATAAAAGCACTCAACAGAAATAAATGACTCTCTAAAACATCCGGGTTGTCTCCCTGGCAGCGCTTTCTTTAAAGCCATTAAGCTAGGCATTTAGTTCTCAAGTAATGAATCCACCTGGATCCCAAGGTATATCAAAGCCAATTTTAATTAACAATGATTTCTAATTTAGTGGTGGGCACAAAGTAACATATATCATGAAACAACGAAGTCTAACTCTCTTCCTATGCATCGGCATGTCATAAAAGAACAATTCATGCACACCAAGTAAGGCCAATGCATAGTATAAGCAGTTTCTTGCAATTCTATCGTGTTGGAAACATAAAGAGGCGGAGATGTAGTTCCTCTCTCATAATAATTGCAAGTAGGAGCAGCAAGCACATGCATATTATATCTATCAAAATCATCATGTGCAATGGTAAAAGGCAACCCATCAATATAATCCTTAATAAGCACAAACTTCTCCGATATAGTGTAGTTGGGAGAATTCAAAAAGATAATAGGATTATCATGCGTGGGTGCAATAGCAACAATTTCATGTTTAACATAAGGAACTATAGCAAGTTCATCTCCATAAGCATAATTCATATTGGCATCTTGGCCACAAGCATAGCAAGCTTCATCAAAAAGGGATATTTCAAACAAATTCAAGGGATCATAGCAATCATCATAGCAATCATCCTTTGGTAAGCACGAAGGGGGATTAAACAATGTATGAGTTGAAGAGTTACTCTCATTACAAGGTTGGCACGGGTGATCAATCCGCTCTTCGTCCTTTTGTTCTTCGCTCTCCTCATCATCTTTTTTATCCAATGAGCTCACAATTTCATCACTTTCTTCTTCCATAGTTTCCTACAAAATATTAGTCTCTTCTTGGACAGCGGAGACTTTCTCAATAAATGCATTAATATAGTAATTGTATTCATAATTTTCATAGCAACATCTAAGTATAGCAAGATTTTTTGGCCTATAAACATCATCA
The DNA here is from genome assembly GCF_018294505.1 of Triticum aestivum. Lineage (NCBI taxonomy): Eukaryota > Viridiplantae > Streptophyta > Magnoliopsida > Poales > Poaceae > Triticum > Triticum aestivum. The sequence continues at coordinate 521,084,491 of NC_057795.1, read as the reverse complement.
TCTAAAGCTTCATACTTTTCAAACAAAGATTCAATTTCATAAGCAGCCTTAAAAGCAACAAATTCTTCTATTTGTTACACATCATAGTAATCATATATACCATTAGCATAACAAGCTAAGGTTTCATTATCATTAAATTTGCATGAAAAGGGAAGGTGTGGAGACTTCATCCTAGAGCAACAAGTAATATTATATCTCAAGCATAGTTGACGAGCATACCAACGCAACATAATAAATTGATCCCATAATAGTTTCCCTTATTTTGTCGAGCGATAATCCCTAAAGTATTCAGTTGATCCAACGTGTCTCCCATTATAAAGTTGAATGGGGTTTTCTCAGGATTATCAAAGTAGTACATAATATCTTTCACATAATGAGCATCGGGGGTTTTAGGAGTTACCCCATCTACATGAGTAGCAAGTACACCTAATTTTTTTGATATTTCGTGTTCCATATACATAACTAAAGATAGAGAACAACTAAGAACAGCAATAAAAATTACTTAGTGATAAAGCAAACAAGCACACACGAGAATATTCACCCCACGCTATTGCTCCCCGGCAACGGCGCCAGAAAAAGGTCTTGATAACCCATAAGTGTAGGGGATCGCAACAGTTTTCAATAAGTAAGAGTGTCGAACCCAACGAGGAGCTAAAGGTAGAATAAATATTCCCTCAAGTTCTATCGACCACCGATACAACTCTACGCACGCTTGACGTTCACTTTACCTAGAACAAGTATGAAACTAGAAGTACTTTGTAGGTGTGATAGGATAGGTTTGCAAGATAATAAAGAGCACGTAAATATAAACTAGGGGCTGTTTAGATAAAGATGCAATAAAGTAAATATAGCGAGTGTGGAGAAGTGGTGGTAGGAGTTGCGGAATTGTCCCTAAGCAATTGACTACGTTACTAGACCGGTAATCACTATTGCAATTCTATTTGTGGGAGAGGCATAAGCTAACATACTTTCTCTACTTGGATCATATGCACTTATGATTGGAACTCCAGCAAGCATCCGCAACTACTAAAGATTCATTAAGGTAAAACCCAACCATAGCATTAAAGTATCAAGTCCCCTTTATCCCATACGCAAACAACCTACTTACTCGGGTCTGTGCTTTTGTCACTGACGCCACCCACCATAAGTAAATCATAAACATATTGCAAACCCTACAGCGGGAATCCCTCACGCGTGCGTGACACGGAGGGCACAATAGGACAGCACCAATAATAAAACATGCAACTCAAACCAATCATAGCAATTCATCAATCACCGATAGGACAACGGAAATCTACTTAGACATCATAGGATGGCAACACATCATTGGATAATAATATGAAGCATAAAGCACCATGTTCAAGTAGAGGGTACAACGGGTTGCGGGAGAGTGGACCGCTGGATATAGAAGGGGGAAGGTGATGGAGATGTTGGTGAAGATGACGGCGGTGTTGGTGAAGATCGCGGTGATGATGATGGCCCCCGGCAGCACTCCGGCGCCACCAGAAGCAAGGGGAAGAGAGGCCCCCTTCTTCTTCTTCTTCCTTGACCTTCTCCCTAGATGGGAGAAGGGTTTCCCCTCTGGTCCTTAGCTCCCATGGAGTGGGAGGGACGAGAGCCCCTCTGAGATTGGATCTATCTCTCTGTTTCTGCGTTCTCTAATTCTACCCCTTCACCGTTTCTTTTATATCTGGAAATCCGTAACTCCGATTGGGGTGAATCTTTCGCCCAGATTTTTCTCATAAAAATAGCTTTCTTGCGGCAAAATAAGAGCGTCAACCGCCTTATAGGTGGCCCACGAGAGTGCCAGGCATGCCCGGGGAGGTGGGCTCGCCCCCCTGTCTCGTGGCTACCTCAGACACCGTTTCGCGTTGATTCTTCCTCCGGAAAATCCCAAATATTCCAAAATAATTCTCCGTCCGTTTTTATCCTGTTTGGATTCCGTTTGATATTGGTTTTCTGCAAAACATAAAACATGCAACAAACAGGAACTGGCACTGGGCACTGGATCAATATGTTAGTCCCAAAAATAATATAAAAAGTTGCCAAAAGTATATGAAAGTTGAAGAATATTGGCATGGAACAATCAAAAATTATAGATACAACGGAGACGTATCAGCGTCCCATGTGGCACTATAACGGAGAAGATGACGCCACCCGCTGCAGTCGGAAAGGTCCGGATACCCCCACCGCTTTGGCCAAAATACTGGCCGGACTATACAAAGGGGAGAAAGAGGATTTCATCCGCATTAAGCGCAGAGATTGTTTTTCCATGTACAACCCCCCTAACTGGGTGAGTTTCCATCCCCCTGCTGCATTCCATTCACTCCCTGAGTCACTTTCCATAAACATTAATCCGTCCATTTGTAACAGGAATGGCGGAAGGTCACCAAGGAGCTCCACAGCCCCGCACCACAACCAGAGGATCACAACCGGGCCCTTGACCCCGGATATAAAGAAGATCCAGATATATTCATGGAGCTCGAGGATGGAGTGTTCTACCAGGCGAGCCATGACGGCACGGACGTGGCCATCACCGCTGACTATCCCGTCCTTCTCCCTGCCACACATGTAAGTAATCAGGAGATTTCTCCTTCGAAAGAATTTCCTCATTCTGCCTCACTCACCGCACTATCTCGTGCTCCAAAGGGGAGGCGATTGGCAAACCACGCTGCACCTGAGGCGACTCACAAGAAAGCGGGCCTACGCCAGGCAAGCTTTCGAAGAGGAAGGCAAATTGAAACACGGCCGAGCCTTCATCAAAGAGATATGGTTTTTAAATATGCTCCTTGGCTGTCACATTGGAGTATGGCGCTATCCGTTGGGTCTTATAAAGAAAAAGATTCGTCGTACTATGTCCGGGAATCCTGCAGGTCATGCCTCCACTAGCCAGATTCCGGACCCTGTCTCAAGGACTGAGACTGACGCGGAAGTGACACCTGATTGTCCTTCCATAGAGGATTCAGATAATGTATCCGTCACAAACTCTGAAGTGGAAAGCGCCATGAATCATTGGCGCCGTCGGGCCGCTCTTCACGACCCTGACTTTTCAGAAGAGGCTTTCAACGACTTCAACTCGGGCGATGCATACATCCGAGCTGCTCGAGATGGGCTTACTAGAGCCACTGATCAATATTTGAAAGATATGCGGGTAAGTACACATTTGTATAATTCTGATAATTATATACCAGTAGCCCCCGAGACTTGAAGCAGTTGAAGCAACTGATTTGAGGATCGTTGTATATCCAGGTGCTCACAGAGAAGAACAACCTGTTGTCTCAGGAGCTAGAAAAATGTTGGACCCAGCTAGCCACTGCTACCGCCGAACTGGAGAAATCCAAGAAGGCAGTGTCTGGTAATGATACCCTCCATCGAGAAAACATAATCATATACCAGGATTATTAATAGAGGTGCATATTTTATGGCAGAGTTGTCAGATCATCCGGGAGAGGTACCGGAATTCGCACAGGCAGAAGCTCAAAGGCAACTGGCCGTGGGTGAACGTATCCTGACACGGGTCGGGGAGGAGAAAAACAAACTCCAGGATTCCAACACCGAGCTGGGCATGGAACTAAAATATTTTCAGGCCCAACTGGCTGACTCCATGAAGGAAATAAGAGGCTACGCGGCGGAATATTTAGTATGTGTTCAAACTTACCTTCACATTGTTCAGTGAGGAAAGGAACTGACAGAGTTATGTCTGCAGGTATGCTGACCGGCCATCCCGAAGAGGAGATGTCCGGATCTTCGGGCAATCTGCTACAAGAGCTGTCACAAATGCACGAGAAATCTCGGTAGGCGATGTAAAGTATTGCCAAGGCCTTATGGCCATCCGACTCCCCTCCAGGATGTATGGAGGAGCTGATACATCTATTAAAGGGAGCGCGGTGGCTCTTCTGATTATGGAAGATATCGGCCTGCTGGGAAGGTGCGTGAGAGGCCTGGGCCATGGTAAAAACACGGTATACCAAGCTCGACCCGAATCACATGGCCCGGGTCGGACCTTTAGGGCCAGCTAGAAAAGAAATTCCTGTTATTTTGGTATATGACCAGGTACAAGTATTCCCAATAGGATTGTAGGCTAGATAGCCTATTGGATGGCATAGAGGAAGAATTTTTTGAGTCCAAGTGACTATGTACTTCAATTGACAAATTTGTCCCTAGCCAGATTGTAAAACGATTGTCATGGCGGACCTTTTCGCTTCGACCTCTGGACCCAAAGGTGCGGAGTGTTTCCGAATACCCGCTCGGTAATATATACCGGAGTATGCGTGGAAACCAGGCGTAGGGGTCATAGTTGCTTGAACAGACAAGTATCCGGCTAGCTATGTTATATTACATTGTTGATCGTAAGAAACATCTTCCAGAGAGAATAGTTCTGTTAAGGGTTCCTTTCCCTGGGTCAGCATGCGTTAACGTGCATGTCCGAATTGTGATTGAAAAATCACAGCATATGTATCATATGGGGGTTCATAGTGTAACGAGTGAAAAATATCTTTAGTCCGCCGACCGAATATTCCCTTAAGAACGCTAGCTTTTGGCTTCACCCAGTCTGAGGTACACATCCGGATGACCCGACAGTAACAATCATAGAGGTGCTCCCTTTATTCCCTAGCCGAACTAACGAGAACGTAGGGCATAAGCACAGGAGCCAGGCAACCCAGCTTGGCCAAAACTTAAGTCATATCAATGCATATAATGGCGAAGAAAAGGTACATACGCGGAAAAGTCACATATGTGCTGAGCTTGATGCTTGGAAAATAATAATAATAAGCTTCTGTACAAGAAGCCCCCACGTATAATTAATTTACATATTTGAGAATGTGTGCATCGTAGTTGTACGCCCTAGCCGCACGAGAGCTTTAAGGCTAAAAAAGAAAATGTGAAAAGAGAGGGAAATAAATAATGGGGACAAAAAAGGGAAAAAGGGGACCAACGAAGGGTCCGGCGCTAGGCATAGAATCTTCGGAGTCTGGCCGCGTTCCATGGGTTCGGCTCTAGGCAATTGTTTGATGCGCCACGCAGGCGGTACGCTCCTCCGGTGAGGACTTCATCAATGATGAAGCGACCCTCCCATTTGGGATTTAGTTTGTCCTTTTTCTTCTCCGGCAAGCGTAGAACGAGTTCACCAACATTATAAGCCTTGGCACGTACTTCACTGCTTTGATATCTGCAGGCCTATTGTTGATAAAATGCGGAATGGGCTTTTGCGATGTTGCGTTCCTCCTCTAGGGCATCTAAGATGTCCTGCCAACCAAGCTCGGCCTCTCTCTCTTCATACATGCGCACTCGAGGTGGGTCATGAATAATGTCGCAGGGTAACACAGCCTCTGCGCCGTACATCATGAAGAAAGGTGTATATCCGGTAGAACGATTGAGCGTGGTCTGCAGCCCCTAGAGTACGGAGTCGAGCTCCTCGACCCAGTGCTTGTCTGATTCTTTCAAAGGCCGCACTAGTCTGGGTTTAATGCCTCTCATAATAAGACCGTTTGCTCGTTCGACTTGACCATGGGTTTGTGGGTGATAGACGGAGGCATAATCGAGCTTAACACCCAGATTAGCACACCAGGTTTTCACCTCATCAGCTGTGAAATTGGAGCCATTGTCGGTGATGATGTTGTGTGGAACGCCATAATGGTGCACAACACCGGATATGAAGTCTATCACTGGTCCGGCTTCGGCCGTTTTAACTAGTTTGACTTCTATCCACTTAGTGAATTTGTCCACCATGACCAACAGATATTTTTTCATATGGCTTCCTCCTTTAAGGGGTCCGACCATATCAAGCCCCCAGACCGCAAAAGGCCAAGTGATGGGGATTGTTTGTAGAGCGGTCGGTGTCATGTGGCTTTGGTTGGCGAAAAGCTGGCATCCGACGCAATGTTGGACAAGGTCCTGTGCGTCTGCTCGGGCCGTCGGCCAATAGAAACATGTACGGAAGGCCTTGCTTACAAGGGCCTAAGCTGCGGCGTGGTGACCACCGAGACGGGCATGAATTTCAGCCAAGAGTTGCCGCCCTTCTTCCTCGGAGATACATCGTTGAAGTACTCCGGTAGCGCTTTGCTTGTAGAGTTCTCCCTCATGAACCTTGTAGGCTTTAGAGCGCCGCACTATGTAGCGGGCCTCATTCTGATCCTCGGGGAGTTCTCGCCTATTGAGGTAGGCCAAGAAGGGTTCGGTCCATGGGGCAATGACTGCCATGATGAGATGGGTCGACAGTGTTATTTCGGTGGCCGAGCCGCCGATGATGTCGGTGTGTTCGGAATCTGGGGCTATAGTCGGATCCAGATTGGTGTTGCCGCTCTCCCCTTGCCACACCATGGATGGCTTGAAAAGCCTTTCCAAAAAGATGTTAGGTGGGATGGGGTCGCGCTTGGCGCCGATGCGAGCAAGGACATCCACCGGTTGATTACTTTCTCGAGCCACGTGGTGAAACTCGAGCCCCTCGAACCGAGCCGACATTTTGAGAACGGTGTTACGGTAGGCAGCCGTCTTCAGATCTTTGGCATCGAAATTTCCATTTATTTGAGATATTGCGAGATTTGAATCCCCGCGCACTTCCAGGCGTTGTATGCCCATGGAGAGGGCCATCCGAAGACCTTGCAATAAGGCCTCATATCCGGCTGCATTGTTGGAGTCCGTGTATAATATTTGGAGTATGTACTGAACTGTATCTCCAGTAGGGGATGTTAGGACAACGCCTGCTCCTAGGCCCGCCAGCATTTAGGAGTCGTCAAAGTGCATGACCCAGTTGGAATATTTGTCGTACTCTTTAGGGAGTTCGGCCTCTATCCATTCAGCGACCAAGTCGGCCAGTACCTGGGATTTGATGGCCCTATGCGGTCTGTTTGTTATGTCGAATGGGAGGAGATCAATGGACCACTTGGCAATCCGTCCCATGGCGTCGCGGTTGTTTATTATGTCATTGAGTGGTACCTAGAAGGCCACGGTTATTGAGCACTCTTGAAAGTAGTGTCGTAGCTTCCGTGATGCCATGAAGACCGCGTATGCTATTTTTTGGTAATGAGGGTATCGAGACTTGCATGGTGTGGGGACAGTGGATACGTAGTATACCGGCTTCTGAAGAGGGAATTTGTGTCCATCCTCCTCTCGTTCGACGACGTGCACCGCACTTACGACTTGGTGTGTGTGGCCGATATGTATAATAACATGGGTTCGCCGATGTTCGGCGCGGCCAGGATTGGGTTGCTTGCTAGAAGAGCCTTTATTTCTTCCAGTCCGGCCGTTGCCGCGTTCGTCCACTCGAAGTGATCGGTGCGTCGGAGAAGGCGATAAAGTGGCAATGCTTTTTCTCCTAGTCTGGAGATAAAGCGGCTTAAAGCTGCCACACATCGGGATAGTTTCTGGACTTGTTTGAGGTCTGTTGGCGTAGCCAACTGTGACAAAGCTCGGATTTTAGCTGGGTTCGCCTCAATTCCCCTGTTGGAAACGATGAAGCCCAACATTTTTCCAGCGGGAACGCCAAAAACACACTTTTCCGGATTGAGCTTGATGTCATATGTTCGGAGGTTGTCGAATGTGAGACACAGATTGTCTATTAATGACTCGACGTGCCTGGTTTTGATGACTAGGTCATCTACATATGCTTCAACTGTCTTGCCGATTTGTTTCTCTAGGCATGTTTGAATCATGCGTTGGTAGGTGGCACCGGCGTTTTTGAGCCCAAAGGGCATAGTGTTGAAGCAGAAAGGCCCGTATGGGGTGATAAATGTCGTTGCGGCTTGGTCGAACTCCTTCATCTTGATTTGATGGTATCTGGAGTATGCGTCGAGGAAACACAGCGAGTCGTGTCCTGCGGTAGCATCGATAATCTGATCGATGCGGGGGAGGGGGAAGGGATCTTTAGGGCAGGCCTTGTCGACACATAGGCGCCAGGATTTATCCTTCTTTGGTACCATCACCAGGTTTGCTAGCCAGTCCGGGTGTTTTATTTCTCTGATGAATCCGGCCTCAAGTAACTTGGCTAGCTCCTCCCCCATAGCTTGTCGTTTGGGTTCTGAAAAGCGCCGTAGTGTTTGCTTGACTGGCTTGTATCCCTTCAATATGTTGAGGTTGTGTTCGGCCAGCCTGCATGGGATACCTGGCATATCAGAAGGGTGCCAAGCGAATATGTCCCAGTTTTCACGTAGGAACGCTCATAGTGCGGCATAGACCGTTGGGTCCAGTTGTGCCTTGATGGATGCTGTCTTCTTGGGGTCCATCGGGTGGACTTGGAATTTGACTATTTCGTCTGCTGGTTTAAAGGAGGTGGATTTGGGTCGCTTTTCCAGGATCACGTCGTCCTTATCCACCGTGGAGCGCAATGTGGTTAACTCTTCGGCCGCGAGGGCTTCAGACAATGCCTCGAGGGCAAGGGCTGCGGTTTTGTTTTCAGTGCGGAGTGCTATGTCCGGATCACTGGCAAGAGTGATAACACCATTGTGCCCGGGCATCTTGAGCTTCATGTACCCATAATGGGGTATAGCTTGGAAGCATGCGAATGCATCTCGCCCTAATAAGGCATGATATCCGCTGTTGAAAGGGGCCACTTGAAAGGTTATCTCTTTGGACCGGTAATTCTCCGGCGTGTCGAATACCACATGGAGTGTGATTTTTCCTACGCATCGCGCCTTCCGACTGGGAATGATTCCTCGGAAGGTCGTGCTACTTTGCTCAATGCGGCTCCTCTCTATTTTCCTTTTGTTGAGAGTTTCCTCATAAATGAGGTTTAGTCCACTGTCGCCGTACATGAGCACTTTGGTTAGTCGAAAGCGGTTCACGATCGGACTGAGGACCAATGCGGCTGTTGCTCGGACTGTTCTTAATTTTGGTTCGTCACTGGCATTGAAATTATGGCCGTGTTGTTCCAGGGGGTTATTTCTATGACTTGGCAGACTTCAGCGAGGCCCCGGAGTGCCCTTTTGTGCCTATTGTTTGAGGCAAAAGTCTCGAAGACTGTCAATACTGTAGGGTCGTTGTCTTCCGTGGGATGTTGCTCTGCGGTATTTCTGGTGAGGAGATCCTCGCCGCTCTTGGCCACTTGCCGGAGTATCCAACATGCTCTAAGGATGTGGGTTGGTACGTTATCCGGAGTTGTGTGTATTTTGCATGGCCTATCGAGCCATCCCTCCAGAACGGTTCCGCGCCCCGTAATGGGCTTCGATTTTTTTACTATTGGATCAGGCGACCAACGAGGGTGCATCTTTTTTGTCCGGACGAGGGGTTGAGAGGAAACCGGTGGCTCCCAAGAAGCTGCCTGAGTTTACCAGGCGCTTTCCATTGTGAAGTACTTCTGTACTACGATTGCCAAGTCAGCAAAGTGTGATACGTGACGGCGGTTGATGGCATTGAGGATTCCCTCGTCCGTGCAATTTTTGCATAATAATGAGATTGCGTCTTCATCGCGACAGTCTTTGGTCTTGTCTTTGACAAGGAGGAATCTTGCCCAAAAGTGATGGACCGTTTCTTGAGACTGCTGTCTGATGTGGATAAGATCGCGTGTATCTGGGTGGGTGGGTTGATTTAAGTCCGAACCCTGACCCAATCTGGTATCCGGAGTTTGAGAAACTTCCGAGCTTAACAGTTCGGGCTCCGGGGTATCAACCAATTTTTCAGGCCCACAGTCTGACTCTAGGTTCGGAGTACTGGCACGTCTTCCCGCGGGCGGGTATCCGGCTCTGCGAGCTCGAAAATCCGAACATAATTCATCCTCAATATAGAGGAAGAGTTGTTGTATTGCTCCTCCACTAACGCTATCTGATGGGTGTTCGACGGAGATTCAATTTCTCTTTGATCGGGTTTAAGCCCAATCCGATCGTAGTCTGTAGCGACTCCGAAGGTAGCGATGTGATCCAGGAGTTCGTTTAAAGACGACAACTCCATCGGATCCACCTGTCTGGAGTATTCCGAGTCGATGCGAAGGCGATTTTTGATGACCCGAGAAGTCACCGTTGGCCCGATCGACGGCCGAGCGGGCGGTCATAGTGAAGCCGCCCAGCGGGAGGGTTTGGCCTGAGGCTACGGCTCCTCCAGAGGTGATGTTGTCCTTGATAACGAGGCGAGCCATCAATCCTATCTTCGACGTCACAGCGGAACTCTCAATGAAAGCACCAATGTCGGTGTCAAAACCGGTGGATCTCGGGTAGGGGGTCCCGAACTGTGCGTCTAAGGCTAATGGTAACAGGAGGCGGGGGACACAATGTTTACCCAGGTTCGGTACCTCTCTATGAAGGTAATACCCTACTTCCTGCTTGATGGATTTTGATGAATATGATTATTACAAGAGTTGATCTACCACGAGATCGTAATGGCTAAAACCCTAGAAGTCTAGCCTATGATTATGATTGCCTCTACGGACTAAACCCTCCGGTTTATATAGACACTGGAGGGGACTAGGGTTATACAAAGTCGGTTACAGAGAAAGGAATCTACATATCCGAATCACCAAGCTTGCCATCCACGCAAAGGAGAGTCCCACCCGGACACGGGAAGAAGTCTTCTGTCTTGTATCTTCATAGCCCAACAGTCCGGCCCATGTTAATAGTCCGGCTGTCTGAGGACCCCTTAATCCAGGACTCCCTCACCTGTGTACCCCGAGTCATACTTCCGGCGCCGGTTTAGGATGAGCACCGAGTTGTTCAGGCGCATTGCAGAGAAACTAGCGAGCCATGATCGGGTTTTTTAGCAAAGGAGGAATGCCGACGAAGAGCTTGGGCATAGCACCTTTTAGAAGGTGACAGCCGCTTTGCGTATGTTGGCATATGGTATCCCGACTGATCTAGTTGATGACCACTTGGGCATGGGTGAGAGTCAAGCCATCCTTGTGTCAAGAGCTTCGCAGTTGGAATTGTGCAAGTGTTTGGCCCGGAGTATTTGAGATATCCCAATGTTAAAGACTGTGCAAGGCTTTTGGAGATGAACAAAGTTCGCGGGTTCCCATATATGCTTGGCTCAAAATATTGCATGTATTGGAGTTGGAAGAACTGTCCTAAGGCATGGCATGGCCAATTCCATGGTCAAAAAAAGGGTTCCACTATAATCCTTGAAGCGGTGGCCGACCAAGAGACTTGGATTTGTCATGCTTTTTTTGGAATGCCTGGATCGTTGAATGACATCAACATTGTTAATCGATCACCACTCATGAATAAGATTGCAAATGGTGAACCGCCACCGGTGCAGTTTGTAGCAAATGACCATACATACAACTATGGCTATTATCTTGCGGATGACATCTACCCAAAGTGGCAAACATTTGTGAAGCCGTTGAAAAAACTAGAAGGTAAGAAAAATCTTGATTTCCACAATGCTCCGGTGCCTAGGAAAGATGCTGATAGAGCTTTTGGGACTTTGCAAACCCAATTTGCCATTGTGAGAGGACCGGCTAGATTTTGGGATCAAAAGATGCTTTCGTACATCATGCACGCTTGTGTGATCATGCACAACATGATCACGAGCATGAGCGTGGCCAAGTTTTAGACTACTCTCAGTATGAGCTCTTGGGACATCCCGTGCGAGTGCGGCAGAGGGCTGCGAGGGTGGCCCGTTTTGTTGCCTCCTATCATGCCATTCGACGTGCCGAAACGCATGATGATCTTCAGAAGAATCTCATCAAGGAGTGGTGGGCATGGAAGGGCAGACAAAGAGCATCATGATTTCTATGTTTGATGTTCTATTGTTGAACTATTTGTTATATTGCAAAATAAACTATTTGTTTGAGTTGTAATAATAAAATTGAATTATTTATTGTTGACTTATTTTGTTTGTGTTTGATCTTCTTAGTTGTGTTTGAAGTGCATGTGTTGTTTGTGCTGAGAGCGCGCGCAGTTTTTTTGCAGCGGATGCTGTAGCGGCTCATGCGCGCTATACTTTGCAGCCGGTCGCTGGAGCAAGCGCTCCTCGTCACGTAAAAACTCACGATTACAGTGTTGTAAACGCTTTTTTAACGCGCTGCTGTTGGAGATGCTGTCAGGAGCAACGGTAATGGTGAAACATCATCAGACATTTTGAAGAGCTTTAAACTCGCAAATGATCACACCTTACATGCATGTCTTGAGCAAAAGAAAAGGGAATCGAAGCAAGCAAGACCTCAACCGGGCCTGGTCGCTTGATCATACACAAACCACAGCGAAACCAGCACGCGCCACGGCCTCCGGCACCGCCGGCAGCAAGGCTCAGCCGCGCGCCCGAGGCCCGAACACGGCCGAGACCGCCGCCCGGCACGCACGTACTACGAACACCGTACACGTGCGTGCTCTGAGCCGTGCCGGCCGTGCGCGCCGCCGCCACCGCCGCTAATCTAGGCGCCGATCTTGTAGTTGCTGTAGCCGCCGATATCCTCCTTGATCATCTCGAGGTCCCTGGAGGAGGCGACGGCCATGGACATGGCCCGCCGGTGGCGCCCCGCCCCCTGCTGCTGCTGCTGCTCGGTCGCGCCGCCGTCCGCCTTCCGGTGCTCGTCGGACGCCGGCACGTCGTCGAGGGCCGCGAAGTTCTCCGGCAGCGCGAACACGCTCTGCGACGCCCGACGCTGGTGACGCCCCATCCGCTGCGACGACATGGTTAGAGCTTAGGCGCGTGTGCACGGGAACACGAGGACTCGCTTCTGTCGCCTTGGGTGTGTGTGTGTGGGTGATGGTGTTGTGGTGGGAAGATAGCAGGGGAGGCGGAGGCTTTATATAAGAGGAATGCTCAGTTTGGACGGCCGGTGAGAAAGAGAAGAGTTAATTTCCCCTTTCTTGGACACAAGGAACATCATTAACTAACTGTTTTGGCATCACCTGGTAGTACATAGATATTTCAATTATTCACGAGAAACAATTATCACAAACATAAGTTAGTTACCTTGTCCATCTCATATGATAGAATGGAGCAGGTGGCCATTGCCAGGAGTCATAGAAAACGAAGAAAATATCCCTTGAAAATGGTGTTGTACACTTGGAAATAGGTGTAAGGCACATCCAAATTTTTTTGGCCTCTCATAAGCAAACGTTCAAAACAAATGCTTTAGTATTCCAGCAAAACAATTTCATATGTTCAGTAGATGATGTTTTAGTGTTCGTAAGTACAGTTCACCATTTTTGCGGGGGCACTTGGATATACAGCCCAGCATATAATCAAGAAATGCAATTTTTTGCGAAAAATCAGGAAATGTTTTGCAATGGCAATATAGCAGTGGCTCTATAAAAATAGTTGATGCTGCAAAAATTGGCTGAGAAAAAAATAATCGTGCAGGAAGAGATATTGCGGCACGGATTGGGTGGGAGAACGCCTGCAATGGCCGCATCCCCGTGCGTGCATGCATGCACGCACTGACAGCTCTGTACTGTGGAGATGAGGCATGTCGCCAGGCGACAACGTTTTAACAAGGGTTTTGGACCTCTGCGGCCGCGCCTCGTGCATGCATCAGGATGCACTTGCAAGAG